>NC_089857.1:39096783-39409560 GCF_036373705.1 Amia ocellicauda | reverse complement strand
AGTTCACCGGGCAGCTTTTGCTGTTTGCTCTGCACTGTCATTATTTAATTAATGGCTGACACTTTTGGCTGTTTTTATAAAAAGGTTTATTAAGTACTTCTCCCTAGAGATATAACCTAGAAAAGGAGAATTATTGCTATCGAGGCAGGGTTTATTTTTGTTTTTTGGCCTCGGTAGATTGTGGTTCCTCCATAAGTAATTTTACTTTACATTTTTATAAAGGTCTGCTTGCCTGAAGTTTCTCCTCAAGGTATCTGAACAGTCCTTGCTCAGACTGTTTTATCTCTCTTATTTTGGCTTTATTAGATGTTTGGGTAACAACAATGGGGTATTTTGTGAAGATAGAAGCTGTCCCTTGAATAACCTTTCAACCGTCTGTAAACTGAGCTAAAACAATACATTCCTGTTTTTAATAGTCTAACTGGGGGAAATCTGAAACAAATCCAGGATAACGACACGCTACTCATTGTCATAAAATGAAATGTAAACTTTACAACAGAAACATGTGAACTGCCTTCACATCATTTTGAACACAAATTAAATTGGAAACGAATGGATTCTCTGAATAGATATTTTTTGCTAGTCCTCACTTTTTAAACAAAATGTGTTTAATGTTTATGTTCATTTGCATAATATGGAAAGCACTCTTCTGAATTGAGCGGGTGGCTGGCACATTACATTGAATGTCAATAGATGTAAAGCACTTTATAAAGACAGAAAGATCACATCAGTGGGACTGGAAACCTATTGACCCAATTGATTGTGGTTGCCCTTGTCCTCATCTATATAATACGGGGAAACAATACAAAAGCTGAGTAGGGGGTGTGTTTGAAAACTACCAAGCCAAGTTGTTGACGACTTTGTGGTATAATTAAAAAACAATAACATTTAGGTGGGATTGTGGAATTTATTAGCTAGTGGCAAATTGAAAAATAAATGGTTCAAAAAGACTACTCTTATTTATAACCCTACCAGTGTTCTTATGTAGTTCTTGTGATGAATGCAAAACTCAAGTGTCGAGATCTTGACCTATTGTTATTTCAGTTGTCCCGCGATGCATTTTCATGAGCATAAGAACATCAGAACAAAGGAAAGTCTACAAACGAGAGGAGGCCATTCGACCCATCGTGCTCGTTAGGTGTCCATTAATAACAAAGTGATCTAAGGATCTTATACAGTCTATTTTTGAATGTTCCCAAATTTTCAGCTTCAACCACATCACTGGGTATTTTGTTCCAGATTGTGACGCCTCTCTGTGTGAAGAAGTGTCTTCTGTTTTCCGTCTTGAATGCCTCGAAGCCCAATTTCCATTTATGTCCCCTGGTCCGTAGTGTTGCATCAATGCTATCCTTTTTTGTTAACATATTTTTACAGACATAGACGAGTGCAGCACGGTGCAGGGTGTGTGTGACGGGGGTCAGTGCCACAACACAGTCGGCAGCTATTCCTGTATCTGTCCACCCGGCTACATGCAGTCCTCCGATGGCACACGCTGCTTTGGTAAGTGGTTGCATACTATTCTGAGGAGTAATGCTGTCCCCTCTTAGTAGGCAAACAGCGACCATCCAAACCTAACAAAGTCAGTCACTGAAGCTCTACATTTATTTGCCTAGAATATAAGTAGGGGACCGGTTCCAAAATATGTGCTTTGGGAATAAACAAATCATACAGAATGATTTTGCAGGGTGCCGTCCTCTTGTCTCGACTGAAGAGAAGAGTTCCCTTGACTGTAACATTTTGGTCTGCATTTATTTTCCACTGAAAACTGAAATGCAACATTTTATATCCACAGTCTTGCAAAGAGCTGTTGATTAGAGTTTTGTTTGAAGCAGTCAAAAATCGGTGCTGCCTGGCCAAACACATCCTCCCCAGCAATCCACGAGCAATTCAGTATCAGAGCACCCTGCCTATGCACATTTCTGTCGGAAACTGCTAGTGCAAACAATAGACATATCCACATAGGGGATGTATAGTGAACTGGCTGAATGTGATATTTGGTCCTGATGCTTTACCATATGTGGGAAATGGGAATATAAAATGTCACTAATCATTGTGGCTTTCAGCCCACAAATACGTCCTGTGGCAACTAATGGACATTTGGATGGATGTGTGATATGGCTATTTGACAACTAATTCAGGTGATTTTATTTGTAGGACAATCTTTGCTTTGTCACCAACCAATATGAAATCAATGTCTAAAAGGCATCATTAAAGTACAGACTCAGTCACCACATAACAAAACTCAAATGTTCAGTTTAGGAGCATAAGCATCAGCTAGAAGTTACTGATCATTAAGTTTCCATTGTTTATCGTTTCATTTTTAAAGTTAAACAATGGAAACTATATAGGTACATCAACAAAACAGAAGAGTAATTTATTGGTCAGAATGTTTAAAGAGTTATACATCTCCTGAAAACAGACCAAAGCAAAGCATCTTGTTTTTTATTTTTTTAGTTCAGTGTTAAATAACTTTAGATTTGTTCTTGCATGACTTCATGCCAAAATATTTGTAAACTTTGCTGAAGGGAAGCCAGCACTGGTAGATCCAGTCAAAGAGGTTATGCAAACAGTGGCTGTATTTCATTACCTTTACAAGGCAAGTGTGTGACATCAGTTTACTTGATACCTTTGACTGCACGTTTTCTTCTTCATCAGAGAGATATTTATTAAGTCATGAAGGCATTGGTCAGATTTCTGCAAATTTCCCTCTATTTCACTCCATTTGAGAAGAAGAATAATACAGTTGCAAATGAAATAATTGATTGATGTATTTGTATGCACAACTGTTTAACTCTCATGTGTTTAAATTGTTGTAAAATGCACCTGTAAGGATGTTAATAAATGTGTTTTATTAGGGGGCCAGTGCTGAGAGGTTTGTCCTGTAGTGTATAATGGTTGTCATGGCAAAAACCTTCACAAGGAAGAGACACAACACATACTAGACTGTGAACAGCTGTATAAATAAGCGGAAGCATGCACATAAATCTCTAAATATGAAACTACTTCATTACAATTCATTACAGGCAGTGCCTTCCAGAGAGTGACTTACATGATATTTTCTTTCCTAATGATGCAGCCAGAATAACACAGTACCTGTATGGACTGGAGCTCTTGTTGTCAAGACCTTCAGTGGCTCTGAAGGGTTTGATTTATAGCATCACATTAGGTGTAGGTACCACACATCCCATTAATTATAGTAATGTAGCAGTACTGTAACAACCTAGCCCTGCATTGTGTAGCTCCCCCACCCTCCTCCTCTCCTCACTTCATTAAAAAACAGCCTCGACGCACTATTAGCTACCTGACAAAATGTGTTTTATTCTCCGCTCTTTATAGCACTTATGAGCCTCCGGGAGAATTGTATTGCAGATCTCATTATCCTGTGCAAAACGCTTGGCCACCAGGGAGCATGTTTTGACAAGTACAAAATGCAGGCAATTTGAAGGGTTTGATTTTCCGCTCATGTGACCTGTGATGTGGTAGCAGTGTGGGCTCAGAGCAAAAGCTTGCCTCTGTATGAAAGTAACAATAACAGCTGCCCTACCTGAGCTGTGCCTTTCATTGGCATTAACATTACAGAAACTGGATGTAGGGAATCTATGCAAAACATTTACATTGAGTCTTTGTATGCATTGGAAACTGACTTCCTGTTAAGTTTACACCTAATAACATAATAATAATATTTTAGAATTTAATTTTCTGTAAACATACTTATGTTCTATCACACCAAATCATTCCCAATCTTCTATTGAATGTTTAAAATTATTCAAATCGGTACCTCCACAAATAGTCTAAATGTAGTCTATACTACTATTTAGACTTATTTTCCTTAAAGAAAAATAAAAGCCTCTATTATAATAACAATGACAACAAATTGATAGTATTTTGAGAAGACTGTGACACGGTCATGGGAGACTGCTGTTGTTTATGTCTGAGTGAGTAAAAGCCAGAGGCTAGTGGTTTTATTTTGCAGTCAGTGCACATGAATCAGTTGCAGATTCATAAAATTGGCAACCTTTTTTCGATTTTAGTCACAGAAATCCCCTTTATATCTCAGAGCTTGAGAACTGAGTGTAATAATAATATCTTGCCAACACTTCAAAGACTCAGAGCTCCTTTCTCTGCCAGCCACACACACATCTGGCCCCATTCCTGTTAACAGTCAGCAGTTGTTAGCACATCAGCCACATCATAACAATCTCCAACATTCAACATAGTTATCATGGTATTAAATAATGAAATTCCACTGAATTATTCCAGAATACAGCATTTATGGAGGAGGGGAGGAGTAAGGACTTCACAATCGAATGGGATTGTCATCTTTGGTGTTGCTTTTATTAAAATTACCCATTTACGTTCTCAAATGGCTTACTTAGTGGGTTTCTATTAAGTCGAAGAAAGACATTCTTGACATGAACCAACAAGCAGGTCTGATTGTAAACAGTTATACACTCTCAAAAGACTTGTGCGAAGTGACAAATGGAAATACAAATATAAATATGAGTTACTAAGGTGAGAATGCTGCCCTGTTGCTTTCATCCCAGAGGTGACAATTGTGGTGTTTTCCAAAGATGATCAGAGATGTTTTCTGCTCAGTAGTCCAAGCATCTAAAATATTTCTCAAAAGCTGGAGGGGAAATTAAAGAGCAGAACCTTGCAAAAGCATCCAGCACAATTCTAGATTTAAAAAAGCACAATTGTTACAAATGGATCTTTAAAAGATTGGAAGTTGTTAAGTGCTGGACTAATAACTCCTTTAACTCACAATTGCAAGACCTTATCAGATATGTCACATTATCCTGATCTAGTAAGTATTTTAAGTATTTATTCAATCTTATTCTATTGCTTTGAATTGAATGTCAGTAAAATGCTTAATCTCATGCACTCAGACACACATATGCAAATAAACACCATTTTGAATTTTAAAAGACAAGATGCCTGGATTGCTCCAGTTTCCAAGGCTCTTTGACCTACATACTGTAGGAAACCCAGTTGTTTTAAATTAATAGATTTTCACACCACGCTGAGTAAGCAGGAGTCCAGCCTGCAAAGATTGCATAAAGTGTGTGTTTTGTTTTTCCCTTCAGTGATACTTGAGACGTGAAGGAGTCTCCTTGCTGGGCGAAAGCTTTTAAAGGAGCCTTGTTTCGCAGCATGTGCGGCAGAGAGCTTAACCAGTCTTCTTAGCTGCGATAGTATGTTGTGACTTAAGTTGCGTGACCTTTGGCTTCCCATTCCTCTGGCAGATTTCTGTAAGATTTCACAGGTCCCCTACAGCAGGGCCCCCTGGGATAATGATGTTAAAGCAGATGCCAAGATTTTCAAAATGTCAAGGGTTTACCACTTTAGGATCACAGGCTGCAATGCTCCTATTCTACCAGATAGCAGAATGTATGGGGAGTCAAATGGCTAACCTGGATCCCAAGACTGTGAATAGAACAGATTCTATCAATCTGAATAGTGTTAAAATATCAAGGACATTGATAAAGCACAGTTTTTACTTTTTGTTGTTGAGTAAGGGTGCCCACCCAGGTAACCCCACTGGAGAGTGCAATAAGAGCCAGTAAATTAATAAAAGTGCAGAGATCTCCCTCAGGCCAGTGCTGACCATGTCCTCTCCCCCAGACCGCCGGGCGGGGACCTGCTTCTCCGGCCTGGTGAACGGCCGCTGTGCCCAGGAGCTGACGGGACGCCTCAGCAAGATGCAGTGTTGCTGCGATTCGGGCCGGTGCTGGGCACTGGGCTCTGTGCCAGAGATGTGCCCGGTCAGGGGCTCGGGTGAGGAAATGAACGTCTCACACAGGCCATAGAAATGAGAGCTGGCAGCACCAATGAAAGCAGGAATCACTTACAATAAATCTGGATTAAGCAACTATAATTGGACATAAAAGTAATTGCTTCTTTTAACTGTAAGTGGCAGTTAATAACTCTCCGTACCCACTCTGATGCCAGCCGTGTTGTGGTTTAGACAAGGTGTTTGTCAGTTTAAAGGCAACAATGAAGGGGGAGACAACTATAACTCCTTCATTCCTTCTAGTTGAAGCTACATTCAACCAGTGTTAAACACAATTAAGATAAGTGGTTTATCATTTCAGAAAATGTTAGTAGATTCAAGCTGTTAAAGTGGCTAGTCACATTTTTTCCCACTTTTAGGTAAACAAATATTTAAATCCTAACCCTACAACATCATCACCAATCTCTTGAAACATTTATGTCGCATTACTTCCTACACTAATGTAAAAACTGAACAGAATTTTATATCACACTTTTTACTTACAGCATGTATGTCACGATGCTTATGTGAAGTTGACATCCTTTGAGAATGGTTTTCTATGAAGGGATGTGTTTTCTTTTATAAACAAGAAACCTCACCTCTCCCTTCACTCTAGAGGAATACCACAGGCTGTGCATCGATGGCATACCCGTGAGGGTGGATCCAGGAATCGTGGGACAAAGAGTGGATCAATTGTGGCCCAATGAGTTCGATCCTACGCTCAATGGGAAACATGTGACCTTCAGCAACGGAAACGGACACAAGCTCGGTGAGATGAATTCATTTGTTGTGCAAAGTACTAAGACTAAGTTCTTTTACTAGCATGTAACAGAGTCTTAAATCTTCAAACACCTGTAAGGATAAAGACACTGCGGCTACCTCACACAAAGCATTTTCCTGCAATTGACTTCCTGATATAACTGAAAATGTTGCTTTTATTTAAGTAACGTGTAGTTTACCTCACCTCATTTTAGAATTAAATAGAAGTAAAATATAAATTCATTTTTTGAAACAAAGGTTTTTCCATCAGCTTTTTTCTGTTCTCTTTCAGGTGGCATTTTTATTTTTTCAGTTGTGGTATAATTTTAAATCCCATGGCGATAAAACAATCCCCTGCTTTTCCAACTGATTACAACATAACCAGTTTAAAATCATAATATATTGTTTTACAATATATTATGACACAGCACTTGATAAGGTGGATGGTCAGTCTGAGTCTACAGTAGGCCGGTGGTCCCCCTGTGGTCACTTCTGTTTTTTTTTGATACCTCAACTTCAAGAATCAGTAAAGGAGAGATGGGGAAAACATCAACCCGACATTTAGAGGAAGTCAGTGGCTTGCACTTAAAAGTGGGAAAAATTCTAAAATAATTTCCAACTTTCAGTAGTTTTTTGGTGTTTAAAACGAATTATTGTTTTTAGGAATGTATTGTTTAAGATTTTAAAACGTAATTGTGAGTTTAATAAAGAAGGGGAGAATAGTAAAGATGAGTGTGATTTAGACGCAATGTGAGGTGAGAGAGCAGAACAACCTGCAACATGCCGTTTCAAATTTAAAGCACCCAGCACCTGAATACTCATATCTTCAACTTGTTGATTTATTTCACAGCAACCCTGAACCAAACAGTGGACATCTGCCAACAGTTAGCCAATCTGTGCCTCAACGGCCGCTGTATCCCAGTCCCGTCCAGTTATCGCTGCGAGTGCAACATGGGGTTCAAACAGGATGTGCGTGGAGAATGTGTCGGTAAGAACCGTGAGGGGATTCAAATCAAGGACACTCTGCTGGAGCCTCTTGTTTCCAAACATCATCTATGACATCTTCATGTCTTTGAAAGAACGATACAAGTAATAGAAGAATTAGAAGTCAAATAAAAAATATATATATATCCTCTCGTGCACTACGTGGTTCTGATCGATACCTCGGCTTGTCTTTACTTGTGGTAGTGTCAACATCAGTTATTAATGCAGCATTGTGTTTCTGATATAAATGCTAAATTACATTTATACTACACAATTTTGTTTTATTTTTACGCAAAGAGAAATGTATACACACTTTCTTCCTACGTATGTGCCCACTTTTGTCGTGATTATATCCTCATTTAGAAACTACAGCATCAAAAATGAACCGTAGACAAACTGTCACCTTTGCTAATTGGCACTGTTTCTCCTTTTTTGCACACAGACATTGACGAATGTTTGTCTAACCCCTGCACCAACGGGGACTGTGTGAACACACCTGGTTCCTACTACTGCAAATGCCACTCGGGTTTCCATAGGACCCCTGCCAAGCAGGCCTGCATCGGTGAGACTTTTTTGATGTATGACAGCATTGCCACCAGAATGTATTTTGAAGTCACAATGATATGGTTTATTGTCAGGATATTGGTAGTGGTTGTCATGTACAGAGTATGGAAGTTATGGTTCGTATTTGGTAATGTTATGTATGTGGGCTGGTCGTGTCAAGTTGTGATATATGGAGATGTATGTCAGAAGAATATATAACAGGTTTAGAACTGAAGAACATGTGTTTGCCCTCTGCACAAAGTAACATTAAAAACCTCAAACATCAAACGGACAACTTTAGATTTGCGTGAGAAGCTCCCAACAAATGCATAAATGTCAAGGCAAATATCATTACGAAAGGTACCCTGTCCAAAAAAAAATAACTCCCCATCCCTGTAATTAATTTTTTTCTTTAAGATATTGATGAGTGTCTTCACAATGGAGTCCTGTGTAAGAACGGACGCTGTGTGAACACGGACGGCAGCTTCCAGTGTATCTGCAATGCCGGGTTTGAACTCACTCCCGATGGAAACAACTGTGTTGGTAATGAAATGTCTCTTTGTCCTGAAGTAGGTTATATTCGGCTGAGGTAACCTAGCGTTTCCTGGAAACTCTAAATATTCCTGTTTGTAGAGTATTCTTACATTACTAATGGACGCCCGTGCCGTGGCGGGAAGCACATTTGTGCAGCTGCTCTGATACAGAGAAGAAAGGAAAGGATAGGATTTTATGGAACTTTTTCTTGGGGTATTTAATTAGAATATATTTATATATATGTACAGAAAAAGTCAGAAAATTCTCTGCTTTCAATATGTATTTGCCTGTGTACGTTTTATATATTAAAATGATAATATAATAAAGGTTTAAAAAAGACTAAATACTTTAAAAGTTTGACTGCAAAACGAAACAACTATTCTTTATTTTTCACTTCCCTTGTTTTAACCATTTATTTACGGATTTACTTGCATTCCTGAACAGATAACTGATTTCTATGTAGTGTGATCACACCTACAATCAAATACACCACTTTCTGGGTGATTAAAGCTTGTGGTTTGACATAGGAATTGCACGGCCTTTCATGGTTTGTACCTTCCTTATTTAAACACAGATGTGTTCGGGTAAGTAGCTGTTCGAGCACAGCTGCTGGTTCAGGTCCTAGGTTTAAGCCTAAAACAGCTTTTTGTTGTGTGAAAAACCCACTATGCCTTCTGTCACAGACCACGATGAATGCGCCACCACCAACATGTGCCTGAATGGGATGTGCATCAACGAAGATGGCAGTTTCAAGTGCATCTGCAAACCGGGCTTTATGCTGGCGTCGAGCGCGCGTTACTGCACTGGTGGGTGCTGGCTCCAGGTTGCTCATTTTGACTTCTGAATACATGCAAATATGTTTTTTCTCTTCTCCAAAGGAAATGCAGCTACAACTATGTTTTGCTTATGCTTGTTCCTTTGTGTGAATCTTATGTAATATAAAATAAAAATGCAAAGTAAAAAGTTACCAACCCTGGTTTGGCTCTAAGTTTCTGCATTTCAAGATAATGACGTTAAACTATCTTTGTAATTTTTAAATGAAATCAAAATAAACAAAATACATTTCAGAGATTTATTCTCCCCTCCCCCTCCTTTTGCCTCAGATATTGACGAATGTCAGACCCCGGGGATGTGCATGAACGGACGTTGCATCAACACCGAAGGCTCCTTCAGATGCGATTGTCTGGCAGGCCTAGCGGTTGGAGTCGACGGCAGGTTTTGCGTGGGTAAGAGACTCTTGATATCGGATGAGGCTGGGGGCTAATTCCTTGACACAAATCCTGGGTAATACTCAAAGCTGAAGTTAATTTGTTTTGAAATGTGAGTCATGCAGTCAGTCACCGGCTCAGTTTAGGAGTTGGCCTGAAAAGAATATGATTCAGATATGTTACTGGAATTCCAGTTGCTCAAGAAGTACAAATAAAACTAATTATATAATTCCCTTAGTGACTGGTGTTTTCTTCCTGTACAAATCTTGAAGAAAGTTAATTCATATTTATATTTATCCCTAAAATGTGATTAATTGACAATGGGCGTAATTAAGAAATGTGTTGTTTTTGTGCACTGAATGTCACTGTTTCTTTGTCATGTTTTAGACACTCACATGCGCAGCACTTGTTACGGCTCGATCAAGAAAGGTGTGTGTGTCCGGCCATTCCCGGGTGCCGTCACCAAGTCCGAGTGCTGCTGTGCCAATTCGGATTACAACTTTGGAGAGCCGTGCCAACCCTGCCCAGCAAGGAACTCAGGTGCTAGTTTCTGTTTTGCTATTTGAGTTCATTATTAACTTCATTATTAATGGACTGGTTTCCTTTTAATCGCTGGAGCAGATCAAAGGAAAGGTGATCGTATAACAAGCTCCTGAAGAGGACCAAGCTTTTTTTAGGAGATTGCCTTTTCTCATTTCCTCTCGTTTCACTGCCTTTTTCCCATTGACGTGTAATAGATCCTGCTTACAATTCTGAGTTTCCATTAGGGACAGGAAATAAGAGGGATTCCAGGCAACCCCAGGAAAAATACATATGAAGTCGGCCTCAAAGGAAGAGTCATAGTCATTGTGGGCCCCCAATGTGCCATTTTTGCTTCAGACATTGATAACAAATCTGAAGGACTTATTTTTCCAGTTGCCGTTATCACTGTAATGTCATGCTCATCTTAAAGTGTGATCGAGCTTGTTCAGATCCAGATGAAATATGAGTTGGAAATGAAATGAAATCCTGTATACTCGCGGCAAAGTGGCAAAGTTTCACATTCAGATTGAATCAGTACTGCTATTAACTTCGCTGCATCTAGAATGTGATATTCCAGAAATGTTCTCAAACATTCACATGCAACCACAGAGATTTGAGAGACTTTCGCAATTGATTTATTTCTCAGAGATGTTGCAAATACAATATTCCGAATTGTGTTACTTTGGAAGATTTAACTTTGAATTATTCTCTTGCAGCTGCATTCCAGGCTCTCTGTGGCAGCGGAATTGGCTTTTCAGTGGACGGAAGAGGTACATATTTACAGTGCATTAAAATAGTCTGATGTAAAAGACTGATAAAACTGTTGGATGGTTTACTGTTATTATTGTCACAGTCCAGCTCACAGTCTGACAAATTTTGTAATAGACAAACATTGCATTGTTTAAAATGGTTTCTCCTTTTCTGATTTGTGTCTGGTAGATATCAATGAATGTGCCCTTGACCCAGATATCTGCTCCAATGGAGTGTGTGAAAATCTTCGAGGCAGCTTTCGATGCATTTGTAACATTGGCTATGAGTCGGATCACACTGGAAGGAGCTGTGTGGGTAAGTAAAATGGCATGTTGACTATAGGACAAATTAAAGCCACACAATAATTACATCTGCATATCATTCACAATTAGATGAAGAAGTTACGAGAAGTTACAGTTGGAGTCAAGTCTCCTTTTTCTTTTTTAATCTTAAGTCTGTTTCAAATAAGAGTCTTTAATCAGGAACTATTCCAGTTTCCAGCTCCTTTTGAAAAGAGATTTGTGAACTGCTCCTCAAATGTGTTATTGGCGGCACAATGCTGAACACTGTTAGAAGACAAGGGCACAACCATAGCATGTGATTAAAGTCATGTAGAAGATAATGGATAGCCAGTGAAGTACAAGACTTTAGTTATCAACCACGAGTGGCTCATAAAAAACAATTCCAAGACAGAATTCAATTTAAATCACAAAATGTCTGTCTGTACACCATGCCCTAATGTAATAACGTTAATAGTGTCAAAGAAACCATGAGATTAAGCTCTATAGTAAGCAGTTTTGTTTCTTTATATATTTATATTATAGCCAATTATGGGTTATGTTAGTTTAATTTCTCCCCCTGTAGCTTATTTGTGTATTGTGTTAAACCCCAAAGAATCCGCAGAGTACCTGAGTAAATGCATGTGAAGTTATTCGTCTGTGATTTAAGAAAAATGTGTAGGCAGCCCAAGTAAACAGTTTTTTACCTTGAGAGAATTCTCAGATATTACTTTTCACTATGAATCAATCCCTTCCTAATTGTTTAAACATTTGTGTTCGTTATAAATATTTGTGAAAAGGAAAGGTCAGTTTATGTAGGATGAATATGGATTTCAGTTTATGTACTGTTTTAATTAAACTCAAGGCATTTTTGCCAGATGAGGTCAGATATACACATTCGAGCGTTTCATTACGTTTGCTTGACTTCAGGAATTTTACAGCTGGATATGTGTCAGAGAAAGAAAATGTAAAAGCCTTCCCTCTGACAATTGTCAAATGTTATTTCTTCAAATATAGCCCAGACTTTTCTCATTCCTAATGGACTTTGTAGGCAGTGGCTCTACCAGCTGCAGTCTACTTAGTGTGAAATGTGTTACAAAAATTAAATAATTTTCTTCATTTTAGATCTACTTTACAATTGAGACATACACTGAGTGGCCACTTTATTAGGTACACCCCCTCTTTCTGTAAAATAGACTGGACAGTCAGTGACAGCATCTCGTGTTCAGACTAGGTTATTTAAAGCAGTTAGGCAGGTACGTAGGTATTCTGTGTGTGTGCAATTCAGAGGCAGAATGGGGAAGACAAAACATTTAAGCGACTTTGATCTGGGCATGGCAGTAGTACCAAAAGAGGCATATCAGAGAACACAACTCATTTTCCCTCGTCATGGATGGGGTATGGCAGCCAACGACCTAACCTAGTCCACTCGTGTCAGTGAAGAACAAGAATATGTGGTTGCAGTGGGCTAAGCAACACAAACATTGGACAGTGGAGGGGTGGAAATACATCACCTGCTCTGATGAATCCCAGTTCATGCAGTATCACACAGATAGGAGGAACAGGGTGTGGGGAGATAGGATATTAACCTCTTTTGACTGGGGCTATTTGTGAAAACAATACAAGTGGTTGGCTGTGGCTTCACTGACTGCTGGGGTCATTAACATGATCAAGGAACTACTTTTGAGTGATCACTGCATTCAGTCAAGACTCCAGACTTACAGGGTAATGTAAGTAGATGGATTATGAACTGGTTGATGTCTAGGAAACAGAGGGTGTCGATTAGAGGAGTTGCTTCTAACTGGAGTGAGGTTGTTAGTGGAGTTCCACAGGGATCAGTATTAGGGCCTTTGCTTTTTCTAATCTATATTAATGATCTGGACTCTGGGATAGTTAGCAAACTTGTCAAATTTGCAGATGATACTAAAATAGGTGGCTCAGCAGATACAATCTAGGCAGCACAGGTTATTCAGAGGGACTTAGATAATATTCAGTTGTGGACCGACACCTGGCAGATGAAATTCAATGTGGACAAGTGCAAGGTAATACATGCAGGTAACAAAAATGTCCACTATAATTACACTATGGGAGGAATAGAACTAGATGAAGTAACACATGAGAAAGATCTAGGAGTCTATGTGGACTCCTCACTTTCTCCATCTAAACAATGTGGGGAAGCAATGAAAAAGGCAAACAGGATGTTAGGGTATATTGTCAAAAGTGTAGAATTGAGAACAAGGGCAGTGATGTTCAGACTGTACAATGCACTAGTTAGAGCTCATCTGGATACTGTGTGCAGTTCTGGGCTCCACACTTCAAGAAAGATATCGCTGCTCTAGAGGCAGTTCAGAGGAGAGCAACCAGACTTATTCCAGGTCTGAAGGGAATGTCCTACTGAGAGACTGAGGAAACTGAACCTGTTCACCCTGGAACAGAGGAGACTACGTGGGGACTTCATCAAGTCTTCAAAATCATGAAAGGCAGGGACACACAGACCCGGAGACACAAATGGAAATTTGGCTATAAGACATTCAAGACAGAAAACAGGAGACACTTCTTTACACAGAGAGTTGTCACAATCTGGAACAAACTCCCCAGCGATGTGCTTGAAGCTGAAAATTTGGGAACATTTAAAAATAGACTGTATAGGATCCTTGGATCACTTAGTTATTAATGGACACCAAACGAGCATGATGGGGCGAATGGCCTCCTCTTGTTTGTAAACTTTCTTATGTTCAGACAGTGAAATGCAAGAAGGCCAATCGAACACCTGCTCTTGGAGTTCAGGTATGAATTGGTCTAAGAGATGAGGACAATGGACCAGGAGTGTCTATACAAATTGGTGATTAGGTCATAGCTAGGTTCTATAAGACAATAACGTACCACCCAAAAAGGGATGTACCTAGGAGGAAAAATTGTAATTAGATAAAATCCAATGGTATAAACAGTACTTAGCTTCAAGCACAATTTTTGTCACATATTCATCTTGAAGACTTTCCTCTCCTCTCTGTCACATCACTGTGCTCACATGTTCTCGCAGTAGGTTCAGGTAAACAAGCTTATTTGAACTACTGTAAATGCTGGTGTTTCCTTTACTGTCGAATGCAATTGTTCAACATGCAATATCTGTATCCTAGAACCAATACATGTTAGGTAAAGTTGTGTTGATCAGTGATTAATTTAAAACATAACACACTAACACAAAGACAATCACTTTTTCCCTACAATGTATCCTATGACTGTATTCTTCATATATTAGTACAATCTTAAAAAGGTATATTTTTAGTTCAATTTCAAATGCATTTTAATTAACTACAACAAATATACACAGTAACTCTAGCCATTTGCCTTTCAAACCTTTGACAATAGTGATAAGTTCACCATGCATCACTAAATACAGCATTGAAAGTAATATTTATTCCAACATTTGCAGCATTTTAGAAAGTGCATGTAAACAAACTCATTGTATTAACACAACTCATTGCTTATTATGTTTTAATCTGATGTGTTGGCCCTAATTGGCAAAGAAAGTAAGAAAGAAAGAAAAAGAAAGAGCGCAATATTGGTTAAAAATACATATTTGATGTAGACATAAGTCTGTCTGCCAAGATTTTGTAGACTTACAGCAAGCAGTGGAAGAGCTCAGTAGACAGAGCGTTTTTGTTCTTGAAATGACACCATCAGCTATTATACAGCAACGGCCTTGGCAAAAATGGGAAGAATACTGTATTCAACCTTTTGTTGTGGTGTGGGTAAATAAATAATTACACTAACATTGTTTTTCTTGGCAAGTGTGTAAACAAGTGTGCCAAGCTCCCCCCCACCCCTTCCCCTTATCAGACTAATCACAACTTGCATATTTTTGTCCCAATAAGACAACTCTAAATTGGTCACTATATTTTCATTAACATTTTCAGGAAAGGATGTGCATATCCATGTATATCAGGGCGTTTAAACACTAGCAGTCACAAATGCATATATATGTTTCAAAAATGCAAAACCTGACAATTTGTTCAGGCTTTGAAACCCGCCATGGATTTACCTTCAACTAGTGTTTTGTTTAGTGCTTTTAAGTCTGATGCTCTTAAAATTAGTCTTTGGACCTTATGCGACTCAAATCATTCAGAGTCCCTTCCTTCTCTCTTTTTCTAGAAGTTATGTAAGCAGTCAAGATTTGACGTGGTGCTATAATGTGCAGCATCAGCGTTTATTTCCCAAGCTGGCCTCCATTACATTTTTCTACACTGCATAGACTCTAATATGCTGTCTGTTTTGTGTCTTAATTACAGATATTGATGAGTGCTGGGTTAACAGGCTGCTTTGTGACAACGGACTCTGCAGGAATATGCCGGGAAGTTACACCTGTACCTGCCCCAAAGGCTTTGTCTTCAAAGGGGACTCCGAGACGTGTGAAGGTGAGACAGACTCTGGTCAGATCAGACCTGACACCTTGCTTTAAAAAAAAAAAAAAATCTATTCTGAAATCACACTTTTTAAAAGGATTAAAAGTAGGTCAGGACACTTGAAAAAGGAATGCATGTTGTTTCTTTTTCCATAGCTTAGGGCTTGAAAACTTTTCTGAATGAACCATAGTTTCATGTCACAGGTTTTCATGACACCTTTAGACTTCTCAAGCCCAAATTAGTCCTTATTGCACTTCCAGTGATGTCAGAGGATACAATTTAAAACAGATGTCCTTTGAAGTCTGGTTCCAGTAAAATACACTTATCCTGTCTGTAAGTCCCCCTACATTCCACAACATGTGTAAAAATATTTGCTTTATTTTCCCACCAATGATAATTTAAACAAAGCATCAGACAACAAACATTTTAAAATCTGTCCTGTCCTTTATATTGTAGAATGAGTGCATCACACAAAAGTCATAATCATCTTCACATACAGTAATCTGTCTTTACATGAGAACTGAATAACAGTGTCCTTATACTTTTCATACTGGATTTATTTGTTGGAAAGGTACCCCTGAAGGTACTTTAGAAATCTTTTTGGTTAAATAATGTTATTTTGTCTACGGATGCTTTCTTGGACTATATCATATTTCCTTAGTAGTGTTTAAAATGATTACGATCGAGAAATTTCACTTTCAAATCCAGCTTTGTTCACCAGCCCTGATCAGAACATCCCAAGAGAATTGATCATTTTGAAACTAGTGGTATTTCCTGCTTTAGAGTGTCTCGTTTTATATGGACTGCACTTCAGTGGCCAAAAACTGGCTTTTTATGACCACTCTCCGTATAAATATGAAATCTAGGTCATCTACTTTTCAGACAAATGGCTTCAGCTGAAGGAACGATTCTCCATATCCTGCCAACTCTCATGCAGCAGCAATTGTCTGTCAAACCGGGAAATCAACAAAATGGCCAATTCAAAGATATAGGTGTTCTTAAAGTGAATCCATTTAGTTCTGTTTTTGAATGAATGTGTATTGTGTGTTTTTTATAGGTTCATATTTGGTTAATCATTTTGAAAGGCATTAGACTAAATGCATTACGTATGTTGTAGGCTGATTTACTTCACATGCCGTGAATCTGGTTTATTGATATATAACTTCATAAAACGTTGCCACGCTAGATCAAATGCCATACTGTTGTATAATTCAATCCACAAGTTCTTCATAGTACGTCTGAACCTCTGAAGATCATATATTCTGAATAGGTTAACTGCATTCCCTGTCATACCCTACATCCTTATTACTGCACTTGACAATCTGGTATTTTATCAGTTCTGCTTGTCCTATTCCCCCCTTGTCTGTCTCGGCTCGGCCTCAGTAATCTAAACAAAACTACTGTTTAATGTATAATTCTCCTCACTAATTACATAGAATTCCATATGTTTAATCCCTCAATTATACTGCAGTAAATGTCTGAGTTCAAAGCCTGACCTATCCCTATGCCATCTTAAGCTAACCCCCTCATTCATCAAAACCCAGCGTCTCCTCCAGTGCCCTCTTAACCAACACGACAAGCCCTGACTAGACTGGCTTCAGGCTTCCTTCTGGATTGCCTCAGTCATTCTGTGAGGTGGAATTAGTTAATTGATCTAATTGCTTGTTAAATAGTTCTGTCCTCAGGTATCATTCATAGGGGTCATGGTTTCTTTTCTGGTGTACTTTATAGAAACCAGTTTCTGGAATTCATAATACTATAAAAGGTTTTCAAAAATGACATTATTAAATGTATTCTGGGAACTATATATTTGATCTTGGCACATTTGGCTGAGGAGGAAAAGGGATAACAGTCATAGAAATTGACGATTTTGCCTTCTGAGGAGTGTGGTAAATGTAAATCGCTAAAACGTCTGCTGTTCAAAACCATGACATGGCCATTTTAAAAAGTATATATTTTTATGTTCTCAGAAGTGTAATGAAACTAACAGAGAGCTCACAACAGGATGTTTGTTTTTGAACTGCGGAACTACTGCCAGGGGGTAGAATACACTGAGGTTTTATGCAGACATCTGTTTGATGTTAGTGTCTGATAGCTGCACTTGCCAGGGCGCTGACTAGAGCAGTGACACAGCAGCGAGGTAGAGACATTTCTCAGTCCCTGAAGTCTCTTTCAAGAGTGAAACTTTTTGCACTAACATATTTCTTGTAAATTGTATTAGTCATTCTGCCAACTTGAAACAATGGATTCTTGATAAATAGGCACCGTGTGGGGCAGACTGGAAATGTTATTGCAGCATGGCTACACTATGCGAAGAACTCAGTTTAAATTTGAGTTTGGCTTGGCTTGACCCAAAATCTCAATATTGTGGAAATTACCATATACAAATCGATATACTCTGACCTTTCTAGCTAGCATTTCTAACCCTCCTTTTAAAAGTCATGTTTTGTCCTCAGAAACACACACATGCCTGTCATATGAGAATCTCCAGACAGTAGAATTGACCAACTTTCCCGCAATGCTTCACCACTGTGGTCCAAAACTTCACTGGAGTCGGCATCCAGCCCTGTCAACCTATCAGATACTGCTCTGATTGTTTTCCCTGTCTTGTGCTTGTGGTTGTGTCTTGTCCGCACTGTTACCATATTGAGGCTTATTCCCTCCTGACGATGAATGAACTCAAATCTAATTTTCTTGTCCTGGCTTGAAAAGCAAATGGTGCAGATTATAACAGGAACGAACCATTAACATGATTAATGATTGGCAAAGGGCAAATAAAACCAAAATCTCTTGTGATTTCTTCATTTTTCTTGTATGTAAATTCAGGAAACTATAAATAATTATTTAAAAACTCAGATAAAGCCGTAATTCATCGTAATGGCTTCCAGTTGTGGCTGTAACAAAAGACTTTATTTTTTCCTTGGTTTCAGATATCAATGAATGTGAAACCAACCCCTGTGCTAATGGAGTCTGTAGGAACAATGCCGGGTCTTTTGCCTGTGAATGCTCTCCTGGCAGCAAACTGGATTCCACTGGACTGATCTGCATTGGTAAGAATATAGTTTGTATATGGCCATGTGCAATAAAACAATTGTGCCTTACAAGTCCGTGCCAATATGGCTCTTAATGACTAATAACTTTACAAATGTTTGATTATGTGTCCTGTCATTCTTTGCTTTCTCTACAACAGACAGTCTGAAAGGAACTTGCTGGCTCAATATCGAGGCGGGGCGCTGTGAAGTGAACATCAATGGAGCGACCCTTAAGTCCGAGTGTTGTGCCACACTTGGCGCGGCGTGGGGCAGCCCCTGTGAACGCTGTGAGATAGGTACTCACCCTGATACTGTGTGTCTCCTGTTGGCATGTCAATGACAGATGGCCCTTCTAAAGCACATTCTAATAAGATATGAGGTTTATAATATTTGCATCCAAGATACATTATAGATTCCTATAATTTGTCGGAAATTGAAGTTCAGGTAATCTTCCTCTGCAAATGGAGAATATATTGGTATACTTATTTATTGCCTACATCTTATCAAATTGATAGAATCCCCAAATTGTGCCAAAAACAAAGCGGCAGAGTGATTTGCTCTTCTGATCTTTGTTCAAGCGCAGCGTGACACGACTGTTTGGAAAATCACCCGGACATTTCTAAGAGGAAAAACATGAACAATTGTTTAAACAAGAACATTGTTGGTGCCATTAGATGACTGTGGTTCATTGAACAATATGTGACCCGTCTCCTTAGCTTTTTGTTGTCTCTCCATGGGATGCATTTGCAGAGTCATTTGCTAAATATTTGATGTGTTGCTATGTGTCTGACATTGACTTGGATCTTATTAAGTGTGTGAAGAGAATGAAAGTTTGGAAAGTTGTGGATAATGAAATGAAATCCATCCTTTTGACTGCAGTCCTAAATTAGCCATAATACGTCCATTGCTGTTTTATGTGGCCTGACACTCTGCCCAATATTATAAACCGCTGACCGCTGTCCCTTGATACATCTACGGTCTTGTCGTCTTATGATCAGAACCGCCTCATGGCACGGCACGGCACTCTCATACTATTTTGTTTCTAATTTTGTGGTCCTATAAATTCTTGCGTAATGACTAATCCAGTAGTGGCTGATAATAATCCAAACCACAGGATTTTGTAACCTCAGATGACAGTCCCAGAACGCTCTATAGTTTTATTAAACATCACCGGAGTCCTTATATATTTGTGTGTGTGTGTATAATATATAATATATGTGTATAATATATATTGTGATCTGTTTGACTAGCATTTTCCTGTCTTTGATTCCTTCTGTAAACATACATTATATAAATGTATAATTTTGTTTTCACAGATACCGCTTGCTCAAGAGGATTTGCAAGATCTAAGGGTATTGACTGTGAAGGTAATCTAATGATTTCATATGCCTTCATATGACACTTTAAGTTTTTTTTTTCTGTGATGATTTTCAGTGTCTGTGCAGATAACATTTAATAACTTTATATTATAATCAATATATTAGGATCATTAGTCCATGGATGAATGAGTTGTGCCTGACTGACTGAAGTGATGCTCAAGGATTGTTTTTTTTTCCTTGGCACAGATGTCAATGAATGCCAGGTCTTCCCTGGGGTTTGCCCCAATGGTCGGTGTATAAACACGAAAGGCTCCTTCAAATGTGAATGTCCTGAAGGACTCACTCTGGATGGAACAGGTCGTTTGTGTGTGGGTAAGTATCATTATAATTATATTAATAATAACAAAACTATTCATGTATTCACTTCAGTAATTTACACCTTTTATAGTCCTCCATCATCTGCATATTTTTAAGTTTTTGTTTTGTTTGTCACATCTAGTGCATCCGTACACAAGATGTGTACGGATGCACTATATGCAGCAAACTAAAAAAAATGTAAAAATCTGTATATCTGAGATCGTATAGATCATTAATATTTATCACATGTAAAATCACCAGCATCATCATTTCACAGTCCCCCGGATGTGATTATCTCAGAGCATTGGTGTGTGGTTTATACCTGTGCGGTTTTTCAGATGTCCGGGCTGAGCACTGCTACCTAACGTGGGATGAGGATGCGGCGTGCGCTCAGCCTGTGCCAGGGCGGTTCCGCATGGATGCCTGCTGCTGCTCCGTCGGCGCGGCCTGGGGCTCCGAGTGCGAGCAGTGCCCCCAGCCGGGCAGCCGGGAGTACGAGGGTCTCTGTCCCCGGGGCCCTGGCTTCGCCAACAGAGGGGACATCGTCACTGGCAGGCCCTTCTATAAAGGTGAGGACCATGTGCTGGGGACCAGTGGTGACTGCCTCCATTAATGTCTGTAAACAGATAAAGAAAGTGTCTTCTTATGATACCATACAAAGATAAGACGAAAGATAGTCAGCATCTGGTACCAGAGCTTGAAATGCAATGGCAACTCCAACCCCGTCCCCTGAGTGCAATGATTGTCTAAAACAAATTACGGTTTAAGTCCTGTTTTATTTGAAAATGGGAACAGAAAAAGTTGTAGATTAAATTATTGAATGTTTTTCTTTTCATTTTATTAACACAAATAGCGTAATTCTATTGGCTAAAATGTGCAGCGCACATGCACACTGAGGTAAAATAGATCCTTGCAAACCTCTAGGTACTTGCAAGAATATCCATGTTAACATGTTAATGAAGACTAAACTAAACATTTCAAGGTCAGTTTGCTGTGATCGCTGTGGCCATTTTCCCTTCATTTGTAATGTTTTTTTAAAACACCTTTAATGGCTGTCAGAGGTATAGTTTGCTTGGATTTGCCCATTACCCCTGAACCCAAATTCACATATGGTTCTGTTTTAGTGTCAAAATGTAAGATGGAAGTGTTTTTCATATATTTAGTTTAAGAACAGCAAACAATGCAATTAAATACCTCATTAACATTTCAGTGATGCCTTAATTTACCAAAGAAACATTTAATTATTTTAAGTACATGTATTCATTAATATCATGGACTGAGTTAAGAACATTTTTATTTTTTTAGAAAATTGCTTTAGTATTCAGTATTTTGGTGATTCAGTATTTCCAGATTCATCAAGTTAAGTTTAGTGCAAGCAATATATAATATTTCAGTGTTGCGAGAACTTTTATTGTTGTCCTGTTATTGTATGTGCACTGAACAAATTCTAAAGATCTAGAAAATGACTCTTCAAATTCACCTCTCAAATAGCTTGTTTTGACATGACTGCTTTTTTCCATGTACTTCCATACTTCCATAAGTATTTTAAAGCTCATTTTATACGTATCTTCTCTTTTTCTGGCAGATGTCAATGAATGTAAAGTGTTTTCCAGTATCTGCACTTACGGCAAGTGTCGAAACACGATTGGCAGCTTCAGGTGTAAGTGTGACAACGGGTTTGCCCTGGATATGGAGGAGAGAAATTGCACAGGTGAGGTGTAAGCGCAGAGCCCTAATTCAGTTTCATTACATATGTGCAGTATTCACTGACAGTATTCATCCTCAGCAACAGAATTTGTTAACGCTGTCCATAGAATAATAATTTTAATATGAACACTTGAATACAAATCTATAGGAGTTAAGTTATCTGAGTAGTGGTGGTGGATGCAATTCTGTTGTCCATTAAGTACTGTGATCAACAGACTATTGCTTCACACTGCCAAAGGATTTATTGAATTTCCTGTAATGTATCTAAAGTTGCAATGCCATTTCTGCCTGTCTAGACATCGACGAATGCCGGATCTCCCCTGACCTGTGTGGAAGTGGTACCTGTGTCAACACGCCGGGCAGTTTCGACTGCGAATGTTTTGAAGGCTATGAGAGTGGGTTTATGATGATGAAAAACTGTATGGGTAAGTACCTGCTTGACTAGGTCTCAAACAGTAATTATTGGGCAATGGCCCTTGTTAACTGTTCTGCCAGAGACCCAGACCATTTTATAGATTAAAACAAAACAAATGTATGTATGTTAACAAATTTGTTGGTACCTGTACAGCTCATTGAAATAATGCTTCATTCCTCCTGCAAAGCGATGAAATTAAAAGCTATTGCATCATGTATACTTGCATGCCTTTGGTATGTCATAGAATAAAGCAAAGAAGCTGTGAAAAGAGATACATTATTGCTCATTCTACAAAGATATTCTAAAATGGCCTGGACACATTTGTTGGTACCCCTTAGAAAAGATAATAAATAATTGGATTATAGTGATATGCCAAACTAATTAAACTAAACTAAACAAACTAATCAAACTAAACATGTCTCCAATCTTGCAGTCAGTCATTCAGCCTATTTAAATGGAGGAAAGTAGTTACTGTGTCGTTTGGTATCATTGTGTGCACCACACTGAACATGGACCAGAAAAAGCAAAGGAGAGAGTTGTCTGAGGAAATCAGCAAGACAATAATAGACAAGCATGGTCAAGGTAAAGGCTACAAGACCATTTCCAAGACCATTTACCATTTGTTCCTGTGACAACAGTTGCAAATATTATTAAATTCAAGGTCTATGGAACTGTAGCCAACCTCCCTGGGCGGCCGCAAGATGAAAATCGACCCCAGATTGAACAGAAGGATAGTGCGAATGGCAGAAAAAGAACCAAGGATAACTGCCAAAGAAATACAAGCTGAATTCCAAGGTGAAGGTACATCAGTTTCTGATCACACCGTCCATTGCTTTTTGAGTGAAACTGGCCTCCATGGAAGAAGACCCAGGAGGACTCCACTTTTGAAAGAAAAACATAAAAAAGCCAGACTGGAATTTGCTAAAATGCATATTGACAAGCCACAATCCTTCTTGGAGAATGTCCTTTGGACAGATGAGTCAAAACTGGAGCTTTTTGTCAAGTCATATCAGTTCTATGTTTGCAGATGAAAAAATGCAGCTTTCAAAGAAAAGAACACAATACCTACAGTGAAACATGGTGGAGGCTCGGTTGTGTTTTGGGGCTGCTTTGCTGCACCTGGCACAGGGTACCTTGAATCTGTGCAGGGCACAATGAAATCTCAAGACTATCAAGGCATTCTGGAACCTGTGTCAGTGTCAGAAAGCTTTGTCTCAGTCGCAGGTCATGGGTCCTCCAACAGGATAATGACCCAAAACACACAGCTAAAAGCACCCAAGAATGGAGAACAAAACATTGGACTGTTCTGAAGTGGCCTTCTATGTGTCCTGATCTGAATCCTATTAAACATCTATGGAAAGAGATGAAACCTGCAGTCTGGAGAAGGCACCCATCAAACCTGAGACAGCTGGAGCAGTTTGCTCAGGAAGAGTGGGCCAGACTACCTGTTAACAGGTGCAGAAGTCTCATCAAGAGCTACAGAAAACATTTGATTGCAGTGATTGCCTCTAAAGGTTGTGCAACAAAATATTGGGTTGAGGGTATTATTTACAATATTATGTTGAATAACAAAATCAAAAGCAAAGTCAGATTTCTAGTAAATATGGAATAAACAATGGTGGATGCCAATTACTTCTGTCAGTTTCAAGTTATTTCAGAGGAAATTGTGCATGCTTATTTTTTTGTGGAGGGATACCAACAAATTTGAGCGCGTCTGTACTTCAATCAGGTGACCATACTGCATTATGCATTTTTTTGTTGTTGCTATTCTCTCATCAATCTGTTTCCAACATTTTGTGTAAGAAGATACAGAAAGCCATGACTCTCTTTGTTGGCAGATATTGACGAATGCGAGCGCAACCCGATGCTGTGTCGGGGAGGTTCCTGTGAAAACACTGAAGGCAGCTACAAATGCATCTGCCCACATGGTCACCAGCTCTCGCCCGACGGGGATGCCTGTGTCGGTGAGCGTCCTTCATTCATTGAGATCCTCCAAGCCACATAATGAATGTATTTATTTTGTACAGGTGCACTAGGATATGTATCTCGCACAACCCAGCAAAGATAGCTCTTGACCAAGGGGCAGACAGACATCTAGAATAAGTGTCATAAAAGTTTCTTCATGCAGGGGACTGAAAGTATCTCTTAATCCACAGGGAAGGCACTGCACTGGTAGTAGAAACTCTCTCAGTGAGAACTCCCTGCAGAAGCCATCCAATTTGAGAGTGAGAAGGTAGATTCTCTCCATACCTTTCTAGTGCTTAGCGGGCAAAAAGGTGTTTAGCTGCTGTGCTGCTTATAACGGTCTTAAGAGACAGTGTTATGGAAATACAATGGCTTTAGCCTAAGGAGAGCTGGCAGGCCAACCTAATGGCTCATTCTGTTTGATGTGTTTTTATTTTATTTTTGGAGAAGACGACCTTTAGCTTATGCAGTTAGCTAGTCGAACCCTCGCTATTACTGGTGTGTAATAGGACAAGTTGTGAGTAATCTCTACACTTCCTAGATATCAATGAGTGTGAACTCAGCGACAACCTCTGCAAGAATGGGAAGTGTGTGAACATAATTGGGAACTACCAGTGCTCCTGCAACTCCGGCTACCAGGCCACTCCGGACCGGCAGGGCTGCGTTGGTAAGATGTTTTTTAAGTATTTGTATATGTATATATTATTTACCTCTCATGAAGGAATGTTTCTAAAATCTTTCTGGTAAATGATCTGTAAACACAGCAAGAATGTTTAGACTCAGATGTTTGTTTCTCTCTGTCTCTCTCAAGCTAAATTAATGAAAGTGTCATCATGTGTCTATGTTGAAGCAACCAGACAATAGATAGAAACAGCTGCCTTTGTAAAAAATAACTAAATAAATAAATTGGTCAGCTTGAAAGTGCTTATTTTGAATGAATATGATTCTCTGATGGCATTTGAAGGTACAGAGACAAGAGGAAACTCTTTTGTAATCGCTATAATACATAGGAGGCTGTGCCTTGTGTGACACATAAACACACTGAGCTTGCCCTGTGATTTTTAGATATTGATGAGTGTACGATCGAAAATGGCGGATGCGACACCCATTGCACCAACTCCGAGGGCAGCTACGAGTGCAGCTGCAGCGACGGCTACGCTTTGATGCCCGACCAGAGGAGCTGCACAGGTAAAGAGGCGACGATTAATCCTGCCGCAGCCATTCAGTTGTGATTGGGGGGGGGGGTGCTTTTGCGCTGAAGGAAGAAGCACTGCTCAACATCTGTTCTTCCCTTCATTTCTACTGCAGATGTCGATGAATGTGAAGATAACCCTGATATATGTGATGGCGGACAGTGCACTAACATCCCCGGAGAGTATCGCTGCCTGTGCTACGATGGATTTATGACTTCCATGGATATGAAGGCCTGTGTTGGTATGTAACCCTGTAGTGAAGGCGGTAAATAGTCCCTTTTCTCGCACCATGTCCAATTAAAATGTTTGTGAATGTTTCGTTCTCTGAGTCATATTGGCATACACCAAAGTCCATTCCATAACAGATTTCCACTGTTGAATAGATAAACTGGTAAAAATTTGGATTTCCTGCTAATGGTGAAAGAGTTGGTTAAAGATATAGTAAGGTTAACCAGGAGTATTTCAGAACTTTACTTACAAAGTTTAATAACTTTGAGATCAGAGGTCGGACTTATTATGAGAGTATAAAAGCACCTCATCAGACTCAAGGAATTATTTTTTAACAACAGCTTTCACCAAGTGAGGGGGATTTAGTGATGCTGTGGATGTGAGGAGCCAGATCTCAACCAGGCTCCCAGAGGTGTTCTGTCAGCAAATTGGTTCAGTACATCTCCGGGCGCTCATGATAGCATAGACATATGGACCTGCCTCAAGGAGACTACAATGGAGATTGTATTTCATTTCAAATGATACCTGACAAAAGATAGAAAGTGACTAAAGATGGAGGTGGAGTTCAAGATTTGCTCATTAGATCCTGTTGTGGTCAGAAACTCAAGATAATGGTTCACTTCATTAAAACCCAGAACAAAATTAACTCTGAGGGCTATTTAATGTTAAACACAGAAGCAGAAGTTCATAATATTTAAAGCAGATGCTCCATTACAGAGATGTAATACTAAAGATTGTAGTTTTGTTTTTTTAAAGGCTAGCAACCACTAAATATATATATACATAAATGATATAAATCAGTATTTGAGATATGCCAGATATTTGCAGCCTTAAATGGGGAATAAGGGCACATGTTTAGAAACTGTCTCCACTGTTTTTCATGGCAGATGTGAATGAGTGTGATCTGAATCCAAACATCTGCATGTTTGGAGAATGTGAGAACACCAAGGGATCTTTTATCTGTCACTGTCAGATGGGCTACTCGGTCAAGAAGGGAACCACAGGCTGCACTGGTAAGTTTTCTCTGAATTCTGGGCACTATATGAAACTCTTTGGAGTGAGTCTTTCAGCTCCTGCATTACAGAGGAGGCTTGTGAGAACCTGCAGAACATCTGAGCGCACAGCGGGGCTGTCGACTCAGCACTGACCATAAATAAACGGGATAAGTGTGCCAAAATACATTTTCACAGAAGAAGCATCTGTCAGATTGTTTTGTGGGAGGTGAATTCTCAAAACATAGTGTAACACAAGGCGAGGAATTTCTGTCAGTCTGTGAATGTTATTTCTGTTTTCATAAGTGAGCTTTTGTTTTCTTTGTATTTCTCCCGTTCAGACGTTGATGAGTGTGAGATTGGGGCGCACAACTGTGACCTGCATGCCTCCTGTGTCAACATCCCCGGGAGCTTCCGCTGCTCCTGCCAAGAGGGATGGGTAGGGAATGGCATCAAATGCGTGGGTAAGCTCACCTGCTTTCAATCCTAACATGGTCAAACTAACCAACAACACAAAAGTAGTCTTACATGGGGTCAACTTGCTTTTTCTAAATTAGCAAGAGAACATGACAGACACCAGCAATGTGTTAAGCACCACAGCTAGGTGTGTAAAAGAAGGAGGTCTGTTAAAGAAAGGGTTTAATGTTTAACACTAACTTTAGGTAAATATTTGTCCTGTTTTCTCTACAAATAGATCTTGATGAATGTACCAATGGGACGCACCAGTGCAGCCCGAGTGCCAAGTGCCTGAACACCCCTGGGTCGTATCGCTGTTCGTGCTCCGACGGTTTCACCGGGGACGGCTACACATGCTCAGGTACGGACAACAATACGGTTTCAATAACATCTCGCAACAGGTCATCGCCTCACACCTCATCGCCGCGTACAGGCGGTGTGTAGCCGCCTGTAGACATTTGGTCACGTGCCTTCTCTTATGGTTTGTGTTTCTTCCCAGATGTGGACGAGTGTGCCGAGAACGTGAACCTCTGCGAGAACGGGCAGTGTCTGAACACTCCGGGGGCGTACCGGTGCGAGTGCGAGATGGGCTTCACGCCAGCCCCCGACAGCAGGTCTTGCCAAGGTAGGTCATCGGCAGCGCAGCCCCCAGCCCGGGAGCTTTCACTGACTGCGTTTCACAAAACCACAAAATAACACACGCTGTGGGGCCTGCTCCTTCAAGCACGAGACCCGGCGCATGACCCAGAGATAAAAGTAAACTGCTTCAACTGAGCCTTGCAAAGATCAGCCTGTTCAGTCTTAATAAGGTTACCTTGTCTAAGTGCCAGGAGTTACGGTGCTAAAATGTGGCACAACAACCCCTGATTGCTTGCCAATAAAAAACAGACCCTTCCTTTTGAACCCCTGTGCATTACACTACTTTATTTATTATTAAATAGTTGTGTCCTAAACAGATTTATCAGAGAATTACAATATTTTAATGAGCTGTACTGTTGATGCAAGGTTTCTGTGTTTCACTGCTGTTATTTTAAACTCTACTATCACAAAGATCACTGCAATAATATCATACTCCTTAATGCTTTTAGAATAGATGACCGCAACTGATGATATCTGTATATTTGAGTGCTTTCATGTAATGAATTTAACGGCGTAATCCTTACTGGATCTGTCTGAACTCCAGATTTAAATGACGAAAATCAAATTGAGGAAATAACTAAAGATATCCACAGGGAGCAACATCTGCATCAGTACCTCTGTTCAAGAAGAAATGTGTACTGTAGAGCTGTAATAGTTTCCACCCTCAAGAACGACAACGGAAGGATGAAGATTTACAGAACTCTTTGTGAATTCAATAGCATTTGTTTTCCTTCTTCCAGTCTAGTTAATTAGGTTTACTTCTCTGTTTCGCCCAGTTTAGCATTGACAGTGTGTCTTTGTATTTTTTTCATAGAGCCTTTTCTTCATAATGTTATATGCCTGATAAATCCCCAGTAGTATTGCTTTTCTATCTCTTGTTGCAGATATTGATGAATGCACCTTCCAGAATATATGCGTGTTTGGTACATGTAAGAATTTGCCCGGCATGTTCAGATGCATCTGTGACGATGGGTACGAGCTGGACAGGACAGGTGGCAACTGCACAGGTAAGCAGCCTATTTTAGCACATGTGGCAGATCATTTAACTTTGTATTTTTAATGATTACTCAATGCTCATTTCCATCACTTGTTTTTATATGATGTTACAATCAATTTAGCTTGTAAACGAATCTTTCTCAGTCTTATTTTGTCTGTGTATGTCTTTGGATTCCAGTGTGTTTTGGATTCCAGGTGACTAGTCATTAATGTATGCCGTCACTTGTGTGAGTGTTGTGTGAAATAAAAGAGGTGATGTGAAAAGAGCTGGCTGATGTAGCAGGCGTGTGTTTGTGTGTGCCTCCCCCTCGTTGTTAAGTTACATTTGTGATTGCAGCAAGCACTGTTTTCTCACCGCATTATTCTGCATCACTACCGTCTGTCTGGAACTTATTATACAGTGTGTAAAACCCAAACCTCCTGCTAAGGAAATGGCTCTGGGGTTTTTAAGTAAAGGACAAAAAACCTGATTCGGATTTTATATGCTCTTCTTAGCAGCAAGGGTTATAATTTGGCAGTTTTACCACCTGAGGTTCTCTGAAAAAAGTTCAAAAATAAAGTTAATGTAAAATGAGCATAGTCATCAACAAAGTAAGACAGGATGAAATGTAGGCTGGAATCCTTTGGTTTAGTGTTAAAGGGGCAGGAATTCACCATACTGAAAACACAGAAAGTTAGAGTATGCAAAAGCAAGATATGCCAGTAAATATGATAACAGTATAATGCCAATCCCCCAACCAGACGTACAACAAATTATACATTTAAATAATAAATTGTGTCAGTTTTCAATGTCATCGGATGTCTCTTATTCTAACCTGCCGGGTCGCTGTTGTTGTGCAGACGTCGATGAATGCCTGGACCCTGTTAACTGTGTGAACGGGCTGTGTGAGAACACCGCGGGCTCCTACCAGTGTAACTGCCCACCTGACTTTGAACTCAATCCGTCTGGGATTGGTTGTGTTGGTAAGTCCTGATGTGTGTCTTGTCGTTTTGCTTTACTATAGATTAATATAGCCTAGGCTTTATTCAGAAGTACCTTTAACACACCTGTAAGGCAGTCAACATAAATTCTGATGCATAAACATTTGCTAAGGGAGCAAAATAAAAGTATGACACAATGGCACCCACTTGAAAAAAATAATAAAAAAGTTGTGTAAATTGGATGTTTTACTCACCTAGTCACTTAATGTTTCTTAAAGTTAATCTCTACTGTATTTTGCCGACATGTTTGGTTGACGTCACATGACCAACACTGCTTTGTGAGACATACGATGGTGGTAATGTTTTTTCCTCTTTGTTGTCCAGACACCCGTGTTGGCAACTGCTACCTGGAGTTTGGTCTTCGTGGCGACGGGGGTCTGGCCTGCAGTGTGGAGGTGGGCGTGGTGGTCAGCCGTTCATCTTGCTGCTGCTCCCTGGGGAAAGCCTGGGGAAACCCCTGTGAGCACTGCCCAGGTGTCAACACCTGTAAGTATCAGCAGAAAAGTGTTAGAATGAGATGGGACATGGGTTCAAGGGTTAAAACACGTATTTTATGACCAGTAGTTGCAGAAATGCTTTCCCCCCTAAAGTAGATTTTGGAGTCAATATTAATTGTTGTGTGAGAGAGCAATACATTTTTACTTTCCCCACCAAATAAGAGCCATTTTATCTTGTTGCAGCTGAATATAACACACTGTGCCCTGGAGGAGAAGGATTTAGGCCCAACCCTATCACAATAATATTAGAAGGTAAGTGCTTGTGAACTTTGCAGTATGAGTTGAGGATATTAATCTTCAGTTAGCTCTCAGGTGGGCCTGTTTGAAGCTGACGCCCGCTGTGCTCTCACCCTACAGATATTGACGAGTGCCAGGAGCTGCCAGGGCTCTGCCAGGGAGGAAACTGTGTCAATACGTTTGGCAGTTTTCAGTGTGACTGCCCGGCGGGGTACTATCTCAATGATGAAAGCCGCATCTGTGAAGGTACGTGGGCGAATTTAGTATATACATAAACTTTAATGATATTTTGAACTTTATATCCATTTACTTTTCACATTTTCATTGTTGTAATTTGTTTTTGATGTTAATGTTTTTACCATAATCAGTATTTCTGGAAGAGAAACATTTAAAATAACATTTAAAGAAACATTTAAAATAGTACCTCTTATTAATTTATTTATTTGTTCATTCATTCATTTATATTTTTTTATACAAACTTAAAATGAATAAGTGCACTTATCCAGTTACTTAGATTGTTTCCATTTTTATTTTGCTTCTTAATTGCTGAGATGTTTGTTTCTCTGTAGTATGAAATATAATAACAACCACCCCAAAAAATCATTTAAAACATTAGTTTGGTGTGTAATTGTGTCTGTTTGTGTCTCTGTTGTAGATATTGATGAGTGTGTCACCGTTCCGGGTATCTGTGGACCTGGCACGTGTTACAACACGCTGGGCAATTACACATGTGTGTGCCCTCAAGAGTACATGCAGACGAACGGCGGAAACAACTGCATGGGTAAGTCACGGTGAACAGGGCCTTGAAGTTTTATGTAGGAGAAACAACGGTGACACCTACAGTGAGGGAAAAAAGTATTTGATCCCCTGCTGATTTTGTCCGTTTGCCCACTGACAAAGAAATGATCAGTCTATAATTTTAATGGTAGGTGTATTTTAACAGTGAGAGACAGAATAACAACAAAAAAATCCAGAAAAACGCATTTCAAAAAAGTTATACATTGATTTGCATGTTAATGAGGGAAATAAGTATTTGATCCCCTATCAATCAGCAAGATTTCTGGCTCCCAGGTGTCTTTTATACAGGTAACGAGCTGAGATTAGGGGCACTCTCTTAAAGGGAGTGCTCCTAATCTCAGCTCGTTACCTGTATAAGAGACACCTGTCGACAGAAGGAATCAAACAATCAGATTCCAAACTCTCCACCATGGCCAAGACCAAAGAGCTGTCCAAGGATGTCAGGGACAAGATTGTAGACCTACACAAGGCTGGAATGGGCTACAAGACCATCGCCAAGCAGCTTGGTGAGAAGGTGACAACAGTTGGTGCGATTATTCGCAAATGGAAGAAACACAAAATAACTGTCAGTCTCCCTCGGTCTGGGGCTCCATGCAAGATCTCACCTCGTGGAGTTTCAATGATCATGAGAACGGTGAGGAATCAGCCCAGAACTACACGGGAGGATCTTGTTAATGATCTCAAGGCAGCTGGGACCATAGTCACCAAGAAAACAATTGGTTACACACTATGCCGTGAAGCACTGAAATCCTGCAGCGCCCGCAAGGTCCCCCTGCTCAAGAAAGCACATGTACAGGCCCGTCTGAAGTTTGCCAATGAACATCTGAATGATTCAGAGGAGAACTGGGTGAAAGTGTTGTGGTCAGATGAGACCAAAATCAAGCTCTTTGGCATTAACTCAACTCGCCGTGTTTGGAGGAGGAGGAATGACCCCAAGAACGCCATCCCCACCGTCAAACATGGAGGTGGAAACATTATGCTTTGTGGGTGTTTTTCTGCTAAGGGGACAGGACAACTGCACCGCATCAAAGGGACGATGGAAGGGGCCATGTACCGTCAAATCTTGGGTGAGAACCTCCTTCCCTCAGCCAGGGCATTGAAAATGGGTCGTGGATGGTATTCCAGCATGACAATGACCCAAAACACACAGCCAAGGCAACAAAGGAGTGGCTCAAGAAGAAGCACATTAAGGTCCTGGAGTGGCCTAGCCAGCCTCCAGACCTTAATCCCATAGAAAATCTGTGGAGGGAGCTGAAGGTTCGAGTTGCCAAACGTCAGCCTCAAAACCTTAATGACTTGGAGAGGATCTGCAAAGAGGAGTGGGACAAAATCCCTCCTGAGATGTGTGCAAACCTGGTGGCCAACTACAAGAAACGTCTGACCTCTGTGATTGTCAACAAGGGTTTTGCCACCAAGTACTAAGTCGAAGGGGTCAAATACTTATTTCCCTCATTAACATGCAAATCAATGTATAACTTTTTTTAAATGCGTTTTTCTTGATTTTTTTGATGTTATTGTGTCTCTCACTGTTAAAATTCACCTACCATTAAAATTATAGACTGATCATTTCTTTGTCAGTGGGCAAACATACAAAATCAGCAGGGGATCAAGTACTTTTTTCCCCCACTATATGAGAGTGTACCAACAAAGTGTACTTCTGAAACAGCTCCTGCTATAACTCTCAGAGACCGATATCAGCATCTCATTGATTTTCCCAGACATGAGGAAGAGTCTGTGCTACAGAAACTATAACGGTACTGCTTGTGAGAACGAGCTGGTTTTCAACCTCACCAAGAGACTCTGCTGCTGTGCCTACAACGTGGGGAAAGCCTGGAACAAACCCTGTGAGGCCTGCCCAACTCCTGGAACACGTGAGTATAGACCTATTTGTAGACATACGTGTATTTTTGCAACGCTGGTCTGCAGCACAGCTAGCTCTGGGTGACGCCAGGGACTGCATCTGTACAGCTGCGTGTGGCAATGAGATGAAGAATTTTTGTTGTAACACATCCGCTGTTGATGTAGTTAAAGACAATAATATGCGGGAGTGTCAAGGAATGTTCTGCAGCTGATTCTGCTTGTGACTTTTGCCTAAACAGCTGGTTACCGCACACTATGTGGGAATGTCATCATTGGATTCACTTTTGACATTGAAACTGGAAAAGCCGTGGGTGAGTTTCAAGATATCTTTCCTTTGTAATCTGTTATTCTGTGCCCACAGTAAATTTATATCCTCCAATTTTCTTCCGTAATATACCTCAGAGTGGTCTGTCTCAACTCATTTCCGGCATTGCTTTGCATGTCATCTGAGTTGAATATACCATCAGGAAGCCTCATCAGACTTTTACACGTACTGCCTGGAGAGGAGGCAACCATTAGGCCTTGGACCCCAAGATCATTATTTTCTTCCAGTGGTTCAATCTCATTTCACTTCGCTTGAATCTGTCCAGTGTCTGTTTGCTGCAGTCCTCAATCTCTGTGCTACTTACAACAATTTCCATTGTTTTTATACCTTTCCCTAACCCTGAAAAGCACTCTGTGATGATCTAGGCATGGAGAGATTTCCACCACATAGAAATGTGAATCAAAATTGATTAGAATCTAAATTGGATATGTACAAGAAAACAATTTGATTAATGTAGGCAAGAATCAATAAAATAACCTTTACAATTCTCAAGAGAGCCTCTCATAATGCTGCCTGGAAAAAAAAAACTGTAGGAGGTTAAAGCTGTGTCCATCTTCGTATTCGTGCAGATATTGATGAGTGCCGTGAGATTCCTGGGATTTGTGCCAACGGGGTTTGCATCAACCAGATCGGGAGCTTCCGTTGCGAGTGTCCCACTGGATTCAGCTACAATGACCTACTGTTAGTCTGTGAAGGTATGTAGCATAAATACAGCTGTTTTCTGCATTGTCATCTCAGTGGTTCTCTTACACGGTCAGAATATGGCCCATTTATACTTGCCTATATTCCATACTTATTAGTACAAGTGATATAAACAACATCTACATTAAGGGTAGGTTTTAATTAGTTTTATGACAATAGTACTCTTAATGTCATACATGGTGTGTTTGTCTTACTTTAAATGATATCTGTTCAGGTAGGGTTGAGTCTGGACTGGGAAACATTGTAGTCAGCCCATGGCAGCTCTCTCACAGAGCATACAAAAGGGGATCTGTCTTTTCCGGCCATGAAAAAGTACTTTCAAGCACAAAGGATGATCACTGTAGCTGGTGTCTGGATCTTTGTCTTATCCGGCCAAGAACGGTTCTGAATTTGAAGTGCTTGGGACGAACTACCCATTTTTAAGGGAAGGACAAGAACTTCAAACAGTGCTTTTTGGTCACTTTGCAGGGGTTCAGGAAGCCCATTAGACATGAGACAGGGTGGGTGTTATGTTTCAGTCTACACAGCTTGCTTAGCTTTTCCATTCTTCAATAAGGTTTTTTGTGTTTTTTTATCTTTTCAAAATATTAGCACACTGTCGGTCTGTTATTTGTGTGATACGCACAGCTTGTCTGTGGCTCTTCATCTCATGTCAGTTTCTATTATAGTGCATTTCTATCATAGCAATCGAATCCCTCTCTCTGGTCTCGTAGTTGTCTGTCTGTGGTAACCTGTGCACTTTAAAAGTTGGATAATTTCCTTTCATGTCAGCCCAGTGCTCACATTGGAGTTCCTGAATTTGCCCTGATGAGAAGACCTTGTGAATATAAACCCTGTCTAATTGTGTATCATGGTTTCACTTTCGCTGTGGGCTAGCACGAAGCAGCCCAGTGCGGGGCTTTTGTGGAGAAGGCTTTGGCAGCAGCTGCTGAAGGGAAAATTTGACCAGTAACATAATTGTTAAAATAGAAAAAGCAGAGCGCAATCATGTCGGAGATTAAAAGTATATTGGAAAAGCAATGTGTTTATACTCTCAAGAACAAAGGGATCTTTGTCTAGTGTGAGTCTGTTTCTTTTTGCACAATTGAAACCTGGCATTTCTGGCTGCACTTAGGGACCAAGACTTTCTTAAAGATTACTTTTATTGTTTTAGTCACCTTGATATATTGTTATCTTGAGTTACAGTAATTTTGTATAGTAATGTAATCATTCAGTGACAGAATATATGTATGTAGACCCATATATGGCGTGTGTGAGCTGTATCCATATATATATATCATATAAATATAAGTCGTATTGGCCCTGATTTATCATTTCTGACCACAGCAGCTTGCAATGGTTACAAAAAGCAAACTGTAATACATTATACATGTTGATTTCTTTTTCAGATATTGATGAATGCAGTAATGGAGAAAATCTTTGCCAACGTAATGCAGACTGCATCAACAGCCCAGGCAGCTACCGATGCGAATGTTCATATGGTTTCAAACTCTCTCCCAATGGGGCCTGCATTGGTAAGGGAGATTTGTATTCAGGGGCACTGTATGAAAAAAGACTGCGGACATCTTTGGTGGTGAAAAAATGTGCGGACACTGGACACACTGCTAAAAAACAACACTATACATAACCATCAGCAAAGATGTATTAAACGGATAATAAAATATAATACGTGCATGTGTTCTCTTGGAGTTTTTACGTTAGTTACGCACATGAAACCCATATCCCGTTTAGGATCGTATGGCGAATTACCATTGGCTTCAGTAATGGACATAAAAAACGATTAACTACTCTACATGAGAAAGTTATACGACACTAATCGAAAGCACGTTTTTGAAGTTTGTATTCAGAATATTTCTAGTTTAAGTTCTTTAAAAAACACAAAAACTAAATTAATACAATTCTAGAGGCAAATTATTCAGGGGAGAAATTGCGACCCCAGGATTTTCTTTTCGTTGAATGAAAGATCATCCCATCTGTGTGCTGATGTGCAGCCCTGCTTTGGCAGCTGCAGGGCGATCTTAAACTCACCTTCCTGCCAGTTTTACAATTCAGCCAATGAGTGTCTACGGCCTTATGGTCGAACACTGTGGGCTCTGGGAGGAAAAACTGAGGCAAATGTAAAATTTAGAAACCTTTCCAGTTAGAAATGCCAAGTATATTATTTGGCAGCATATCTGTTCTTAAAATAGTCTTTATAAATGTGCATGTCGCATAACAGTATACACCCAGAGACCCTGACCTTTTTTTTTCTACTCTCACCCCCTTTAAGATCGTAATGAGTGTCTAGAAATACCCAATGTCTGCAGCCATGGGGAATGTGTGGACCTGCAAGGAGGGTACCAGTGCATCTGCCACAATGGCTTCAAAGCCACCCCCGACCGGAAGATGTGCATGGGTGAGTTGTTTTGTCTTTTCAATGACGTGTACTCTGATGTCGATAAGAAGAAGCAGAGTAGAGAAGAAGGCCATGAACAAGGTTGATAATAAGAGCATGTCATCTGTCGACTATTATAGAGTAGAAACAGTGCTTGTTTAATATTCTTAGGTTGTTATATTACCAAAGACTATCACTAGTCTAGTGTAAAAGACATGGGCGGTAAGACAGTTGGGTATATAATGTACCTGTCTCCCAGCGCGGTTATTTTACAGAAGAACAAACAAATGTTTACAAATAAGCCCATTGGAGTCCATCCGACCCTGGTTACGCGTCATTTGACGTTCATAAAGCAAAATCATCATTTGCATTTATCTCGGAGGAAAACCTTCTCCCAGCATGCAACTTGAACAAGCGAATCTTCAGTTGCCTTTGAGCAAAATGTCTCAAGTTAAAACGGGGCACTCGACTCAAGTTAAACCCAAGCAAATGTGCAGTACAGGAAGTCTGCACAGTGTGGGAGCGCCCTCTGCTGTGCGCCCGGTGTCGGTGCTTAAGCCAGCTGAATTGAATCAACATTGTGTGTTTCTGCTTTGTTGTCAGATGTGGATGAGTGTGAACGGCAGCCGTGTGGGAATGGGACTTGTAAGAACACCGTGGGCTCCTACAACTGCCTGTGCTACCCAGGGTTTGAAATCACACACAACAACGACTGCATCGGTGAGTGCCCAGGAGAAGCGATAATACTTTTGTGTGGCAAAATTCATATTGGTTTGACAAGACTGCCATGTAATGCAATGGAAAGAATGCTCCCACAGGCAAACTCATTGATTTAGATACAGGATTATAACAGTGTTTACACATGTGTTTGAGTTTAATATTTCAATTAAACCACCAGATACAGTTATTGAAACAGTTCTCATTTCTCTACTTCTGTTTCCTCCTAGATGTCGATGAGTGCCGAACCTCCTATGGACAGCTCTGTCGAAATGGCCAGTGCATCAACAGCGTTGGCTCTTTCCAATGCCTTTGTGAAGATGGCTATGAACTGACAGCCGACGGAAAGAACTGTGTTGGTGAGAATGCTTGTTTGACATTAATTAGACCTGCTCTGTGCAGCATCCATGAATTGAGAAGTGATTTGAAAGGACACTATTTTATGAATTGCTGACAGGCCTGATACCAATGACTCCTCTCACCATGTATTTGTGTTCGAATGCAGATATCAATGAGTGTTTGTCTTTCCCCGGGACCTGCTCCCCTGGAACGTGTCAGAACCTCGACGGCACGTTCCGCTGCATCTGTCCGTCGGGCTACATCGTGCACAACGAGAACTGCATTGGTAAGACCAGCGCGCCCTGTGCTCACTTCCACAGCAGGCCTCGGTGCTGTCAGTTCATGTTGGATTAACTTGACATTTGTTTAAACCGAGCCCAGACCTCCCCTGCAAAGTGAAAAGTCAGATCAGCCTCCTATCTTGTGTCCCGAGTATGAACTGAGTGTCTGTGAATTTGGTATGCCGCTTTGCGTTGGTGTGCAGCGCTGTAAGGAAAATAAATTGGGGGGTCGAAATATGTACCTTTATTCCAAAAAAGGCTATGCTTCGAGTCCATCGCTGTGGACTCGAGCAGCAGTGTTTACATCTGCAATAACCCCTACTGATTCCCCTCGCTCCTCTTGGCAGTGATGAAGAGTAGAGCCACTTTCCCTGTTACTGATTCATGTTAATGTCTGCCAAGTCGCAGACTGATTCTAAACAGGTGACATTGCTTAAATTCACTCAGCATTGAAATAACATTAGGTTTTCTTTTGTTTTGTCTTCTGTTTTTTGCTTAGTTTTAACTACAGTTCAATATGATGAAAATGTGTGGTATCTGTTCATCTGTTAACTGAGCTTCTTCCTCTGATTTACAATAGATATCAATGAGTGTGAAGAAGACCCCAATATCTGCTTGTTTGGTTCCTGCTTCAACAATCCAGGGAGTTTTGAGTGTGTCTGCCGTCCTGGATTCGTCCTGTCTGAAAATGGACGCCGGTGTTTTGGTATGCCGTTACCCTTGAAAAGCATTGAAAAGTTGTACTATATAATATGACATTAAGTTTTCCTTATTTTGATTGCAAAACCATTCACAACGCCTCTGCAAGTAGTTAAACAGAAGAACTGTGTGAGCAGCAACATCTGTGCTCCAAAACCCTTTTTTAAAATTTAACGAATGAACTTATATTCACATATCCACACTGTTGTTGCTTTTCATAGACACGAGAGAGAGCTTCTGCTTCACGAAGTTTGAAGATGGAAAGTGCTCAGCCCCGCAGGCTTTCAACACAACCAATGCCAAATGTTGCTGCAGTAAGATGCCAAAAGAAGGCTGGGGGGACCCTTGTGAGCTCTGCCCAAAGGAGCATGAAGGTATGGCTAGCTTTCATGTATTTACTCCCTATTCAAACATTTATGCACTGGAAAGAAAAACTGAGAGAAACCGCCTCATCTTTCAGCCGGCCAACATTCAAACGTAGTAGCTGTCAAGGTGCATCAATTGCATTAATTTGAAACGGCTCCATCTCTGAGAATTCATCTCTAGAGATCACCTCACAAAAAGGCAGAGGGAAATACTCAGACACAATTCTCCTACATCTTAACTAAAGTACTGAGTTGACAGAATTACTTGATTTTATTTCATGATCATTATTTGTGTCAGTAAAGAATAATGTTGTTTCTGTTCCGTTGCAGTTGCATTCCAGAAGCTCTGTCCTTATGGTCACGGTATCATCCCAGGAATTGGAGACACACGTGTAGGTATGTCGAATTTACTTTTTTAGTTAATTGTTTATTTAATTTTAATTTATGTCTCACAGCTTTAGTATGCATTTGAACCCATACACGTTGAAAAAGCAATATTATGCAACATACTAACAGACGTTTTTCTTTAGATCTCAACGAGTGTGTAGAGAACCCAGGGATCTGCTACAATGGCCACTGCATTAACACGGATGGGTCTTTCCGTTGCGAGTGTCCAATGGGATACACTCTGAACTACACTGGAGTTCACTGTGTGGGTAAGTGTCTGGCGAGATTCAATCTCATGGAAGTCTGACAAGTTCTCATAGGGGAAGCAGCTCACTTGTCCAAAAAACTATTAAAAGTAAATGATTCTGTAACAGCAACGTTTTCTGAAATCTTCTCCTTCTTTGCAGACATGGACGAATGTTCCGTCGGCAATCCCTGCGGAAACGGGACGTGCACCAATGTGATCGGGGGCTTTGAGTGTAACTGTGAGGAAGGGTTTGAACCCGGCCCCATGATGACGTGTGAGGGTGAGTGGCTATCTCTTTGCAATGCATGTAATTGGAAAAGTCATCCTTTGTGAAGATACACCTAGTCTTGTTGATTATTCTGTTACTGCAGTGGGTGCATCACTCCTGGAGAGCAGCTTCCACTGGGGATTTTAAGGGTTTTTATTCATCACCAGTACCTTCAGAACTGACACAAACAGGTTCAGCAAGCAAAGCGCATGAAAGCATGTTATAAGGCTCAGGTAAGACTGCATCTCCAAGGACCAGAGATGGGCGGCTCAGTGGTAGAGTTAATAAACCGAATTTTGGGTTCATTTGCACAAAGCAGGACTGTCGTACCAAATAATGTTCTCAGAGTGGCCTTTATGCACCAGTTTTAACAAGTCATCTCAGCACATCGCTGCTGAACTGATTTTGTGATCGGTGCATGTGTTTTAGGTGTTTTTCTGCATTCAAGCCTTGGTTTGAGAAATACCATGCTTGGGGTTTGTTGTTGTTGAGATACTTAAATACTCTAATCAGTCCTTCCTTGATGTGTTCAGTAAATCCTTGACCTGTCTAGCCAGCTCTTGATCAGTTTCCAATTAATGATCTGCAGACGACAGGTGGGAATAACACTTTGTCATACACTATCATAATAACCATGGTTCACTTTGCTTGGGTCCAATTCCAGACAACAGGTCATTGACTCTGTTTACTTCAATGAGAGGAGTGTGGAAACGTAGCACTTCCTACAAGGTGACGTTTCTTTTTCTTTGCCTACAGATATAAATGAATGTGCCCAGAACCCTCTGCTATGTGCGTTCAGATGCATCAACACATATGGCAGCTATGAGTGCACCTGCCCAGCTGGTTACACTCTCAGAGGGGATAAAAAGATGTGTAAAGGTAAGATACAGTATGGGACTAGGACCTCTAAGCAAAGACTTCATAATTGTCACATTGAAGAAAGCGTTTCTGGGCACAGTTATTATGAATACGACATGGAAAATACAAATTAAAAAAGAAAACTTCTGTCCGGGCTGTTCTGTATATCTATATCTGCATGGACTACTCTCCTTATAGAAAAAACACTCATTGTCCTGAAATAGCATTGCAAAATCAAACATTGAGCTGTTATGGTCTCCAGGCGCCCCAGCTGTACTTTTCCTGCTAGTTACTGATGCTCTTCCTTCTTCTTTTGGGAAACCAATCACATGCAAGTGTTGCATACTAAGTGACAGGAAAATGGCGGTGATATAGAGGCTACTTTAAGCCCCCGTCCCATTACAGTTCCTATATTCATGACTTTCAGTTGTCATTAATTGTTGGACATCTTGTTCTGACACATATGGCCTCTTCCAAATGCACTGTGTATCGTGTCACAGATCTTGATGAGTGTTCGGAAGGGCTCCATGACTGCGAATCCCGGGGCATGAGCTGCAAGAACCTGATTGGGACCTTCATGTGTATCTGTCCGGTGGGGATGACACGCAGACCTGATGGAGAAGGCTGCCAGGGTGAGTGGTCCATTCCCATTTTTTGCCAAACCAGGAGCCTATCTTTTGAAGAGGACTTTGATAGCAGTGCAACTTTAACTAAGTGCTGTGGCATTACAGTCTGTGAGGAATGAGTTTATGTCACATGTCCCAAGATCTTGTTCCACAGGGGGTGTGACGGTATCCCTGCAATTCATTCCCTTCATTTCTTCGCAGCTGTTTTTCATTTGACAGATTTAAGGAGTTGGGGAAGGTCTGAGCCAGATTTTCAAGTAGATTTTGGGATGGGGAGTGGTAATAAATTATGGCGGAACATTTGTTTATCCTTTAGTGAAAGTGTACAATTAGAGCTCAAACCTCCGCAGGACTCCGCCTTTTTTTTTATGTCATCCTTTTTTTCTTTCTTAGATGAAAATGAGTGCCGCACCAAACCCGGGCTGTGTGAGAACGGACGCTGTGTGAACATCATTGGCAGCTACATGTGTGAATGCAACGAGGGATTCCAGTCCAGTCCAACCCGCACACAGTGCATCGGTAGGTAGACGATGGTTTCATACTGAAAGCGACAAACCACACTGCTTCCCTAGCAATTACATTTAAACGCAGCAGCGTTCTCTCACTCCCAGACCCTTAAAGACGGGAATGACATTCTCGCTTACTGGGAAATTGCTCGACAATGATGACATTTCCTTTACTTCCTACAAGCTTAGTATCTTGTTACAATTTCCGCACAACTGAGTTGAATGTAATAAGACAGGTATGGCAGTGGACAGGGGTCAGCATGGGCACCCTGACTGGTCTGTGGCTACGCAGCCCCATACACAACAAACTGCGATGCACTGTGTGTTCTGACACCTTTCTATCAGAACCAGCATTCGCTTTTTCAGCAATTTGAGCTACAGTAGCTTGTCTGTTCGGGATAGGACCACACGGCCAGCCTTTGCTCCCCACGTGCATCAGTGAGCCTTGGCTGCCCATGACCCTGTCGCCGGTTCACCACTTTTCCTTCCTTGGACCACTTTTGATAGGTCCTGACCACTGCAGACCGGGAACACCCCACAAGAGCTGCAGTTTTGGAGATGCTCTGACCCACCCACTGACAGGTGCCATGATAACAGATTATCAGTGTTATTCACTTCACCTGTCAGTGGTCATAATGTTATGGCTGATTGGTGTAGTTTTCAATTATACCAATTTGTTCTGGCAAGAAAGGGATGGTTAATTTCAACCTAAACTAATCTGAGTCAGTTTTGGGTAATGTGTGTTTCTGTTTTACTTCCACAGACTATCGGGAGGGTTTCTGCTTCACTGAGGTCCTGCAGACTATGTGCCAGATGTCTTCTAGCAGTCGTAACCCTTCCACCAAGTCGGAGTGTTGCTGTGATGGCGGGCGAGGCTGGGGCAACCAGTGTGAACTATGCCCCTTGCCTGGAACCACACAGTACAAGAAGCTCTGTCCCCATGGCCCCGGTTACACCACAGATGGCTCAGGTGAGAAGACGGTTTAGGGCACTGTTGGCAGGATTCACACTACCATTTCATACCCATTGAAAAAAAAAACATTCTGATCCAAAATGCACCGATATGCAGCTCAATGAAAGTCTTGCATAAATGAATTAATGCAAACAAGACAAGCAAGATGGACTACACAGTCTCTCCCACATTAATGAATCTTATTTTCTTGTGAACGTCTAACGGGAACGCTGCCTGTTGCAAGCAAGCACACACTGAATTTATTTTCCTTTGTGACTGTCGTTTGGCTCCTTGGCAGTCCTGGATGTGCATCATTGGAAGCCAATTTGGATTATCCATCTTAGCTGTTTCTAAGCCATCACACTCTTATTTTAAATTCAATTAGAGGAAGCATTTCTCCTTTCCATTTCTTTTCATTCGCTTCCCAAATGGCCCCTTCAGAGGTTATGTAGCAGTTATGTCTCCTTTACGTACTTATTTTTTATTCTGTCTTCCCTGAATTTTACTAGCTGGAGCAAATTGTTTTAAAGCAGCAAAATGTGAACTTCCTGTGCTGCTGTAATTTGATCTGTCCCCCAGTCTGAAAGCCACTCAGCCTTTGAAGCTACAGATAGTGTATATCGTATAAAAAGTTTAAAGATTGTGTGAATTGCTATTCCTTCACATACTTCACTTTTCGATTTTTGCAATGTATTGTATTACAATGTATTGTATTGTTTGGTACGGTCTTAAATCAACAGATATAGATGAGTGCAGAGTCATGCCCAACCTATGCAAAAATGGACAATGCATCAATACCATGGGGTCATTCAGGTGCCACTGCAAACTGGGCTTTACTGCAGACATCACAGGGACAGCATGTGTGGGTAAGAGATAATTCTTCCTGGTTGTCCACAGAATATCTTGTCTTCTTCTGAGCTAGCCTCTTTTGATTTTGTCTGTACATTTTTTAACAAAATGAATCCTTTTGATGCTTGTCAGATATGGATGAGTGTGCCCAGTCTCCCAAACCATGTAACTTCATCTGTAAAAACAGCGAAGGGAGTTACCTGTGCTCCTGTCCTCGTGGGTACATCCTCCAAGAAGACGGAAGGACTTGTAAAGGTAGATTAAATGTGGCAGTTAAACTCCTAAATGTATTTAAAATCCAAAGCTTAAAATTGTTTTGGCGACGTTTGTTTTATTATTATTTTTGTCCCATGCTACAGAGATCAATACACACTCACAAATATTTCAGTATTGTAAATACATTCAGTTCCTTAAGTTTCCTAAGATTGTTACATTTCTTTGATCCAATGAAAATGAAGTAAGTTGATTATTAACTTCTCCTAAATATAAAAATGTAACTCAAATTTACAGTGAAGTGAAATCGAAAAGCAAAGGAATAAAGAGAATTTTTTTCTTTTTCATTAATCCAGTGAATCTGGATGAGTTCACTTCATAAAGGGACCGACAAAACAGTATAGAGTTACATCAAAATCTATGTATGTAGCAGACTTTATAGAGGGAAAGGAGTTCATAGGAAGGATACAGTTCTGATCTAAGATTTTAGTCAAGAGAAGGGAAATGAGGCAACAGACCAAAGGCAACAAAGAACATCAGTAAGACAGATATCTTGTAGCTGAAGAGTGTAGACAAAGGATCAATATATAAAGCGAAACACCAGAGGAAATATAAATACGGTTTTAGTTCTTCTGGATTGTTTTTAAAGGAACTGAATGTTGAATTGCTGCTCTGCTGGTTTTCAGATCTTGATGAGTGTCAGACCAAGCAGCACAACTGCCAGTTTCTGTGTGTCAACACCATCGGAGGCTTCACATGCAAGTGTCCGCCTGGATTCACACAACACCACACCGCTTGTATCGGTGAGTTCCTGGCTTGAAGATTTATACAGCTTGTGTGCACACAGGCGTTCAATCCTATCATCGTATGTTAAAATGCAATTGTTTGGCGTGGGGATTCAATAAAAATGACTTAACAGCAGCCAACAGTTTTATGAATTAGTGTGTAATATCTTGAGCTTTCAAAAAGCTGAAGGTCAAAGTATAAATGAAAATATTATATTTTTGGCAATTTTGCCCTTTTTGGCAAACTTATGATTCACAGTGTTGCTGATGTTAGTGTCTTATTAGAAGCTGTCCAGCGGAAAATAACATTTTTGTTTCCAATCAGATAACAATGAGTGTGCGTCGCAGCCGTCGCTGTGCGGAGCCAAGGGGATCTGCCAGAACTCGCCCGGGAGCTTTGTCTGCGAATGTCAGCGCGGGTTCAATCTGGACTCAACCGGACTCAGCTGTGACGGTACAGCAAGACTGACACACTATTCCTTAAACCAGACTGTTACACTGTGTAGTGCAGCTCTTGTTGCTTGTATTTTAGATGAAGTTTGTATTTCCATCCAAATGTTCACCCCATGTATTGTATTTCTAAATACAAGGTTTCCTTTTGCATTGAAGTTAATAACATTCTTAAAATTTTATTTTTATAGCAGATTTTAATTTTAATTATTTCCTTCTACAAAATGTTTGTAAGATTTTAATATTGATAATGATTCTTCAGGCTTTTGGACAAACAAAATTCTGATTTTATGAATGGTCTTTTTGCTGGGTTAAAATAAGCGCATTAGGAGTTTCCTGACATTATTTGAAAATTGAAATGATGATAACCTAGACCAACCGAGCTCTCGATTACATAATTAAGCCTTATATTGCATTGTTAATTCAATTAAGGATTAAACTATGTAATTAAGAGCTCAGTTGAAACGAAAACCAGCAGGGCAGGGGGGTCTCCAGGACTGGTTTGGGAACCACTGACCTAGACTTTAAACTTTGCAAGCGATCCATGAATTCTGGGGTTCTTCCCTTTCACGTTTCTTATGATCTATATCTAATTTTTTTTTTTATTCCAGTGCAATACTTTCATAAAGAATATAAAAGAAAACTTTCACAGAGACAAAACACAAAAAAGCTTTGGTTTGAAGCAAGTGCACTCAAGGGCATTTAGGGATATTATAGTTCTTTCTTTCCTGAAATGTGATATTAATTAGAAACAGCTGCAAAGAAAAGAGAATCCAGCTCATTTCATGGCGCGAGGGAAACCCAGACGGGTCGATTCTCTGTGCGTCTCACGCTCGCCTCGCAGCGGCAGGACGACAAGGTGGAACAGCTGGCTCCGGGTCAGACTCAGAGAGACGCGAATGAACAGCTGACTGCCGATTAACAGACCTGCTGTTTGATGTGCCTTCATTTTTCTTTTCTCCATGGCACAGATGTGGACGAGTGTGAGAGCAACCACAGGTGCCAGCACGGCTGCCAGAACATGCTGGGCGGGTACAGGTGCAGCTGCCCTCAGGGCTATATCCAGCACTACCAGTGGAACCAGTGTGTGGGTGAGTGTCGCTGTGGTTCTGCCACTGCTCCTGCTTCTGTGTCGACACTGGGGTATACGTTGGTCCCCTCCCCTTATAATCCTGATATACTTTGACTTTCAGAGGGTGACTCGATTTCCTGGGAGAAAAGTGCCTGAGAGATAAATCCTTTGACGATCACAATTCAATACTGTTATTCTGCAGTGGTTTATTTCTGTTACACTACTGTCACAAATTGATTTCGGTGAGAAACTAAACTCACTCACTCCCAGCACCGCATTGGTGCCACCTGACTGGAGCCGTCTTTAATGAACACAGATCGTATCGACGGACGGTGGCGGTTCTTCTCTGTTTCAACGTGTGTGACTTTCGCCCGACAGATGAGAACGAATGTGCCGACCCGAACAGCTGCGGTGCTGCCTCCTGCTACAACACCCTGGGGAGCTTCAAGTGCGCCTGTCCCTCGGGCTATTCCTTCGACCAGTTCTCCAGCGGCTGTGAGGACGTGAACGAGTGCTCGTCCTTCAAGAACCCCTGCAACTACGGCTGCTCCAATACTGAGGGGGGCTATCTGTGTGGCTGCCCCACTGGGTACTACAGAGCGGGCCAAGGGTAAGGCAACACTGTCAGACTGCTAGAAGAGTGTATATAAGTGCATATCTTAGGAATGCACAAGGATATCGATGCCTCTAATAGTGTTGGATAGCAGGAGTTGCTCATACGAGACTAGACATCAAGGATCACTTTTAAGAGACTGTCCGTTCTGTTTCTTTGTAAGGATTGCTGCATCACTTTACAGTTTTAGCTTTGGACAATTACACATTTATAACAAGCGTCACTAGATAAACTTTGAGGTTTACTGCCAGCAATCATTTTCATGTGACCTCTGTATATTCATGTGGTCCTGTTATATATTAGATGATACCAAGATTTATGTTCTAAGGTTACAGGTTATGTCTTGGTGCTGCTGCTGGTGGATTCTCCTCTCTGACGCTTTATTTCTGTGTTAGTCACTGTGTGTCCGGCATGGGCTTTGGTAAAGGCCAGTACATACCCGTCGGTGGAGAGGAGGACGGGGAGAACGCGCTCTCTCCAGAGGCCTGCTATGATTGCAAGATCAATGGGATCTCTAAGAAGAACAGCAGGAGGAGGAGACACACCAATGAGACTGAGCCCGCAGAGGTGAGTGTGAGAATTGCTTCTGACTGCCCTTGGAGAGTCCATGCCCTGTCTTGAACCATCCCCTCCCTATCTATAATAAGTATCAGATCTGAGGTTTGATTGACGAGGTCATCATGGTGTCATCACTGTAACTGGGACATGCTTGAGAAGAGCAGTCAGTCACACTGCCTGTTTCACATTGTAGGAGCAGCCAGTGAGCTTGGCCAGCCTGGACATCGACAGCCCTGTGGTTCTGAGTCTCAACATCTCGGAGCTGAACCCCAAAGAGCACATCCTGGAGCTCATCCCGGCCATCCAGCCTCTCACCAATCACGTGCGCTATGTCATTTCCTCCGGCAACGAGGACGGGCTGTTCCGCATCCACCAGCGGGAGGGCCTCAGTTACCTGCACACGGCCAAGAGGAAGGCCCTACCTGGGACCTACGACTTAGAGATCAGCAGTGTCCCTCTGTACAGACAGCAGGAGCTGCAGAAACTGGAGGACTCTAAAGACACGGACTACCTGTCGGGAGAGCTGGGCGAGAGCCTGAGGATGAGGCTGCAGATCAAGCTGCAGTGAGACCCGGGTGGATCACGGCAATGTTTCCATCCAGAGAGTCGATCTGTGACTCGTTCAGATTGGTCTTTATTTATCGTCATGAACAGACTGTATCAGGAGAAAAGAAACGTTTTAAATCATTGACTTTAAACAGACGGAGACCTCTCCCATTCCCTATCGAGGACTGCGTGACCAAACTCCATGACCAGGACGTGTTCATCACGTCACCCAGCCGACATTGTACTGATACCCAAGATAACTGTTTGTTAATGGATTGAATTTAGAGTAAGCAATATGATCTAATGATGTTCATCTTCACATTTAACAGTATCCTAGTACTGTGTTGGGACAAAAACATGAGCCATTTCTCAGTGTAACAGTCTAACATTTGAGGTGTTTTGCTATATATGTTTTTATTATTTTGTGTTTATAGATGTGTATTTATTTACATTATATATATGGTCAGACAATGTCTGGTATATGGAACTGTAAATGTATCCTGTTTGCAGCTTTCAGGTCTTGGACAATTAACAATTAAGGTTCGTCTCTATATATTGCTACACCTGTTTTCATTTTATGAAATAAAAAAGGAATATATACAAATATATATATATATAAAATATATGCTACCAGAGCTGCCAACTCTCTCCCACTGACCGTATTTGGATTGATTCTCACGCTTGCACGTATTGGATCACATGCAATTTGTATCAGTGCTTGAGGTAATGCCACAGCTATAACCCCCCCCCACACAACCTTCTGATCAAAGCAGAATCCCCCCTCCCCGCCTCTTGTAATTATCACTAGTCTCATCACTCACATCGGTTGTGAAATGTTGGCAGCCTGTAAATACCAACATTAAGCTAAAAACCACTTCATGCCTGAATTTTCAGAGGCTTATTCAGATAATTATTTTTAAATGATCAGTAGTGCATTATCAGACTCCACATATTTGATATAATACTAAGCCTGACAACCAAGCCATATTCTTTCTGTGAATATTGTGACAAACTTTCATAAAGTTTGTAAACCAGATTGTTAAAGTCAAATCAAAGGCCACGATAGACAATCAATTCAACATTCAACGTGTCCTTTTACAGGTATACATAACAGAAAATGGCTTTTCTTGCAGACTTTACAAAAATCCCAAACAAGGGTTTTATATTGTCTGCTGAAGTGATAATACTGTCAGATTGGTGAAACATTGTAAATTTCATTAAAGTGTCATTTTACAATGGCGATGTTTTTAAAATAATCATTTTTTTATATTTATTCATGTGAAAAACAGAAAAACTATCCTCAGGTTTTTTTAAGCCTGTATATATTTGTTTCCCTTCTATGTTTTCAATTAAGCTTTTGTAATCCTTTTGAGAGAATTGTGATTTACCCACCAAAGTAATAAATAGCTAAAATGGCTACAATTGCATTCTTACACATTGAAGTGGTTCAAATCATGTTTCTGTGAAGCCTTTTGCAGGAACATACCAAAATTGATCATATTTATCATATGCTAAAAATGTTCATTATAGCAAAATACCTTGACTGTTAGTATTGTCAAATCAACACAGGTCTATCAGTACTGTAATTAACAACCACAACACCTCATTCTTAGCTAGGTGCTTTTAACATGTAACTCCAGTGTGGGCAGCTCAAAGAACACATAACTGTCCGATGTGTTTTCTCTCTGAAACATTTCCATGGGGTGCTCGTCAAGAACGAATGGTACTGCTCAGATTCAAAGGGTTAATGTTATATTCACATTAAAATTGCGATGGGTAGTTCTTGGATTTTTGAGGAAAGATTCATTACATTCCTGGTACATAAGTATTACTGTAGTTTATATACCATATTTTTCATTTTACTATTATTCTATACAAAAGGTATGTGTGTACAATGAATGCCTCTTAGTTATTAGAATATTTTACAGGAAAGTTTGTATGTTGTGTAAGTCTTTACTACCCTCACTAAAGGGTATTTTACTGGTGCTTTTAAGCCTTGGTACTGTGAGACAGACAATCTTTCTGAAATACCCTCCATACATACTGACAGTGTTTGTACAAAGATTTTGTTACCAGTGTCCTGTACAGCAATACCAAAAAAAAGCTTTGTTTTTTTAACAGATACAATGATTTTTTACAAAACCTATTTTTAACATCCTGTTATAACAATTTATAAGGACTTTGTAGATTTGTGTATCAGTATCATCACTACAATAAAGCTTATTTTGGGTTAAACAGATTGTATCTGTGGATTAATCCTATTTTATGTGCAATAAAATACATTTGTAAACTTACATTCCATAACTGTTCCATTTCCTTATTATAGGGGTTCGTCATTATTGTGAAAATATTGACAGTCTGAAATATTTGCAGTTATAGCTTTCAGTCAAAGTAGGTACAAGGTTTACCATGTTTCTTTTGTTCAGTCAAACAGAGGTTTGTCCATAGATTGTCTTAAGCGATTAAAACATGAGTCTGTGACACATAGAATGGCTCTGAAAGTGACGTATACCCTCCTGATAGTAGAAGATCTTCCCATTATAGATTATCGATCATTGAAGTAGACCATCTTTTATTAATATCTCTGCAATGCGTTGGCTTTGAAAGCTCATTTGGGTGGAGAATATGTTGAACATCTCAGTGGTGACAGACGGCTCTTCTGCTGTCTTTGCCTCAGGGGCGGTTAATGAAAGAAAGATGCATTAAACAGATACAGTCGAGGGGCTACTTGTGTGGGAAACACGTGATCTGATTTCAAAAGACTGAATTACTTCACTTATTTGCTCGAGTGAAGTGGATCTGACGTGGTTAATTCAACTGACATTTCTATTGACACTTCAATTTCTCAAAGCAAAATATTTACCTTTAAATGCTGATCTCTGATATTAAGCCATCCTCTTATCTTTTGAAAGCCCTTCTACTGCTGGTACTTCACAATATGTTTGCTCTGTCTAATTCTTCCAGATATCACTTTTACTAATAATCAAAACAGTTCATGGTATGTATATTACAACCCACTGTATGTATATTTATTTTTATTATTATTTATTTCTTAGAAGACACCCTTGTCCATGGCGACTTACAAAATACAAGCGCAAAACAAAGTGCAATAATACAGTGCAGTTCAAGGCATAATACATTTTACAAATTTACGAGATATACAGTAAACAATATACAGTGAGGGAAAAAAGTATTTGATCCCCTGCTGATTTTGTATGTTTGCCCACTGACAAAGAAATGATCATTCTATAATTTTAATGGTAGGTGTATTTTAACAGTGAGAAAATCCAGAAAAACGCATTTCAAAAAAGTTATAAATTGATTTGCATGTTAATGAGGGAAATAAGTATTTGATCCCCTATCAATCAGCAAGATTTCTGACTCCCAGGTGTCTTTTATACAGGTAACGAGCTGAGATTAGGAGCACTCTCTTAAAGGGACTCTCCTAATCTCAGCTCGTTACCTGTATAAAAGACACCTGTCCACAGAAGCAATCAATCAATCACATTCCAAACTCTCCACCATGGCCAAGACCAAAGAGCTGTCCAAGGATGTCAGGGACAAGATTGTAGACCTACACAAGGCTGGAATGGGCTACAAGACCATCGCCAAGCAGCTTGGTGAGAAGGTGACAACAGTTAGTGCGATTATTCACAAATGGAAGAAACACAAAATAACTGTCAGTCTCCCTCAGTCTGGGGCTCCATGCAAGATCTCACCTCGTGGAGTTTCAATGATCATGAGAACGGTGAGGAATCAACCCAGAACTACACGGGAGGATCTTGTTAATGATCTCAAGGCAGCTGGGACCATAGTCGCCAAGAAAACAATTGGTTACACACTATGCCGTGAAGCACTGAAATCCTGCAGCGCCCGCAAGGTCCCCCTGCTCAAGAAAGCACATGTACAGGCCCGTCTGAAGTTTGCCAATGAACATCTGAATGATTCAGAGGAGAACTGGGTGAAAGTGTTGTGGTCAGATAAGACCAAAATCGAGCTCTTTGGCATCAACTCAACTCGCGGTGTTTGGAGGAGGAGGAATGACCCCAAGAACACCATCCCCACCGTCAAACATGGAGGTGGAAACATTATGCTTTGGGGGTGTTTTTCTGCTAAGTGGACAGGACAACTGCACTGCATCAAAGGGACGATGGACGGGGCCATGTACCGTCAAATCTTGGGTGAGAACCTCCTTCCCTCAGCCAGGGCATTGAAAATGGGTCGTGGATGGGTATTCCAGCATGACAATGACCCAAAACACACAGCCAAGGCAACAAAGGAGTGGCTCAAGAAGAAGCACATTAAGGTCCTGGAGTGGCCTAGCCAGTCTCCAGACCTTAATCCCATAGAAAATCTGTGGAGGGAGCTGAAGGTTCGAGTTGCCAAACGTCAGCCTCGAAACCTTAATGACTTGGAGAGGATCTGCAAAGAGGAGTGGGACAAAATCCCTCCTGAGATGTGTGCAAACCTGGTGGCCAACTACAGGAAACGTATGACCTCTGTGATTGCCAACAAGGGTTTTGCCACCAAGTACTAAGTCGAAGGGGTCAAATACTTATTTCCCTCATTAACATGCAAATCAATGTATAACTTTTTTGAAATGCGTTTTTCTGGATTTTTTTGTTGTTATTCTGTCTCTCCCTGTTAAAATACACCTACCATTAAAATTATAGACTGATCATTTCTTTGTCAGTGGGCAAACGTACAAAATCAAAAAAAATTCAAATAACTTTACAGATCTTTATTGTAAAGGGTTTAAACAATGTTTTCCATGTTTGTTCAATGAAGCATAAACAATTTATGAACATGCACCTGTGGCACAGTCGTTAAGACACAAACAGCTTACAGACGGTAGGCAATTAAGGCCACAGTTACACAAACTTAGGACACTAAAGAGACCTTTCTACTGAATCTGAAAAACACCAAAAGAAAGATGCCCAGGGTCCCTGCTCATCTGTGAACGTGCCTTAGGCATGCTGCAAGGAGGCATGAGGACTGCAGGTGTGGCCAGGGCAATAAATTGCAATGTCCTGTGAGACGCCGAAGACAGCAATACAGGGAGACAGGAAGGACAGCTGATCGTCCACGCAGTGGCTGACCACGTGTAACAACACCTGCACAGGATCGGTCCATCCGAATATCACACCTGCGGGACAGATACAGGATGGCAACAACAACTGCCCGAGTTACACCAGGAACGTACAATCCCTCCATCAGTGCTCAGACTGTCCGCAATAGGCTGAGAGAGGCTGGAAGAGTGGGGTAACATCTCACAGCAAGAACTGGCAAATCTGGTGCAGTCCATGAGGAGGAGATGCACTGCAGGACTTAATGCAGCTGGTGGCCACAGCAGATACTGACTGTTACTTTTGATTTTGACCCCCCCTTTGTTCAGGGACACATTATTTAATTTCTGTTAGTCACATGTCTGTGAAACATTTTAAGTTTGCTGAAAATAAACAAAGCATTTGAAAGTGAGAAGACGTTTCTGAGTATATAAGGTCTTACATCCTAGACTGTAAAAGCTGATGAGTGCAGACAAGATGTTAAGTCAAAGTTAAGAGCTAAGGGAGAGGGAGCAACGTGGAAATCAAAATAAACAATGCAGGTGTTAGTAATGCAAAGGCAATAGTATGACAAAACACTGTATAAGTGCAATCTTACAGGAGAATGAATGACTAAATTTCAAGTACAGTCTGAAAAGATGTGTAATGAGTAATCGCCAGAAGGAGGTCAGGGACTCTGCTGTTTTGTCTACTGACAAGGGAACTGGTTCCCTTGTATTTATTGATGATGTGACTGCTGACAAAAGCTGAGGATGAAAAGCTTCAGGATGAATTCTGAAGTGTTTAGCGCTATATTATCTGTTCAGATTCAGCCAAATGCTTCACAGTGCAGATGGACAATGATCCAAATTAAAGATGAAATAGGGTACACAAACGCATACGTAATCCTCATATACGCAAAGTTGGCCAAACGTACATTTCTGTGTTTCAGTGGATTCATTTGTTATACAAACAATTGTTCATACGCTATCCTCCAGAGCAGAAGGACTGCTATATATAACAAATGATTAGTCTGGCATCGTCTTGCTGGAACAGTTAGTTGGCTGGCAGGGATTTTACATTTATTTTAATTCAGTACGTTTAAACATTAAAAATTTAAGTTTAAACGTCTAAACCATCTGCTACTGCTCCTTAGATGATTTGCTCCTCAGACAGATTCATATTTTAGTCACAGCCAGGGCATCCATTTCTGGGAGGTGAATCTAACAGATGGTTATGTGCAGATGTAGAACTGTACGACTCATGGTCACACAAAGAGGTAAAAGGCTGAAGACAAACTAATGTATTTCCTGTATAATACCACTAGGTAGCAGTATTGATTAAGGAAATGAAAGTACATGGGTCACAGGTGAGGTTTTTGTTTCAAGGGTGTACTCTGTTATATACTCACATATACTTTTAGTCTGAATTATTGACTTCCGTTTCATTCTTTCATTACAGCTGAAGGATTAAAATGAGTTCAAATAGGGAACCCAGTATAAGAATATAAGTCAAGAGAGACTCCGGCTCTTCATTATATGATTTAAGGGTTTGATAATTATTCTGTAGAGCTTAAGCTGCTGCCAATTTAAAGTGTTATAAAACACAGTCCAGATAAAATAAGTCCTAAAATGACTCCCTATATGGTCCATGGGAAGCATCTTAAGATTTCTAAGTAAATGGTCATTGAAAACATCACAGTATAAGAACATTTAAGCTGAAAACCTAGAAAAGTATGTCAGGATCTTAATAGACACCCTTTACATGACATGGTGACTATTCAGTGACCACCTGATCAGGTTCAGGTGATTTAGCATTTATACCAGGTGTTTAATGACATTTTCCATTTTCTTAATTGGGAAACATTTGACATTTGTGTAGCACCACCACAACCAGAGTAAAAAAAGCTCTTCTGAAGTCAACCCCAAAATAGCCCATATGAAAAAGCTTCAATTCAGATTTTAGAGTGAACAATTCTGGCATTCATAATATTATCTGGGGCAGCTCTCCTAATATAGGCAGCATACAGAAACTTTTAATTTTCTTGGTTAAAGTATGTCTAGGAACTATGAATACTGAAGCAGGGACATTGGGTCTTTTCTGCATCCCATGGGTATTGACCAGCAAAGTCAATGTTAATGGCAGAGACCCCAAGCAGCCGTTTTATACATTGCTTGATGTGTTCGGGAGCAGGAATCCCAGCAAACAGCGCATTGCAATCATCTTCCTGCACAAAAACAAGGTCAGTTTGAGAAGCTGAAGTATATTTACAATAAAAAGCCATAAGAATAAAGAGTTCCCATTCATTTAAATTTGTTTCATTTTTTTATTTATTGCAATAAAGATGTACAAAGTATCTGTAATCTTAAATGTTAAAATAATGTTAGAAAAGCATATCTGTGACATTAACAGTACAGTATATCAAAATGTTACAGATTCAACCATCTAGGCAGGGGAGTATTAGCCTAGTGGAGGAAGAAAAAAAAAAAACACTTTGAAACCACTTCTCAACAGCTTCTTTTAAAAGGCATATAAAAGATAGAAATATACAGAAAGACTGAAAAAGGTAATTAAAAGACTAAATTTTAAAAGAGCAAGATCCCAACATAAATTCAACATGCATGATAACTTAAAACAAACCAAAAAATAAATAGTCTTACCCAATTTATTTAATTTTATTATTAATCCACTCCCTTAATTTGTTACCCTACTAGTTATTTACAGGTTAGTATGAATTACACAGTGCAAACTAAGGAGATTTTGAGAATGACCAGTGCTTTATTTTATTTTCATTTTTATGTTTTACGTCTGATGAGAAAAAAAAAAAAAAAAAAACACTTTGGCTACAGAGACAGACTGGTGAAAGACCGTTGGAAATGGAATGACCACGAAGTCGAGCCACACCTGCTCCAATTCAAATTCCTAACAGCCGAGGAATATCGAAGGCCTGACAGCACAACACCGAAGACTGGTCTCATCTATTCATTCAGACACCTGCTGTGCCTTTATATAGATGTGTACAATCGACACGCACACAAATACACATTTGGTTGTAACAGACTATTATTAGCAAATTATGGAACAGCTCCCAGAAGATAAAACATCTGCTCCTACAATTAAGTTTTAAATGATTTGAAAGATTGTTGTGCGAGATAAGACTGGTGTTGTGGTTTCATCCCTAGGTTATATCACAGCTGTGGAAGAAAGTGTACTGAAAAATGTACTTCTAAGCAACTATAATAGAAGAAAGTAGTGATCGTTGAACATATTAGTAAGTGGGTACTGTCGGGAATCTACAAAGCTATACAACCCCTCCCCCCACCCCTTAAAAAAATTAAATACACACATTAAATACAAGTGTGTTCACCACTGCAACAAAGACGTGAAGAATTGGCCTTTAACACAATCGTGTCAAATACCTCCTTAAATCCAGATCAAGTCTAATCCATTAGAAACAGGTTGGGCAGCCAGATCCAGCTAGCAGCTAGCAAGAGAAGGTGATGTGTGGAGATTCTTCAGCACACTAACATCAGAAACCATTGTGGGGACAAAACTGTATATATTGTATGTATATATACACACACATGCACAAAAAAAAAAAAAGTACCCCAACTTTAATCTCCATCATCTCTCCCCCTCCCCCACGTTCACATTCTTATTCCACCTTCACTGAACCCAACATGTCACCAGCTATGTAGTTCCACTTGCGTCTACAAGTGACGGGACGTGGAATCCTTGTGTGACTCCTTCGGCGACACGTAGGTTCGTCTCCAAATCTTTAATGTTATAGTAAAAATAACAAACTCAAACGGAAAGAAAGACAAACAGATGAACCTGTAAGTGTACAGGATTTAGCGGCAGCTTCTAGTACAAGGTTCCTCACTATGGGAACTTGAGGGCAAAAGAGGTCTGCTGTGCTCTTAACAGAAGAGAAATATTACTTGGCTCCTGTGGACCCCCGCCACTTAACAAGGCAGTACCCATCATGCTGTGCTTCAGAATGGTGGGAGTCAGAGAGCTCCGTCCAATTACAGAAATTCTGTGCCATTTCTGAAGGACGAGCTCTTATCAGGATCTTAAGTTATCATTTATGTTTAGGATGGCAAGCAGCCATGGAAAGAGATTAAATAAAGAAAAATTCTTCTTGGACTCTTTCAAAGCTGTCTGACTGAAATTACAGATGGGGAAAGAATACTGCTTTGCATGATGAACAGTAGTCTGGTATCATTGACACCAGTCATGAAAGGTATCCTCAGAGTCTAGACAGCAGACATTGATCCAATTTAAAAACACACACAGATATATATATAAATAAAATCAAACGGCACATTCTTTAAATCGGTAAAGGTTGTGGAGGGTTCCGCTTCCCAAGTGACCCTGTGTCCGGTAATGAGAAATATTACCTTATAAATAAGTGAGGTTTCATCAGTTACATCATTGGTTATGTCACACGATACAAACAGAATAAAAGGCAATTCCAGAATCCTCACTGAATCAGCGTAGAGTAAGAAAATGAAAGTGTGCGCACACGTGTCCTTCACAATGAAGACATCAACCCCAAAGCACTCACCTTTCTATAGACAGGTGTCACAGAGGCAGCAGGTACAATTTCAAGTAAACTACTGCGGCTTTCTATGGTCAGTCCATATGAGCCGAGTCCGTGGGTCAAACCATGTCAGAGTTTGGTAAAAACCACTTGAAAGTGACACAGAAAAAAAACTTTGCTATGGTAAAGCTTGCTTAGTGATGGACACTGTTCGATTCGGGTATAAATCAGTCTAGACAACAAACATGGTTTGAGTTTGGAGCCATTTTATTTGTAATGAAAACATGTCAAATGCAAGACAATACATTTTTTTTTTCCCCAATGGCTAATGTCACTTTTGCTAAAAAACGTAGTTACATACAATTCCCTGAAACCTAGTGGGGGTGGTAGTGATGGTATTGCCCAAAATCAGAGATGGTGGGACAGGACTGTGAAGGACTCGATATGGACTGACCTCTGCATTACACTTTTTAAATACAAGTCACCAACCAGCCATTACAGCTTCAGAAAAAGAAAAAAAATGGTAAAAATATTAGCAAGACCTTTACACTAATGTTTAAGGCAAATTGATGTCTGTGTACCTTATATGCTTTTTTTGTTGTCGTTTTGTTCTTTGCACAAATCAGAAAAAAAACAAAAAACAAAAAAAAACGAATGCTTCTCCAGGGAGACTGTGAAATGTACAAGCAACAATAGACCAACCAACCGACCACTGAGCTAGATAAGGCCGTGAAGGAGCAGGGCCCTGCAGTGAAATGGTGAGGAGAGGTACCTATTCACCGGGGTTAAAACAAACACCAACAGTTTCAATTCCACCGGCCCGACAATCTTTCTTTTTTGGTTTGAGGTTCAGACAAAAAAAAAAACAGTTCTTTAGCAGCTTCGATGCGGCCCGTAACACTAGAATGCTTTTGCACACAGCGATCGACGAGCGATGCCCAATGCCCACCATTTACACAAGGACTACGTTTGCTTTGGATAAGTCATGAATAAGTTACCTAGGCAAAATATTAGCATTAATTAATTTCTCTTTTTGAATTTTCTTTAAAGCTTACTTCCCTCATAATCACCTCTGATTTCAGACGATACACCGGTCTAACACGTGTGACGAGGGGATTAGTGCAGAATCAAATTTAATTCATTACTAGCTCAAAGGAAGACTGGAAGTGAAGAAAATAAAACTAAAGCAGCTTTTTTCTTTTTTAAACACAAAACTGTGGAAACTACCGGTCATTTAGGGAAGTCCACTCACATCTTCAGCAAAATCAGAATTCAACATTCACTTTATTACCAGGGCATATGCGTCAGTGCGGTGAGAGTCATCGGATTTAAATTGATGTGGAAGGCACCTCAATAAGGCTATACAAGGTTTTGCAAAGCATTCTGCATTGTTTCTCCCAACAGAAGAAAAATAATAAATACAAAATTAAAAACCCTGATGATTATTGCTGCTCTTCAAGTAGCAAAAGGAATAATCAAATGGCGGTAAGAATAAGATGAACCACAACTGCGCAAGTTTAGTTATTTTTTTTTTTTTAGTTTTTTGTTGCTTAAGTCAGGAAAAACGGAAAAGGATAATAACATTCCATCAAATATCAGGAGAGGATCGTCAGGTGTTTGTGTAGTTTTGTTAAGGTTCAAAAGGCTTAAACTGGCATTACCATGACCTGCAGACTGACTCTCCAATCTTGTGCAACCTCTCCACTGGGTGAACCTGGCAGCTGGTCCACTCGGTCCAAATGCCCCTCCCTGCCTGGTTGGCGCTGTTCATCTCTCGGGTGTTGTCGGTATTCATTACTTCATGAGTTGTATTCATTTTAAAACATTGTATATATTTAATATATATATATATTTAAAGTCTGTTAAAAGTCTCCTAAAGACGCGTGTGGCCACCGCGTGCCGCAGGGTTTAGGAGTAGAAGGTGAGCACGCTTTGGTGGTTGCCGCGCACGAGCAGGATGGGCGGGAGGTCCTTGGAGAGGGATTCCAGCCAGCCCATGTACAGCGCGCTGGAGACGGCACCCTTCCTGGCCAGGGGCATGCTCCTGAAAACCAGAAAAGCAAGTCAGCTTCTCAATCCTTCACGGCGTACAAAACCCCAACATCCACCTGCGGGAGAGTCTCCGGCTGAGGAGAGGGTGCGTCAAAAACTGTGCCAGAGGTCGATGCATACACAGTACCAAATATGGGATTTGCCCTGTATATTTATTTTGCTGAATGAATTAATGAATCGGAACTGGTCTCGGTATTAGAAACCTGCGTAGGCCGAGCTCACGTGACACCCCACACAAATCCATCTCAGACTAGCAGGTCAGTCTGAGGGCTGTTTGGCAAAAGCTTTTGTCATAGTGCTACTTTAAAAGTTGCTTTTAATCAGAGTGCTTCTTATAAATGTCTTGCGGGACTGAATAAGCATCTTAATGATTTAAATTCAAAAACAGCAAATCTTTTTTGCTTAAACAAGGCATGCCCCAATAGCACTGTGCTGAAATGTCAGAGCCCTTTTTAAATCATTAGAAGCAATATTTTCTCAAGGCATTTCAGACACGCTACAAAAGTAATTCACTTTGCTCATCTGGAAAACAAAGGCAATTTTCTGTATCTGTTCATTCACAAAGACTAATTATGCAAAATGGCAATAGAGGGATAGACCATTTAAAATGTAAACTATCGATGGAACAAACTGGAAGTAAAACCTTTCATAAGAGTGTAACTTTGTCCATGTTTTTACCCAAAGTCCTTCATTAATAGTATTAACAGTATTAACAGAGCCCTAATCCTGCCGGGAGTGGGGGGTCCTAATTCCACACACCATAGTGACACATTGAAACAATTTACTCAGCTGGCTGGGTTATTGAATATGTGACCAGTAAAATGAGTCACTGTAAAATACAACATAGCACAATATAATCTTCCATATACGAGTATCACAGTTAAAGGCGATTAGCGGTTAGCTCCATAAAACTGAAAGCAGCCAGAACACAGACACACAGGTGTATATAAAGCAATGCTTTTTTCCAGCACTGATGCATTTTAAATCTGCTATTACTCACATGACAATGAGGTTTGCTGTGCTTGAATGCTCTTTCAGCAATTCATTCAATCTGATCTGGCGCTGCGTCTGTAATAAAAAAACAACACATTAAACAATAGCATGAAATTCAAAAGGGCTTGGAGATGGTTTGTCTGCATCTGACCCATTCGGATTAAACAAAAGCACAAACCCAATTTCTACGAGGTAGTAACCTAACAACCTTAACCTTTAAAAAAATAAGTGCTCCAATAACTCCATTAGCTAAGCGTTGGCGTTTATGGCACAAATATACAACACACACTTTAAAACAGCATTCCTTCTACACAGTCCCATTAACGGGAACACAGGTCTGGAGAGACTGCTGAAATTCGATCCGGCACTTCAACACAAGTGCGCACAGAACCAGGGATCACGTCATTGTGGGATACACATCAATAATCCAATACTAGGATCGTCATCATAGAGGGCCTGGCTGTAGGCAGTTCCTGAAGGGAGAAGCATTTTGTTTTCCAAAAGGTGGTAACTTGGGAAGCAATCTGAAGCGTCGAGGGTGTGAAGGTGGGCCGGGGAAGGAGGCTGACCTTGGTCTTGTAAAGCTCCAGCTCATTGTCCGTGATCCTCCAGGGCTCGTCCGCTTTCAGCTTCTCCGCCGCCTCCTGCTCCATGTCATCCTCGTTGAGTTTGTACGGCTCGATCATCTCCTCAAAGGCTGAGATACTGAGGAAAGTGCACAGGATTGTTAATGATACAGGCCTTGTGATGTCACAATATATAAAAATAGACACAGGTTATTCAAAATGCTAATTGTAAGGAATTAGGATTTAAACGAGATCTACAGTGAGCTGAATGCATAGATTAAACATTCAGAACAGAAAATAGGAGACCTCTTCACACAGTGGGGTTGTGGCCGTCTGGAACAAACTTCCCAGCCATTTGGTTGAAGCCGACTCCTTGGCATCCATCAAATATAGATGCAATTCTTGGATCGTCAAGATATTAACTACAACACGAGCACGGTGGGTCAAATGGCCTCCCGTCGTTTGTAACCTCTTATGTTCTTAAATCAAAGCCTGTAAAGCTGACTGATGGTTTGCCATAACATTCAGGAGCTTCTTCCTCAGGAAATGTAACCATGTTTTGGTCATCTTTCTATGACTGAAGTTAAGTCTATCTAAGTATACAATTACTGCCGGAGTATCTACTTTAATAAAATAAAAAATAAAAAAGTTCTAGGAATCTTACTTTTCTTTCTTTGGCTTTGTGTTGATATCCCCGAGGACTGTGATGTCAGAGAAGTCTATCCTGAACTTGCTGAGCAGAGTTGCCATTCTGTGAGGAAATTGAAAAACATCAAAGTACTTTCTACATCAAAAGAAAAGACTTCAGAGTGTGTACGATATAGTTGTAAAAACAAAGCCCCCCAATATCAGAGAAAGAAAACTGTTTCCAAAGCAGATTTTAGCAGTTCAGTAATGTTTTCCAGTATAAAGGAAAATAACAGCACCATTGCACTTCAAATCTCTCATTCTATTTTTTCTAAAAGTATAATTCTGGAATACTTGTTTTCTATGGTTAGAGTTTAATAAATCCAGGACATTTGAGAAAACTAAGTTCCTCTTAATAAAGAATAAAGAATATGGTGTAAAATAAAAGTTGCAAATATTCAGATAAATGAAGGAAAAATAAATAAATACAAGAACACAATATATGATTACTAAAAATGTTTTCTATGCATCACATCAATTACACAACCATGTGGTGAACAGGTAATCCGTAACCCATAATGGTCAGAAAGATTTCATCACCATATAAAATCTGACAGACCAGACCAATAAAGTTGTTAGAGTTGTTAGGTTTGAGTATAGATGCATTTCTCATTCTTTCATTCTGAAACATGAATGAGGATATTTGTGATGCATATACAGCATGTGCTGCCCAAAAAAGATAAAAGCCCTACTGCTATAAGCAGGCTAATTATAGACTTCAAAGATCGTGGAGCCAGCTGCGACAGAAAATGTGAAACATTTACAGAGTATTTTCAGACGTACGATTCTATTTATAATGCAGAACAAATGGCTGAACACCACGTCATTTGAAAAGCAACATTTAAACCTTTTGTTCTAATATTGTGCGATACATAGTTCATCACTTGCCATTCAGTTTCCTGTGCTACTGTAATGGTGTGAACTAAATTAATGTTTCGGGAAGCTGCAGCGGGACTTCAAATCTCCATAGATTTTCAATCATAAACTGTAAAGTCTACGTAGCTCACCATCAGTGAAGGAAAAACAATCATATTTCCGGTATTAAATGCAAGGGGAAAGAAAAGCAAGTGAACCTGTATGGTATTTCGTTTTTTTGGTTTTTTTTACCTTAAATAAACTTGTTTTCATATTACATACAGAGCTGTAAATAAAAGAGTGGTAACAAAACAAATTAATCTCCATTTCAGAGAAACAAGGCAATGACACCGGTGAAAAGTCCAATATTAAATGATGCATGGGAGAATGGAAACTCACGTTCTTCGGTCATGGTCTATCCTATTGATTTTTCCTCCAATGAACACTCTGATCTTGCAGTCTTGCCATTTCTTCTTATTGGTAACCAGGTATGGGATCAACAGGGTCAAACCTTTGTTTTCATAGCAAAGAAGAAATAAATCAGCAGATTAGACAAAACTACAAATAACTTGCCATGCCTGGCAGTACCAGCAGCAAAATCAAAACCGATCTCTTCAGACTGCAGTTTTAATGAGATATCTCTGGGTTGAGCACTTACCCCCGTCGTCAAATAGCCACCACACATCCACGGTCCCTTTGCCCTGTTTCCTCTGGAACTGAGTGCTCGCCTCCAGCAGTTTCTGATCATTGACATTGAGAGGAGTGGTTGGACTTTTCTTATCTGTAATTAAAACATAAAAAATTTAAAAGGTAGGTGTAAAATCACAAAATCTATATTTTTACTTCCATCTTTGATGTTTACATATTTTCAGAAGCCAAGAATTACACCTCATTTCATACATAGAATGGATAATTCATAAAGTGTGAACTTCAAATATTAACCATTACAATATTGAAACATCACACAAAGCATTGAGAGCATCATTAACAGTCAACCCACAATGAGAACATTTTGACGTTTTCCAGGATTCTCAGTCTAAATGGCTTGAGCTATAAAAACGATGCACTGAGAATCATAGAAGGTAAAAACAAAGTTGGAAGTAACACACAGTCACCACTTTATTTCCCCCCAAGCAAAACAAAACCAGAAGAAGTTACATTAAAGAGGATTCCTGCTTTTGATCTTCCATATTTAGAGTCCCTAGCCCTGAATTATCTGATAAACCATCAGACAGCCTTTTCTCCATCAGGAATCCCAGAATCCCCAAGCCATGACAGCACCATTTCAGAGTTGACACACAGAGCTATAAATCCCAGACGAGGAGAGGAGAGGAGAGGAAGGGATTCCTGCTACAGGACAGAGTGCAGATTTAGATTGAAAAGCTTCTAAAATGGAGCCAGAGGAAAAGGAAATGTTCAACACAAGAAAGGGCAAAGTGACAAAGTATAAAAAGAATTAATGAAAAAGAAAAGAAAAAGAATCTTTCCAGTACAGAAAGTGAAGAGACCAAATAAAGAATGGTAAAACAAAAGGTGGGATGCCTGCCTTTTTTCAACAGTGGCTGTGTGGGCGCCTTGCCATCATCATCTTCATCTGGACAATGTTTGAAAGAAAAAAACATTTATGTTAAAGTTCACTGTTAAACAGTGCATCACCATGAGACGCGTGTGTTCGGTGACATTCAATAATATTCATAATAGAGATTAAGGGAATGTAATCAAGATTATATGAATTTGTGTAAAACTTCAGACTTTTTCCAGTGGTGTGAATGAACTCAAAGAGTGGAGGTGAAACTCGCCTTTGTTAAACGATCAGAGTCTCGTTCAGTGTTTAAGTTGCCATAAAAAAAAAAGCACAGAGTACCCTTTGATCGGTGTAATATTTACAATGGCCGTTTAATATTTACCAACTACAGCGATGGAAAATTAAAATAAACAGTTTATTTTTGCCTCGCATATCAGCTTGTAATCTAATTGTTAGTGTTAGTTACTCATATTTACTCTACGGGGTGTAGTAGTCAAGTTTAAAAGTAAAATGGAAAAGAGAAGAAGTCAGATTCACAATTACAGTCTTGGTTTTGCCACGTGAAGAGTGGATAAAAGACCTTTTTCCTTCAGTTTATCCTAGATGTGTCAAATGATACCGATTATGAATCACACACACTGGTCATGAGAAATCTCTCGCAAAGTCACAAAATGTCAACGTGATCCCAAGGTTAAATACATCCACAGAGGAAGTAATTAGTGGAGATTAAAATTTACTGGCTATGAAGCCAACGACGAGTGTAAATTACTATCTGTAATTAGAAATGGTCCATAGGAACGAAAGCACCGAATCCAACGGTCTTAAACTGTGGGAATTGTTTCCCTGTGTTTATTTGGGACAGATTTACATGTGGGGCCAGCTGACTGAAGGCTAAAAATGTTTTAACTGGAGACATCTGTAGAGGGAATCCAAACAGGCCGTGTTTAGGTCGGGAAAGGTCACTGTGTCACAGAGGATGACTTCCTTTCTGAGGGGTGAAGGGAAGAAGGGCTTGTGGGAATGACGTACATTTAGATTTTATAAATGAGGGGGAGAGCCTTGGAAAAATATACACAGCGCAGGAAAATGTACAGTGTTTACGGACACCAAAGTGGTGCCCTTGAACGACTGGCGACTTAACTAGAAACTAAATCTGATAAAAAGTGTTCTCCTTTCTTGTGGGTAATGCAACACGTTGTCAGCGGAGGGGAAAGGCAGGAAAAAAACTAACAAAAAACAAAAAACACCTGATGGTTCAATGTGGTACCATTACACATGGAAACTGGTCTGGAAGTATTCATACTTTAAGTTTTTAACATCCAACATAATAAGATTTGAACATTTCAGCAGTTGTTTTTTATAAACGTGAAGGTGAAGGGGTAGAATAAAGGTTAAAATACTTGCGGCAAGTTTTTTCCTGAAGGGAATTTCAGTCAACCTGTACAGATACCAAAGCTTTTAAAACTTTTTATAAAATAATTGGCTTTGAGGTCTGGTGCTATCATACCGATAGATTAGCCTGAAGGAAGAGGTTACCTTTCTGCATAGCTGGGCTGTTGTGGGTACTAGGAGCTTTGGAGGAAGGCTTGGAGGAGTCTGCATCCGAGTCTTTGCCTGGATCAATATTTAGAATAATATCCTTGATGCCTGAAGATTTCTCTTGAGACGACAGCAGCTCATCTATAAAGCACAGGGCAAGAAACGGATTAATGCCAAAGCGGCTCGGAGTCTCAGATTACAGCTGCGGTTACAGGCTGAAGATTGCATCCCCAAATGGTGAGAAAGGGAGAAAGACAATGTATATATATTGGAAGAAATACACTTGTGGTGATTGATTTTAGTACAGAAAGGTTATAGTTCCGTACATCTCAAGTCACGCAAGTTTCAGAGCATGAAGTGCCATTGTTAAAACAGGAGTTATGGTATCAAAGGAACTTCCATATTATTTTCAGAAACCGAGCTTAACTCCCTTGACAGGCTTGAGAAACTGTTCAAAGCACCCAGTTCATTCGAGACGAGGTCAGCAGAGTCCTGGGACTGCTGCTCAGCCGAGAAAAACAAATGTGGCTCTTCAACAATTAGAGATTTTTTTATCTATTTAAATCTAAGACTCACTGAGGAGTTTTTCTAGATTGAGTCAGTGTCTAGACAAACTAATCTTTATTGTTGTGATTGAATATATACCGTTACAGCCATTTAAAAATAATTAAATCAAATCCTTCAAAATAAGTATAGTACCTGTAAATGGCTTTAGTTTCATTATGTTCTATGGGGCTCATTCTCTTATTCCCTCATCACAGCAAAAACAAATCAGACTAATTCAACAGAGCACACCAGTTCATAGGATGGGCAACATAAGACAAACAGAATAAATAAACTATTCACAAATGGACAAAAAGAGACGTACCTTGACCTTGAATATGGGAAACATCAAGTCCTTCTTTCAACCGAAGGATAACTGCTCCATATTGGAAATCAAATGCATCACTGAAACACAAATAAATCAATTACACTGTGTGCTTCCCTTCAGGAAATCATTTGACATGGAAACTTTAACAACAAAAAGATGAATAAACATAATACCACATTGAACTTTAATTATCCATGTGCTTAAAAAAAAAAAAAAAAAAAAAAAAAAAATCGGAGAACCATTTAAAACAAACAAACAATCTTCATTCAAAATACAAGGCACCAAAGCATAATGGTTATGTTCCTGTACATATGGTCACCAAATGAAAATTGGTATCTTATTCTCCAAAAGTCATCCATTGGGTAAATAGAAAATACTCAAACAGATGTGAATGTTAAGGCATGTTTTTCCTCAAAATCCTATATACAAGTATCCCTTTAAAATGAAAGTTTAAAAAAAAAAATTAAGCAAAAACCTCCATTGCTGGAAATGTAAAGAAAAATTTTCCATTCTGTCCAATTGTTAAATACCTTAAATAATACAATTACTTTCCCACAGCCTGTTACAGATTGGTGCTTGACAAATATTACCGTTTCACTACAAGGCCAAGTGTCCGATTCTTTTAGGCTTAAAGATCTGAAAGGCTAAGACTATCGTACTTTTTATGAAGTAACAAATGTGCTAATTAGGAGAATATATTCACTCGGCTTAAAGAAATTAAGCCGAATTACTGACCCACAACAGACCGAAGATGAGGGACCTGCTCTACTCACTGAATCATGTTAATGTACGTCTCCACATCTTTCATATCCCCATCTCTCCAGTCGTTCTTGAAACCAAGAACCAGCGTGTTTGGCCTCATGCGCCCCAGGCCTGCAGCCTAACGGTGAAAAGACACTGTGGTTGGTATTTTTCTCAACTGTGAGGAAGGCACAGAAATTACGAGGTGGGGAGAATGAGATTTGGATCAGCTCCTACCTGCAGCAAGTACTGGGCCCCCTGCCGAAGGTCTTCTGCGTACACTGGAGTGTAGAAGGCCTTGGTTTTGTTCTTCAAGAGCCAGCGCTGGTATCGGCCTTGTTCATTAGCGAGCTCCTTAAAGTTGGGCCTGCGAGCGCTCTGGAAAAGCAACACACATCTCATTCTCAAAGGTGCGCAGGCAAGATGGAGCCATACTTCAAATTGTCTCATCTGGTCTGTTTTTAATTTGTGAATGGTGCCAGCTGCCTCCACTCCATCCAACCATACATTGATTGAGATCCAAGTAGGTAGCAATTTGTTACCATCTATGCCCAACCTGACATGCCATCTATATAGGAATATTTGGCTTTTAAAACTTGATACTTGACATTCATCACTATTAAAAACAAAATGGGTTTGTGGATATTGGCTGTGTCATAATACAGAGTTTATTATAATAATCACAGCCCTATGAAAGCAGGCCTCTGTTCTGTGTCGTAAACAGGTTTCAGCTTTCTGACACATTCAAGAAATGTGGTTTTGATTACTTCTTTATTTAATAGGTGCTGGCAAGATAAAGTATTTAAAATGGTGTTTTCATTTTATTTTACAGAACAGTCCAGTGGAGGTGCAATTACATCACTGCAATTTTAAAATTGTCTTTATGGAGCTCAAATTTTACTGCTAAAGGGAAGTCTGGAACAAACACCTTTTTAATAAGCTGTGGGCAGCTCCTCAGATCAACCATGTTAAATTATGTTACTTCTGTGACATTAATGCCAAAAGCAAGCTCCTTAGCAGAACCCCAACATAAAATATATGTGACAACATAAATGGCTGCTTCCACATTGTGTATTCCTCCTGACTGATGACTTAACTTATGAATGCTTTAAAGATGTATTTAAAGATCCAGTTGAAATGCTGAGACTTATTGAAGGTACCTACCATACGAACATGCCCACACACCATCAGCCCCACGTTTTTGGTGAAATCGTGAACCAGATTAAGTAGTGCAGGACGAGTATTTGGATATCCAGTCATGACCAAACATTGGGGCCTGTTGGAAATCAAAGGAGAATAAATATATTGCAGTACTTGACATTTGAAAGCCTCACAATGGTACGACTAACAATCACTGAAAAGTATTAACTGGAAATACTAATGTGGAGAACTACAATAGTACTAAAACCCAGGACTAACCTAACCAAAACTAATTTGAATTCACTGCCAGAATGCTTACATCAGTGGATAATGGATTACCTTTAATTCTGTGGATCAGAAGTCATTGAGGTAGCAGTAAATACAAAGAAAACAAACTGGCAAATTGACGGCTTTTTTAATAACCCAAATAGTAACTTATTAAACCAAGGAAGTATCAAGGTGTAGGAAGAGTGTACATCAAAGTAAAGATTATTAAATGCCAAGGATTACCAACTGCTGAAGCCCGTCAGTACAATTTTTAATAATGAAGACATTAAGTAAATGCTTAATCCTTACACCAGCTTATTGCCATGGAAACTTCTGAAGGTATATTTGAAGAAAAGGAGGGGTCAAATTAAACAAGGGCATTGATACAGTTCAGACTTCTCTTTGATCGAATTTTAAAAGCAGATTTAAACGCATTGTGTTAACATGTTTTACCTTGTGAAAAGCATCATACGTGTTCAGACTTGTAGAATAACTGAAGTGTAACCAAGGATACTGTATACATTTTCAGTATAACAAGAGTGTTAATAATAAAAATAATAATAATTTAAAAAAAAACAGAAGTGTTCAGTGCATAAAACAGTCCAATAAGATTTTACACTTATCACTTTCAAAATTATAAATGTTTGGATTGCTGATCTTGGTGCTTGTTTTTGATGTTAGTTTGTTTTGTCCTTGTTAGTTTGTGTGTGTGTGTGTGTATATATACTTTGTTTACAATATGAAATTCCCCTTGGGGATTAATAAAAGTATAATCTAATCTAAATTTTTGACTGTGTTCTAGAAGTTCTTGTTCCAGAACAGCATCTGATGTATGTTTTACCTTCCGCCTTAAAAGGATTAAGTGTGTTGGCCCCATAGGATACAGTCTTTTGTATTCTCAATAAGACATCAGAATCAAGTAACTTATTAAAATAAAACTTGAGCAAAGGTGACTTTACAGCTTCTCTTTTGCATATGTCGACGTTTAACACTTAATATTGCAAATGCAAGAAAAACTGTGAATTCCAAACCTGAAAAGAGCAATTCTGCAAAAACAATATCCCATTCAGCAATTGAAAACATTACCAACTGTCCCAAGTGGTCCATTACATAACCCTCCCAGGAGAATAATGTGCTTTCCTGAACTGTATGCAGCCTTATTTAACAAACAAATGTATTTATTCTGCGAGCTGGACTAGATCTGCTTATGCTTGTTTGAATTGGCTGATGTTTGAAGAGATTCACTAAAATGAATAGGGCAAAACCAAAATCTTTTAAGCAGGTCAAATATTCCCTATAGCACAATGCACGGACACAAAATATGTATGCATGTAATCAGGCTATCAATTCTTAAAGCAAAGTCTAATTACTTAGATTGAGAACCATTTCTCTGCCCTTTTTACAATGCTGCTCTGTAGCCCATTTCATATATTATTTTAAAACTTGTAGTGAATAGCCTTCTATCAAAACATTACATGCATTTGAAACCGGTACTCACTTTATAAATAAATCTGCTTCTATGGTTAGAAACTGCCCTGCATGTTAGGTTGAGAACAAGGGAGTCTAGCACTCCAGTCAGACCCTGGCCCTACAGACCTTGAATGGGTCAGAGCAATGGACCAGTTGACTCATGTTCATGTCCTTATTTCAGGCTGTGAATGGAACGAGACCGATTGGAGCAAGAAGGTTGATCAAGCAGGTGGGCACAGGGTCCGAAGACCTCCCGGCTAAGTCCGTTCATGGACTCGTGTTGCTGGCATCTCATTACCTGAAGTTTTTAATGTGGTCCTCCACGCCCGTGAGGCGGATGCAGTGCGTCAGAGCCTGGTGGTACGTCAAGGCTTGCGTGGAAGATCCCCAGTTCACATCTGTAATGCAGGAGAAGCCCATTGGTTTTCATGTACTGCGATTATACACTATTTGTACCATATGTCCATGTGAATACTCACATCTGTTGTACTTTCAACTTCTTATCCAGAGTGTAAACACCCACACTGTCATCACTTCCTCAGCGAGTGTCACACTCCTCACTTTAATTGCGGGTTCTTAACCAAACCGTCCTGGCTGATTTAGTTGGGCGCTGTTTACATGCTCAAAGATGTGTTTTAAGTCATGGCGGATAGAGGTGGTCCTGTACCGGTGCCAAGAACTATTAAGCAGCCCAGACTCCATAAGAATTAGACAAACCAGCCATAACAGAAGAATTATATATTTTTGTTACTGTGCAAGTGCGTGTCTAAAGTACGTATGCGTGTCAAATGTGGAGTCTTCCGAAAAAATGGAAACACATGGGAACCCACATTCCAGAGGAAGCTCCTTTTCCCATTGTGTGATTTAACGTGAGAAGCCATACATTTGTGATTTCCTAAATCTAGTACTTTTAGCTTATGAAACCAGTTAGATAATATATGGAATTTTGGAAAAAAGTTGTTTTGTTAGTAAAATAAAATACAAAAGCCAGGAAAGCATCTGCTTTTAGTCCTACTGATATTTTTAAAATCAGTACACCAACTAAATATATTATTCTTGAGAAAAGTTAATAACTATTAATTAGTTTCATCTATAAAGTTTAACTGAAGAAATGCCACTGCATTGCAACAAATAAAGCAAAAATAAGAGACCCCTCCGATCTCAAATATTTTCAAATGGCAGAGTTAATGCAATGGAAGACTTATCCATTAAATTTTTCTGCTATACCTTGGTGTAAAAATGGGAAGGTTTTTTATTTTATTTTTTAAATAGGCTGCTAAAGGCCCATTTCACAAAATTCCAGGCCATTTCCTTGCACTGGAAAAACCTGCCAATTGACTGCTCAGGCAGTCGAAACCCAAAGGGCATAAACGCTATTAGGAGATTGGAGAATCTGACACCTTGAATGAGAAGTATTCTAACTTTGAATGAGTCATAACAGCCAAGACTACTCTGCAGCTTACCTCATGGACGAGGGGAGATGGGTGAATTAGGAGTATAAGAAAAATAAAAACAACTGCAAAATTGTGATCAAAGAGCCAGGTATGTATTTTCACAGTTAAAACTGGGACAAAGAAGAGCAGCTAGAATACTGTGAAGGACTAACTGGAATATAGCATATTTAAATCAAATGTAACCCAGACATGTATGAAACTAGCGAACCAATAAAATAAAAGATGGCAAACCATAACTGACCAAAGACATGTAATAAATAACTAGTAGGCTCTGGACAGTTGTTAAAATTGATCAAAGGTTTTCAGTGGTCAGTTTTATTCATATTTACTCAATTGCAAGCTAAGGACTTATGATCAAAGGTTCACCATGAAAAATCTTTAAATAGCAGAAGATGAATACATGAAATACTAAAAATTAAGCTCTTGTATTGCCGGTCTCCTTAGCTAGCCTGCTGTAACAGATCTAAATGTTTGTAAAAAATCTACAATGAAAATCAATGCATCTGAAGTAGCTCATAATGACTATGTATTGTCTGTAGTTCTAGGATTTAATCAGCATCATGCTACGAAAACATTTTAAAATGAATGCATATCTGTGAACCATTTTTCGTGGGTTTGTTTACATTGCTAAAATTACTGAGGTTTGGGACACAGTAACTATTCACAATACCTAATCATACAGTTTTCATTCTAATTCAAATTGTTAATTTATTCTGCTTTAGAGGGTCACAGATAATGGATTTTTTTTTTTTTTTTTAAATAGTACCTAATTTGATATGCTTTGTAGATTGTCCTGAAAACAGGCTGGTTCTGTTTAACTCTTTAACAGCAGATGTTTTAAAAGTAACAAAGGGTCTATGATCATATTCACTGTCCATAAAGGTCCCTTTTTCACTGAATTATTCATGACCCCCTACCAATTAAAGGTTACTCTTCTTGTGCACTGCTCCACATTTTTAAAATGACAGTGGTCAAAAACATTGATCCACATCTAAAATTTCCTAAAATTAAATACTTTTTAGGCTTTTTTTAAAAAAACAAAAGGAAAATTAAGGCAACATAAGGCAAAAGTAAAAATATCCTGAGTGACTGAAACAAAAGACAAGTGAACACCTGCGTTCTCTTGTACATTTCGTACCTGGTTTTTTGTAGCTGACATAGATATACAAGGCCATGACGATGACATTTGTCACCAAGGCGGCCCACCAGTTGATGACAAACATCACACCACAGCACAGAATGGCTCCCGCCAAAGACACCCACATGTTGTAGTACTTGAAACTAGGGCGCCAACCTAGTGATTAAAACAAACAAACAAAACAGTATTGCATGATCAGGTCCTGAAACGATGACTAATTTTCAGCATACCTGAAGAAAGGCAGGAAATCTAAAGCTAAAATTAAACACCTGTGAGCAAATTGTGTATATATACAAATAATTCATACAGTTGTGTAAATTGTGAATTTGTAAAATGCATTATGCCTTGAATTGCACTATTATTGCACTTTGTATTGCGCTTATATTTTGTAATATGCCCTGGACAAGGGCATCTGTTAAGAAATAAATAATAATAATATTAATACAGATGTATAATCTACCAGGGATTCAAGAATATTGCTCTTTGGCAAAACAGCTTCTCCATTTACATATTGCCCTATTAATTTAGTGGTGAGCAGGTACAGTAAATACTCAATGACATGTAGGTAAAGGGAAGAGATATGTAATTATCCCATTTCACAAAGATACAGTGGGAAATTTGAGAGGAGTTAATCTTAAATTAGAAAATTCTAGTTCACATTTAAAAAAGTAATCTTTTGTTTATACTCTTTGAAATGAAATGTGAAGTCTTGTGTGTTAGCACTACAGTTAGAAAAGAACTGTGCTATGTTTTATGTGCACTAAAGGACTGGAAAAGAGCATTATGGGCAACATGAAACTGATGGGCTTTTTAGCGATACTCTAATGTACCATTATATGATAACTATTATTTCTATTGAACAGTTACATACTAGTAAGAGTAGATGGCTTAAAGGGTATATTGGGTGTAGATCGAGAATAAGCCCTGCAGTAACAGCAGGATTGTATATAATAAACACTGTAAACTTTACCATATTGTTAGTTCAGATTCTCATAATTTGGGCATGATTCAAATCAAACATGGTATCGATAGATACAATCCACAAAAATATCTTCTGAAATTTGATATAATTTTATTGTTGATTATTTCCCAATGTGCCCTTTAACTATATAACGTCTAAATGTAAAATATGTACCTGGAATTCTTCTACAACTTTGGTGAAAGGGGAAAAAATACACAATCTTTAAAAGAACCTGATAAACTCTGCACGATAAATGAATTTAACAGAAAACATAATAAAAACAATACATACATATTTATAACTCTGGGAGTACATTTCCTGTTTAATTCCGGATTTATTTTTGATTTTGGTTGTCCTTCAGGATGGTACGGTTTGTTTTTCACTAACTGAATTCTCAGTGACTCATGTATCTAATAATGCAAGTTTATGTATACTTAAATAAATCTATTAGCACCTATATGCCATTATAGGAAAAGTAGTGACTAAACAGTTTAAAAAACAAACAAAAAAAGAACATTAAAGATACTTTAGGGTTTATGTCTATTAGTTTCCAGTGTTCCAGAATGTTATTGAATTCCTGCCTGATTCTAGAGCTCTCTGCCAGATACGCAGAGAAGAGTCCCTTGCAGGTCCAGTTTTTGCTCTGTTGGGATGGTCACAGCCATGGTTGCCAGGCGCTCTTCCTCAGTGACTCCTGGGCAGGGTCTCTCCTGAGGTTTTCCCTCTTTCACAATGGAAAAGGGAGTGGACTCTGGACTGGAATAGCTGCTCTCTCAGCAGAGGGAAATGGATTGTTCTATTTTCACTGTCCCATATTGCAGGTTAAAGAGCACGAACCACACGCCCAAAATAATGTCCTCTGTTTTCACAATGATTGTACATTCTTTAAAACATAAATATCCCCTTATCTGGTATGAAAACTTTCAGCTGAACAGATCTGAACATTTTTGTCCAGCCCTCAAAAATGAAAATGTTTTATAACCATTACAATTCTGCAACATTAAATTTAAGGTGTTTTCCACTGTAGGTGGATAACTGAGGAATAAAAGAACTCCAGAGTCATAGGACCTCATGGGACAATTAAACATGGCAGCTGGTGAAGTCAGTCTGCAAGGTTTGACTTTGAGTATCTGAACCTCGTCTGGATGATTTCCATGTTCCTCTAAGTCTGGGTAATGCAAACAATGTTATCATCGAATACATATCTGAAATGAGTATTTTGCACTGAGACAAAAGTTCCACCTCTAATAATGGATATCTTCTTATCGAGAAAAAAAGGAGTTAAACCGATAAGGGAAAGAAACTGTGAAATTTCAGTAACTCAGATTCCAGGAAAAACTCATTGGTTTCTAAAATATAAACAAACCTTGACAAGATTCAGGAAATTACACTGCGATTTATCAAACCCATCACAAGGAGGGGGAAGAAAAAGGTATTGTGAGCTGAAGCTCCACAAAAGCAATTCAAGTCATGTCTCAGAGAGCCAAAGTATCTGTCCGAGATCGTTTCGTTTTTTTAAGCGTCTTACCTGGAGAGTTGGCCAGAGAGGCGTGGAATACCGAGAAGTTGATTAAGGCATAGGAGGCCAGGAAGAAGTTGGAAATGATAGGGGCAATGGTGTTCAACTCGGCTGTAAAACAAATGTCAGAGCTTTATGGTTAGAACTATATGCTACTAAACTACCCCAACACGAACGAACATACGTACGTACTTACATACGTACATAGCAGACCTCAATTACCAGTGATGAACAGCCATTATCACTGTAAAATGATATAACAAGAGACTACTTTCTTGTGATTTTAACATTAATTAAGTAATGTTTTTAAATGTAATAATTAAGATTCATTCAAAGTCTATTGTCATGATAAATCCATCTGCAACATTAATGAAATATACATAGATTTAGACTGAGAGAAGATCTATATTTGCCCTTGGTCAGTCTACTTGTAGGTTAATGTCTAGCAGACTGTCGGCACAAATCAGCTCAGGACGTTCACCTAGCATCCACCTCGACTGAGTGTATTGTAAACACTTGCATTGTTCTTTTGATTAATCTGAGGTATTGTATTGTGGCATATGGGAAGGGGGGGGGGGGCGTTGAGCAGCCTGACCTTTGTGAAATTAAGCAATATCAGTGAGGCAGGTGAAAGACGGCTCAGAAGTATCTTCAACAAAATAAGGGAAGTCACTGTTAATATAGGGGTCCTTCTATGCTTAAACTACAACCATAATTTTCCCGTTTCTCTCTACACGTTTAGTGAGAAGAAAATGACAAAATAAATTAATTATTAAACACTAGAAGTGCCGAGCCGGTCAATTTGCCCGATTTGGTTATTAAAATTTGAATTACTGTGTTCCTAAATACACTGCACATACCCGTTCGTGACTTTTCCTAAATATATGTATTAAACATGCCTACGGCGTTTTAGCTGGATAAACACGAAAATAAATAAGTTATAAACACATTTACCTAGAATAGCCAAAATCGGGTTATTTTGACTGGTTATTTAAATACATAAATCAAATATAACGCATAATCCTGCCTGCCTTTACAATAGAGTCAGTCTGGCGCTCAAGTGACGATTGGTACCCGTCTACAGTCTTTCAAGTGATTGAAAAACACACGCATTGTACAGCATTACAGGCGTTTTCTTACAGCTGTATTCAGATTGAGCCGATAGAGTGATTACCCGCAAATAAACATGGATTGGAAACCGAGACTGAAGAGAGCTCGTTTTGGAAATGCTGTGTATATGAACATGACTGATTCAGGGGCATCTGCGATACTGGGAATGACAGTGATGATTCGTGGGTTTGTGCCAGTGCTGTGAAAAGACTGCAAGTGAAACGCCTGGTCCAAATGGCACAGAGTGCTTTTACACATTGTACAGAGTGCAATAGCGCAGATACATCACACGCAAAATAATGATTCATGGACATTATCAGCAGAGGAGCATTTATTGCAATGCTTTCCTTTTTTTCGTGGAGTAAAAGTATTCACCTGGAGAGGCTGTCAAAATGCAGTGTGAGGGACGAGCTCATGCAGGGAAAGTGCAGAAACGTGTCCTGGGTGGACTGTCCGAGCTGTCAAGTATGCAGGCTATATACACTCACCTAAAGGATTATTAGGAACACCATACTGATACTGTGATTGACCCCCTTTCGCTTTCAGAACTGCCTTAATTCTACGTGGCATTGATTCAACAAGGTGCTGAAAGCATTCTTTAGAAATGTTGGCCCATATTGATAGGATAGCATCTTGCAGTTGATGGAGATTTGTGGGATGCACATCCAGGGCACGAAGCTCCCGTTCCACCACATCCCAAAGATGCTCTATTGGGTTGAGATCTGGTGACTGTGGGGGCCAGTTTAGTACAGTGAACTCATTGTCATGTTCAAGAAACCAATTTGAAATGATTTCGACCTTTGTGACATGGTGCATTATCCTGCTGGAAGTAGCCATCAGAGGATGGGTACATGGTGGTCATAAAGGGATGGACATGGTCAGAAACAATGCTCAGGTAGGCCGTGGCATTTAAACGATGCCCAATTGGCACTAAGGGGCCTAAAGTGTGCCAAGAAAACATCCCCCACACCATTACACCACCACCACCAGCCTGCACAGTGGTAACAAGGCATGATGGATCCATGTTCTCATTCTGTTTACGCCAAATTCTGACTCTACCACCTGAATGTCTCAACAGAAATCGAGACTCATCAGACCAGGCAACATTTTTCCAGTCTTCAACTGTCCAATTTTGGTGAGCTTGTGCAAATTGTAGCCTCTTTTTCCTATTTGTAGAGGAGATGAGTGGTACCCGGTGGGGTCTTCTGCTGTTGTAGCCCATCCGCCTCAAGGTTGTACGTGTTGTGGCTTCACAAATGCTTTGCTGCATACCTCGGTTGTAACGAGTGGTTATTTCAGTCAAAGTAGCTCTTCTATCAGCTTGAATCAGTCGCCCCATTCTCCTCTGACCTCTAGCATCAACAAGGCATTTTCGCCCACAGGACTGCTGCATAGTGGATGTTTTTCCCTTTTCACACCATTCTTTGTAAACCCTAGAAATGGTTGTGCGTGAAAATCCCAGTAACTGAGCAGATTGTGAAATACTCAGACCGGCCCGTCTGGCACCAACAACCATGCCACGCTCAAAATTGCTTAAATCACCTTTCTTTCCCATTCAGACATTCAGTTTGGAGTTCAGGAGATTGTCTTGACCAGGACCACACCCCTAAATGCATTGAAGCAACTGCCATGTGATTGGTTGATTAGAAAATTGCATTAATGAGAAATTGAACAGGTGTTCCTATTAATCCTTTAGGTGAGTGTATAGTAAATTGCTTCTTGAAATACAAAGCCACAGTGAAAAATAAAAGCAGTGTATGTTGAAAACAAAGTTTACAGTGTTGAAAATGTTTACTTTAGTGTACAATTATGTTTTGATAAATGCAAGTTATTTTTTTTTTTATAAAATATTGCTTTTGAGCATTATTCCAATATTTATGTTTACACTTGTTTCATTCTTATTGTATGCCATTTTTGAGCTTTTTGCTTATTATACGCTATATAGTTATTCATGTTTTGACTGCAGTGTGCGTTTAGAAAAAAGTGCAGTTATATATAGCAATAATATTAATGTTTTATGATCATATTTCAATTTAAATACTGCATTTGTGCTATATAAATGTTGGATTTGAAGTTCACGAATAAAACTTCTGAGTTTTATACAGTGGTTTGCCTTCGATTGTCATATTGCAGCTATTAAAGAGCTAATCGGTTACAATGACCGGCTATGGCGCTTGAAGGTAGTTCGAAATGTCGGCACTTCTAGTGTTAAAGGACAAGAGCTTCCCTTCATGTCATTTCACACCCAGAGCACGGAGACATCGATAAAGGTGTGCTACTCGAGGAGACTCACCAATCAAGATGAAGCCGAGCCCAATGAAGAAGGTGAGGAGGTAGGCGCGCAGGGGCTCGTTGTTCTTGCCGTAGCCCTTGGCAAACAGGCCCAGACCAGGGTAGATGTTGTCTTTGCACAAAGCCTGGATGAGAACGAAAAATAAAAATCAGAGTAAACACATTGACAAATCTGTAAGGAAATTTTTTAAAGAACGGATATTTCAAGCAATTCAATATCAGATTATTCGGTGAAGAAACTGGTCTGTTTTTGGTCAATAGGAAGTCAATTTTGTTTCTTTATTTTTATACGGATACAAGAACCAGACAAAATCTGCTATGAGGACCTTTTTTTTTTTTATCATTTTCACAATTGTAACTATGCTGCATTTCTTACTGCTGATGGTTTTAATGTGCAATATGTCTAATTTTCTCTATTCTTTAATATTACCATAATTAAAGTGAACACAAAATAACCACTGACCACTCAAGTGGTTTTCAGGTACAGGAATATTGTTCATATCCAACACTAATACCCCTCAAAAATATTTACTTAAAGACTGATTATATACTCCTAACAATTAATCAATCACTCATTAAAATACTTTTTTGGAAACACAGAGGTTACTCTGTAACTGGTTCCCATCATCTTGTCATTCTTCCATTTTGGATTTATTATAAGTCCCAGAGATAAATTGGAATTTAGTTTTTGCTAATCTGTTTATTATGCCAATATACAAGTCATAATTAAGATGTTAATCTCTTACCTGGAAGACTTTAGGTGCGCTGACCAGTGAAGCCAAGGCTGAGGACAGGGTTGCGGAAAAAATGCCAGCGGTGATGAGGGGACCAAATCCAGACACCACACTCATTACCTAAAACACATGCACAGGAAACATTGGGAGTTATTTTGCTATAAAGCATCCAACTTCTAAACTACAAAATGCCTATATTAAATACATTTAAAGCAACTGTTGAAGATAAAATTAAGGCACATTGGCATGGAATCCACACTTTAAAATCTAGTTCCTTTGTTCTACTTTTCCACGCCCAACAACTGGCAAATAAATTTAAATAGATTTCATAGATTTTTCCAGTGGTAGATGGATGTTAAATATACAGGGACTTTTCATACTATTTGTTCCAGTGGTACAAAATTAATTTTGAATTAAGGAAACTTGGAGAATGGAGTGACAGTGATTTTGCAAGTCTTGCTTGTTTGGTTTACTTTCTCTGGAAGATACAGTTAATATACCAACGTCTTTAGCATACAAGTTTCTGACTGGGTCTTTAAATATCTCTATACACTCAAGCTGTTTGTTGTTATGCTTACAGCCAAGGCAACTATAGGAATTTGAACACACAGACTCTTCTGACTGGTTTGCTGGGACCCTACGTCATAAAACACACACTTAAGACCCCTTGGATCTTCAAATGGCCCATAAATAAATGTCCATCACAAAGGAAAAAGGCCCCATGCTGAACAAAGGCTTGCCATAGATTAACTTGCTCATGAACTTTACGTCTCAGAATAATACAACTGCTTTTTATTTCTCTTCGATCTTATGTGGAACAATACAATATCAATGCTCTCTAAGTGTTTTACCAGTTCATTTGTAATGGCACTCTACACAAAACATTATGACGTGGCTATAAATAAATACAGATCCATCCCCTCAGTGTTTAAAGTGAACTCGGAAACCTTCTCCAGAACAATCCGTCCGTTGTGTGGAGCTACTGTAGACAGCCCTAAAGACAATTCTGTGGGAACTCGCTGCTTTAAGGCCTTGGGTGATGTAAACTTCCTAATTATCCTGTGATTTTTTTTTTAATTTTTAACTCCCAAGGGTATACATGTTATGGGTTCAGTTTGTGAGAAACAAGTGAAGCTGCCTGTAGCCAATATCCTGCTGAAAACTGTGTGGAACAGAATATTGTGCATGTGCATCTCCTGCAGATCCTGGGGGACCTTGATTACACAGTCACAAAATGCTATTTTTTACCCTTCAAGCGGTTTACAAATGAAGAACATCCATATGCAAGGACAGACACACACACAAGTAGTACAAGCATGACTGGCCAGAGCTCAATAAAAAAAGTTTTAAAATGTGGATACCAATGAGACTCTTGAAAATAGGATTATAGTTTTATGAACACTTTCTATAAATTACTAGGCATACAAACTTCCCGGGCATCCACCATCATTTTGGCAAGGGACCGTTTCTGCGGCAGCAAAGCACTGTATGAGAAGATGACTGACTTGTTGTTCAGTTTAATCACAGGACTGCAGGTGTTGCAGAATACAGTAGCTCAACGGGAGCAGTGAACTTCTATAATGATGTACAGTGGGATTACTCAATTTAGCTGCCCTGCTGCAGTCAGTTACTCAGCTTTTCTTCCACCTCACTGAAAACATACTGCATAATCTTCACTCTGCCATCATTTGAAATGCATTATTTTCTCCCTTTCTAAACATCCTGGATCAATGGAAAAGGCAGGTATAGATTTTCATGATGCAAAATAGCATGTGTGATGCGTCAATTCCAATGACCACCTACCCCGAGGATATACATGGAAGCATAGCAAAGTACAGAAGATACATTTAGGAAGATATGCAGGGGAAAAAAATGTCAGTAAAAATAGATGCAGAGTTACAAATAGACTAGATGCATACACCTACTTAGTGTGAAAACGTACACTACCAGAGCAGTGAAGAAGGAGAAGATAAAATTGGAAAACGAACACTGCATTTCAATGCTTGTAGTCACAGAACCATGAAGCCATGTGAAAGATTGAAAAAGGAGTAAATAAAATGTTTGAGGTTCATTTTAACATTTTAATTTAAATACTAAGTATTCCTGGAGACAGAAGAGTGGATAAGTGCTGGGGGAACTGTCCAGTTACAGTATCAAACCACTGTCTTAGTTAATGCGATTGAAAGACAAGCAGATACTTTGTGAAGCTGAATGGAAATGTGACTGGGTGTTCAGCCTTCAGCAATTCTAGCCATGCCCTTGTGCCTTTCAAACATGATCTCAATGTCAGAGAAAGGGGCCACAATAGAAAGAGCTCTTCATGAAAGCTTCCTTTCATTGTGTGGACCAGACCCAATCTTGTGACTAAAACAAACACCATTATTTGAAAACCTCTCGTTACTACGCATATTGCATCACTGATAAAACGTACTTTTATGTTCCGTTACCGATTTGTTTTCATTTGGCTCTCAGAATACCCAACTGCATAATGTGTCCATTGACAACTCACAGATATGCTGTTGTTAAATGGAAACCATCGATTTTCTTTTTCGTCAGTCCTGAATATTATAATATATGCCAATAAAAAAATATATACATATTTTGGTTAAATCAATCTGAACAGATTTTAAAACCAAAAAAGTCCCAAATATTATGTCAAATTATCCCAAATTACTTCTAATTTTAAATGTGCAATGATGTTTTACACAGTTTCTCTCACTGAAAATATTAATATCACATCTTCAGTCCCAGCTATATTTATACCATGCCTGCAGCTGAAAGGTAGAACAGGTGTTGGGACTGAAGAGATGGCGCTACTTGCATACCAATAATCTTCATTTTTTCGCATTACGAACGCACAGACAAGCGTCTATTTCTTAAAACTATAAACAGGATGGTGAGAAGAACCTTCATTAAATTATCTGATTACTAACATTTAATTATGATACTGAACAGATCATCATAGCCATAATGATTAGCATCAATCAGTCCATCTAGATTCTCTCATGTTTCATTTAATTAAAATCCTAAAGTCTTCCCTGTGTGGAAAGCCTACTGATAAAAAGTAACTGACAAAGCCAGGAAAAACAATCACACATGGCAACCCATGACAGGTTTGATTTAAAACAAATAAATGCATTTCAACAGATTGCATTTTATTTAGATATTTTAATTAAAAATCCATCAACTGAACTATAATTATCATGATTATCATTAATTCCACTGTGGCAAATGTGATACAACTTTTACATAGTGCTTCTGGATTAGAGCTCACTTGCATGAAAATGGGAGAGGAAAATCTACTTTGAGAGTTTAGTGAACTTATTTATGGCACATCTGAATTGTGAAGGTCATAAGATTTATTTATTTGACTAGCAATTTGAAATGAGAATAACTGCTATTCCATGATGTGTCCATTTTATTTTTAACAAGCTTCCTTCGGTATATTTTTGGAATTTAAAAGGACAGGGTAATTGAATCAAGATTTCTCAAACAAACAAAACACACAATCAGAGATCTAGTTTGTAGAGATAAATGCAATGATATTCATAAAGGGAGGTTAATTTGCCCAAATTAAGTTACAAATCGTAAAAGTATTTTGTAGAACCAGACATTGTTTTTGTTTATTATAAGAATTTTCTTTAATCTGCCAATAGGATATTATTAAAATAATGCTGGAATTTGGTAGCTTTTTAGGTGCCATTTATGGTCTTAATTTGTATTACCGTGAAAATGTGATTGCCATGGCAACTGACTGACTTCATTGTTAAGAAAATACTCCAGTGAATTCATTATTAATAAATTATAGGACTTGTGCTTTGATACAACCACTAAAAGCCATGCCCTGATGGCTAAATTGCTAAACTCACGTCTGCCTTGAGCTGGCAGGCTGACCTTTTCGGCACTGATTGGCTCAGACTATCACAGCTCAGCTGGACATCTAGGTTATAATCCGTTCCACTGTTGACAAAAGAACCATTTTCCTAGCTGTAGTAGTAAATCATGTTTACTTGATTGCCTATGAAATGGATCTCTATTTCTTTCCTCTCTCAACTACACACAGGATGAAAGGTGAAAGTGGAAGCCATGCTCAACAACTTTGCCCATCTAGCTCAAACCACAGGACATCAGTCTGTGCTCAGCTTCAGACCTACGTTACCTGGAAGTCATTATGAAGTCCATAATTGCATGTCCCAGGCTTGCATGAGGAAAAGTCATAACCAAGTTTACATGCCGCTTCTGTGCAGTTTGAGAACTGCCCGGTAATGGTATCATTCACGTTTCCTGTGGCATCGCGCACAATACAAGATCCTGAGGGAAAGAAGAACAACCATGGATTAAACTAAAGATCTTAATAAGAAACAATGAGGTTGTATGTCTCCCAAGAAAAGATAACTTTGCCAAAGAACTAGAATCAAAGACGGGTTGGGTAATTATGGGAAGGGTCACAGAGGTTGCGATAGTGGGAATTACATTTTCGTTTCGTCATATCCTAATTTACACACACACACAGACACACACTTTAGAATTTAAATGAGACTTATAATAAGATTACAACTACAATAAAAGTAGGATTTTAAATCTGCATTCGGTCCCACTGAAGAAAGTTCTTTCATTTAAGGACAGAAGCTGAAATCAATACCCCTTAACTTAAGTTTAGTATTTATACCAATATGGATATACATACATAAAGATTGATGCATACCTGCAGAAACTGCAATCCCAAGATAAACTATTCCAGTTATCAAAATGGCTAAGAGAGTGCCTCTTGGTATGGCTAACTGTGGATCCTGGAGAAACATCACACACAAAAAGTATTACCAACGGATAACAGGTAAAATGTTACGTGCAACAAAAGGTTTTTATTTTTTAAATTGTGTTTTGGCAAATCTTGCAGGAAGAGGAGGCTAACAAAGAACTTTCATGTGTATTACAAGAATTTGATGTAATTTATTATTGTCAAGAATTGCTACACCAGCAGTATATCAGAAATTACACCAAGGCAATGTGTGTTTTAATAAATAGAATGGATTACCCTGTCAAAGGAGAAATGCTCACTAAACAGGATGTGAACACATTTGTGCACAAAAGTTGAGCGAAATAAGCTTATTGAGCATTTGGAACATTGCTGTGATCTCATTTCAGCTCATGAGACATGGGACCAACACTTTACATCAGTGCTGCCCAAACACAATCCTTGAGAGCCCCTATTCAACAGGTTTTATAGGTAACTTTAAATTATCAAATTCTTAACACCTGGAGTAATTTCCATGTGATCAACTAAGCAGGTAATTTGGGAATTTAATTTCTGTAGAAATTTGGTATAAAGAAAATGAACTACCCTTTTCAGCTCTCAGTGACTAGAATTCCCTTAATTGAACAAATGCTTAAATTGTTCAATAACTTCCATGTGGTCCCAGTCTGTTTAAATTAGCAATTCATGGTGACTGTGTTTGGGCACCAATGCTTTACATATTGCATTTATAATATTTTTTTGTTCAGTTTTGTTTGTTTAATTTTCAATTCTATGAAATGCAGCCCTCGTTCCAAGGTGTTAAATACCAGGTACATCGTCAGGACTTACTTACCGCAAGGTCACCAGAGATATTTGCTCCGGCAAGAATACCCGTTGCTGCCGGGAAAAAAATGGCAAAGACGGAAAAGAAGGTCTCGTCTCGAAAATCTGGTCCCAAGTTTTCAAACAAGATTTCACCTGTCAATAAATAAAGGTTTTAAAGCTCACTATAAAGATGCTGAAAAGTATGGAACAAATGCCAAGTCACACTGAGGCTATGTAAATTAATATAACCACAACAAACTTTCTATATGCAAATTGGCCTTTTCAATAACACGCATCATGCAGCACCATGCCTGTATTTCTTGGCAATCTCATTGGCTGATGCAGCCACTTGTTTACAAAACAGCATACCTCGGTAACCAAAGAACCCTTTGGCCTCTTTTGATTCCAAACTGATAAAGCTTCCAATTAAATAATTGAAAATGGCCATGACCAGGATCACCAGTAGGAATATTTGTGCCTTAGAAAGAGAAAAACAAAGGTTTAAAAAAAAAAAAAAAAAAAAAAAAAAAATGCTGTTAGTGCTGCAGATTCTTACACAATTTAGTCTCTACCCAAAATCAGAATTTCAAATCACTCACTAATTGCAGAAAACACACCTCTGGGCAGTTTTAAAAGTTTATTTTTTTATACATTTTATTTTTAATGGTATGTATTTGACTAAAGTTAGACAACAATCCTCTCTTAAAACCCATAAGTGCTGAATAAAACTTTTGTACAGACAAAAGGCTCTCAATGTCTCCATTTTCATGAGACTGCATTTCCTTTAAATGAATTCCAACCCATATTTGCTTCCTCCTTTTTAAAATGGTCCGTCATGTGAGGCGAGAACATTAACTGCTGTAATTGTATGCATTTGATATGCCCCGGAAAAACTAAAATCATAAACCACCACATGGTAACTTGCACATCATTTCAGTGTATACATACACAGACAGAAGTACAAAAAACATTTACAATTGCTATAAAAAGGGAGATATAGGGGCTGAAATAAACTGGAGAAAAGTAATAAACCTACCTTTGCCTCCCACTCCATTCCTGCTACAGAGATTCCCAATAAGAGGATGATGGTGATGGTGCCAACAATTCTGATGTCATTGATTTCATCAATCATGACTGCATCGTGCGCCTGCATTGAAGAAAAGGCAAGGTCAAACCAGGAGAAAGTGTGGAATTTGCATTACGTTTAATCAGTCAATGTCAGTCATTATACACTATAGAACCTGAAGTTATACAATAATACTCCTGGGCAGTACAAGATGGCTTTATTTTTATTATTAAGAATGTCCATTGATTTTCTCAAACAAAATGAAATAAAAGCACTATGTAAAAGGTATAGCACTGTATAGCTACTTTATCTGTGTGATTTAATGTTCTCCTTGTTGCACATTATATATGTTTGCCATTGTTATCTCCTGTTATGGCTTGGAAAAAAGATCTACACTAGAAAATAAGATGCATCATGCAGTGTGATGCAACAGGGTGAGGAAGTATGTAAGCACAGTGAAGCCTTAAACACTATGTAAAAATGTGTGGCACCACAGGCATTAAATTAAGTTTTAGAGGAAGTTTAAATCACCCTAAAATGTTCACATTTTTTGAAAAACATTAAAAGCTCTTAGGATTAACAACTACCACTACATCATGAGCATCACAGACAATTCATACAAGACACATCCCCATTACATCACAATGTATACAGACCTAATGTAAAATACCGAGACATTCGATTTGAGATACAGATTAATGGTTCTCACGTTCAGAAGTTCCACCACCGTTTCTGCGAAGCCCACAACATACATCGCCACCGCCACAGCGTTTGCAAAGGCAAAGATCAGGCCAATGGATCCACCAAACTCAGGCCCCAGACTCCTGGATATTAGATAATACGCCCCACCTCCAAAGATAAACCAGAGAGAAAATGTTCAGTGACATCTGCCAAAAAAGTCATGACATCAGCTGCCAACTTTTCAAACTCAGCACTTTGTTGTATTATAAAGATCTCCCCATGTGACAGCCTATGGTCTGCCATCCATTTTATGAAAGAAAGAAAAAGAAGCTAGGTACATTTAACTAACAAATGAGAACAGTTAAATCACCCAAGACTTGGTTGGTTGTTTTTGTCTTGTAATGAATCTGTATTGTAACATGGTGTGTAATGTGTATGTGAGCAATACAAAAGTCCATGCATTTAGTCTGGTTGCAAATGGTTTAAGATCAGTGTGGGGACACATTGCAATGCAACAGAAGCACCTAGATACTTCAGGCAAGGTCACAATGCAGTATGAACAGAGACGTACGATATCATCTGCAGAGGCATAGTCTATTGAAAATTTCCTTCATTTTATATTGTTTAACCTCCTCAATCCTCAGGAGTTTACAATTTACCATAAGGTGCCTGGAGAAGCAAGAAATACAACAATGAACTCTGATTAACAAGCAGCTTGTGTGCATGTGTGTGTATCTGTAAGCAGAAATTAAATCCAGAATCCCACTAACGATAATTTTGATACATTTTAAAACAAGGACAGGATCTACGAATAGCTGAAATACCTAAAGCGATTAGCCCTTCAAAGGATTAAACCAATAAGGCCAGGTGACTGGGAGAATTACATTAAGCTGTTTGCGCTGCATGTGACCAAATTCAGTTTTTCTAAAACTCTTATGCGTAATTGCTCACCCATGTCCACATCAAATGTGTTACAATATATTACTAACTCTGCTATATGCATTGCCTGCCAAGGGCTGGCCATTACAAATCATTTTCGGAGAGAAAAAGGAAGACAAAGATGTACATTGTTAATTATTATTTATACGTTATATAAATAATATACATGTGTGTATGTCTTTCATTCGTCTTGTCTTCACACACATATATATTTTAAATTAGTCATTTGGAATTGACAATATAAAAGATTAATTCAGTCAAATGCATGGTCCTATTCAGTGATGTACAGTGTCCAATGCTAGCAGTCATCTTTAAATTTGAATAATCAGAACTTAAATTTAGACCATACATTTACAAGGCCTTATCTATAAGATGTTTATTTCACAACACCAAGTCCTACCATTATGGGTTGTGATCAAGGTTTGTTCTGTTGAACTGTTGCTAACTGTAGGTTAGTACGAGACGACCCAGAAGAAAATCTTTCGTGTGTGAGATGTTCATGGTCTTTCACAACCTATGCATGGGATGTTTGCCCAGCAAGACTGCACTCCCCTGAGCAGAGTAAATTATGTAGCTGTTCAATCAAATCATGTATTTAGTTTTAATTTGAAATGTCCATTATGTGACTTGAATGAATGTAACCCAATGTTCTGTGGATGAAAACAATAGATTACCTTTTCTCTTAGGAAGTAAATTAATTATTTCCCCATGCCGATGACCGTAGAAGACACCACCAAAGGTCAGTCACAAGACTAACACAGACTGAAAAGTCACAACTATCCGTCAGAGCAATTAATGTGGTTATTTAGTGTCTTGATGATATATTTGTCACTTGCCATTAAATGTTGTTTATCATCTTTTCTAGTAACCTTACTTTACCGCATTTAATAATCTGGAGCTCCCCTACAAAGAAACGCAAATTAAATGGACGTCAGTGATAAATATTTCTCGATTTTGACCTTCGGTCTCTGATTTCTTCCAAGGATAATGAACAAACTACTCCTCTCAAGTCCTTCCAGAGTAACCTCTCAAGACTGTCAAATTAAAAGAATGAGAATGAGCTTAAATTCTAGAGTCATGACAGAAACATTGCCCATATGATGACAGATAACAGAATTGGTATTTAATTAAAGGTGGACTGTTTTTCTAAGTAGCAGACATTTGATTATATAAAGCTCTTTGAAATGCTGACAGATGTAGATACAGAGAAAAAACTAAATCTAAATCACAAACTCAAAACCCCAACTGATTAAACTGTTTTATATATATAAAGTTACAATTAAGTAGTTACAAAAAGGAGTACGTAGCAGCTACATTATTCAGTTCCTTCTAATGATTTGGAACATGATCATATCTGACAAAAATGCCTGAAAGATGGGGATAGGTCACAAAATTGACATGATACATCTCCTTAATCTACCAAATGTAATGTAGCCCTAATCATCTACTTTAATTTAGGAAGTGCTATGTTTTGGTTTTAATAAAGATGGAGTTTTCAGCCGTTTTCTGATAAATTTACAGGATTTCAGTACTTAATGCTTCTTAAAATCATTTGAATTTTATATAATAAAATGAATTGAATGATCCATTATGCAACAGCACAGCAGTTACAGGAAGGGACACCACTCTTCGCAGACAATGTCTCGGGTAATTCTGCATCCCCTCAGTTGCCCTGACAAAACCAGCAATATGCAGTTTTGAAATCTACACATGTATTGTTTTTAACGTCCTATAAATTATAAATCGGTTTTGCTCATTTAGAGGTCTGTTCTATTACTGCAGTATGGTTCAAGGTAAACAATACATTGAAATTTGGACCCAAAGACATATCTGTTAAAAAAAAAGCCAATGAGACATTCTGAAAGCACCCTCTCTGCTGTACTGCAGGGATTATGACAATCACGAGACCCTGAGGTTGACCTGTAGAGAAGGGAATCAGTCAGTAATTGTCCAAGGTGAGAAGTAAATTGTGCTTTTCTGCCAGAACAGAAAATATAAGAGTGGGCACAGAGATGCATTCCTGATGGGCTCATCAAATATTCATCACATTACTGACTGCTCTGTTAAAATTCCAAATGCATGGCAAGGCTGTGCCGGGACACATTCATCCCCACATTGCACTTTTTCAAGGCTCTGCAGTAAACGTTCCTCACACATGGGAAAGACTGGGTTTCCAATGAAAGAAAAGCAGTTTCCCTCTCGTAATACTAATGCACACAGCCTTCAGTAATAGTTGTCAACTGATCATTAAATAATAATTTATATTATATATAATTAAATATATATATATTTATTAGTACACTGGGAATATATATATATATATATATATATTCCCAGTGTACTAATCAATTATTTGTAGTTTTTTTTAGTTGTTTTCTTGGTGGCTTTGCAACCATGGGGCTAATTACTCTGAAGTAGGTCTAGACCCAGGATTCCCTTGGTACCATCAAGTAAATAAACTGAATCAGACAGTTCTTGGGTACAGCAAGTCCTCATGAATGGGATTTGGATTTTCAAGAATGTGCATCTTTGTTTTCAATAGAAGATATGGTTTCAGTAATGTCCGATTCAATGTACAGAACTGTCCCCGGCACACTTACCTCCTCTGACAAAGCCATTGGTTGCAATTGCTGAAGTGGAAAGTCCAGTGATAGTTGTAACAACTGTAGCCATCAATACAATCACACTTGCAAGAACTGTAAGAAAGAAAAAGATTAATTGACTATTACAAACTGGATGGTTAAAAATAGAGGGAGAAATCAAATACAGATACCAAACAAGGTGGTATAGTCGACAGATTGAAACTAAACAAAAATGTTTAGTAGAATTTAAATAAAATATTGCTCAATTCACAAAATGTGCCCAGATAATTATAGTCTGATATAAAGACTCGATTGGTGCAAGAGACTTTAAGCTGAAATTAATGACAATTAGTGCATTAATGTGGATGAATATTTTTATTCTGACCGGGAAAATATTAAGCAAAATGTACATAAAATATAATTAAGTATCTGTCAACCACTGCTTTCTTGTGATAGACCCCATCAAACACCCCGTTACTGAGCCTAAATGCTCAATTGTGTGTGAAGGAGTTTGGCCCTGGATTCGCCAGAGCGATTCCCAGTGATCCACAATGGCACAAGCTGTCAAATCAACAATATTGCTCCAGGTAGATCTCACTACTCCAGGCTCGAACATTTAACACAAATATGCCATGTACGGCGACCATGCTGGAATTGTTTAGCATTTTTGGTAGATCGCCACATTTAACTTCTTGTGGTGACATTCAACATCTGCCTGGTAAACAGTGCAGATTCATGCTGAAGTGCAAATTGAAATCGTAATTCACATACAAGGTGTGAAAATGTGTACCTACCGATGCCAGCTTGTCCTACAATCCATGTCATACGGATGAAGAGCATCACACCCCAGATGTTCAACATGCATCGTACCTAAAGAGAAAGCTTTTATTTATTTAAAGGAAATTAAAAAGGTCATAAAGGAGGGAAACCGCTAAAGGGCAAAAACTGAAGTATCTTAGAATACGAACAAGATGTGGCAAATGTTTTAAATGAGTATTTCATAGAGGTTTTTACAAAATAAAAAACAGATAGCATGCCACAGGTTAACAATCAGTCCAGTCAAATCCTGAGAGAGATCAGGATAAATGAGGAGGAGGTACTAAAGGTACTAGCAGAATTAAAAACAAACAAATCACCCGGGTCAGATGGGATATTTCCAACAGTACTTAAAGAAATGAGGGAAAGTATTTACAGGCCGCTAACTCAAATATTCCAAATGACACTTAGAACTCAGGATGTGCCAATTGACTGGAAGACAGCAAATGTCAAACCAATCCACAAGGGGACAAAACTGATCCAGGAAATTACAGACCAATCAGTCTCACCTGCATCACCTGTAAAATGTTGGAGAAAATTATTAGACAGAAAATAGAGGAGCATCTTAATGAAATCCATATTCTTGGAGATGGTCAACATGGGTTTAGATGAGGCAGATCATCTCTTACTAATTTATTCAAAGAAAAAAAAATAACATGGAACTGCAGCTGTAGATCATGTGAAAGCATATGATATGATATACTTAGATTTTCAAAAAGCTTTGGATAAGGTTCCACACCAAAAACTGATCCTCAAATTGGAAGCTGTAGGCATTCAGGGTAATGAAAGTAGATGGATTATGAACTGGTTGATGTCTAGGAAACGGTGTTGATTAGTGGAGTTCCACAGGGATCAGTACTAGGGCCTTTGCTTTTTCTTATCTACATTAATGATCTGGACTCTGGGATAGTTAGCAAACTTGTCAAATTTGCAGACGATACTAAAATAGGTGGCTCAGCAGATACAATCTTGGCAGCACAGGCTATTCAAAGGGACTATAATAATAATAAACTATATAAATAATATTCAGTTGTGGGCCGACACCTGGCAGATGAAATTCAATGTGGACAAGTGCAAGGTATTACATGCAGGTAACAAATATGTCCACTATAATTACACTATGGGAGGAATAGAACTAGATGAAGTAACGCATGAGAAAGACCTAGGAGTCTACATGGACTCCTCACTTTCTCCATCCAAACAATGTGGGGAAGCAATAAAAAAAGCAAACCATGTTAGGGTATATTGCCAAAAGTGTAGAATTGAGAACAAGAGCAGTGATGTTCAGACTGTACAATGCACTAGTTAGAGCTCATCTGGATAATGTGGACAGTTCTGGGCTCCACACTTCAAGAAAGATATCGCTGCTCTAGAGGCAGTTCAGAGGAGAGCAACCAGACTTATTCCAGGTCTGAAGGGAATGTCCTACTGAGAGACTGAGGGAACTGAACCTTTTCACCCTGGAACAGAGGAGACTACGTGGGGACCTGATTCAAGTCTTCAAAATCATGAAAGCATCGACCACATCAAACCAGAGGAGCTTTTCCAAATCAGCAGGGACACACGCACCCGGGGACACAAATGGAAATTGGGATTCAAGGCATTCAGAAAGCAGGAGACACTTCTTCACACAGAGAGTAGTCACAATCTGAACAAACTCCTCAGCGATGTGGTTGAAGCTGAAAATTTGGGAACATTTAAAAATAGATTGGATAGGTTCCTTGGATCACTTATTAATGGACACCAAAACATGCACGATGGAGTGAATGGCCTCCTCTCATTTGTAAACTTTCTTTTGTTCTAAAAGGAACATTTTCACAAGCTTACATTTCAAAGTCCTAAAAGCCAAGGCTAATGAATAAGCCTTGACTGAGGAACCTCATTACATAAGATTTTCATTTCTAATACTAATAAAACAATGTCGTTATATAATTACAAACCCAAAATAGAAACTTTTTTTTTTTTGCAATTTTACAGATATGACTGATGGGACTACTGATGACAACACCAGAATACCAAAAAGTGCTGTGATAATCCATGGTTTGTGAATCATACACCATGATACTGTGTGGTACAATACATAAATCAATTTAACAAAAGCATGAAATCCAGCAAACAAACAAGTGGAAAACATGTTTATGGAAATAAAGATTAAGTATAAAAATAATAAATACGTATACAAAGAAATTATTAGATGCTTATTAGGAGATGCTAATGCAGTTATATGCCTTATGCTGACAGTTTGCATTATAAACTTCTAATTAGTACTGGCTATATAAAGTGACTACAAATTTGTTCTGTGTGTTGTGAAAACAATCTGTACCTTTATTATACCTAGTAAAGCATAAACTACTATTACAATAACATACAAATAAAAAAGGCAAACCAACAGCCTACATAAATTGAATGTGAAAGATAAAATGTTAGGCCTATTTGTTCATTCCACACATACTTGTTCACTCAAGTAAAATATAGAAACACCTTAATTTATGCAGGCACCCAGAAAGATTCATCATGGTGTGAAGTTAACTACCACTTCAGTATATAGTGTAAAATGTTTATTCTAAGATGTTATAACACACCAAATAAGGATTCTGTTGGTTATTTTTAAAACATCTTGATTTGGATTAAATTAAAGAATTGAGTGTTTTCGTTATAAAGGTTTCAAATCATAAACTACACAAGACTTGAGAAAGCAAATAAGCATGACATTCATGTCAATATACACACCACCTCCTCATAACCCACATAGTGAAAGTATTCCACTATTCACAATTTAAAGCCCATCAATGGACTGCTCTATCAAGTGACCGGGGGAAGAGAACGGTGCCCGGCTCTTGTAGACTCTGAACGATCTCAGTCAAAGCATTTCCTAACTTTAAAAAAGAAAAACAAAATAATAAATATAGCTGCAGCAAGCAGCAATGTAGGGGGCCAAGCATATGGTGAGGAATATGTCATATTTAACAGACTTTACAGTTTCAGGCATGATGAGATTTGAACCCAGGTCTCACACACCACAGTGCAGTGATCTAACCACAACACCAAATAGCCCAGGCTTCAGAATATGTCTTCAGAACTGCTACAATATGATAATGCTAATACATGAATAGTGAAATTAATAAAGCTATAAGCAGCCAAACACATCTGTAGGATTATATCGTGTTTAACATATTTTTCAGTTGTGGCCATGGTGGGACTCGAAAGCGGGTCTCCTGGGCCATAGTGAAGTAACCTTAAATGTCTGAGCCATATCCAACTTAAGCAGTGTATCACAAAACTATGCTATGCCTGTGAGAAGGGAGTACTTCACAACTATCTTTTTTAATATGAGTCACCATTTATAATATGAGTGTGATATTTTATTCATATATATGACAAGATATTTTTTGTACTCTGCAATATAGTACATTAACTAAAGTCTTTTTCATTCTTACAATGAATACATAGACAACATAAATTGTTAACTATTTCAATATCTGTAAAGATTACCATTAGTTAAATTTGTATTGGTAGTACAGCTCCCTCTGTTTTTCAGGTCCACATGAACGTATAACATGTATCGCTTCATAAATGTACTCTATTATAAATCCAAGCCTTAATAGCAAGCTCCAAAGTGGCACAGTGGGTAAAGGCACGAAATGCAAAACTAAGAGATGTTCTTGTATCTTGTGTATGTCAACACCTGCATGTGTCCGAGTTCTTGTGATCAAATCCAGCTCAAAGCATGTGGACTGTACTGGAAATCCTTGCATGCTTGGCATGATGGTTGAGTTTCAAAGAATGTGGTCTGTACTGGAAGTCCCTTCAAGTGGTGGTTGTGATTGATACATGTGCTATTTAAGTGGATTAGATGAAGTTTGTGAAAGTACAGACAACATTAGTTTTATCAATCTTTTTTTATGAATTTACAAATCTGAATATAGGTCATAACAAACATATGCACCAAGTTTTACATCTGTCCCATTAGTGGTTTGGGAGAAGATTGTTGAATATTTTCTAATAATTGCCATTAATCCAATATTGGCACCAAACGATAAGGCATATGACCTCCAAATTTGACCTCTAAATCTTGAGACAAGGTCATATAGGCATCTACCAGCAAACCAAATTTGGTGAGATTCTGTAAAGTAGTTTTCATTTTATGGCCATTTGAAATATATGCAAGTTACTTGGCGGAATAATAATAATAATCCGACCAATTACAAAAGGTTGTCCAGCAACTTCGTTGCTTGACCCCCCCAATAATAATATGCTACATTTTCAGGAAATCAGCCTAAACTAGACAGACGGCAAGCTTTCTACAATTTCATTAAAAGTTAGCTACTTGATCACTCTGGTAGGAGGTTTTATTTTTTGCAAACCTATATGGATTCTTAAAACTACTCGATTCAATTCATTCTCCATTCATCGTATGCATTTCTCAAAATACAGTCAGTCACTTTCCCCGTTACTAAATTAGTGAGATCAAGTATTCCACTAGAGTATTTTATGTACACACAAAATACATCTGTCATTACATCGCAAAAGATCAGCACCCGCTATGGCATCATGACACCATGTCTTCATAACATGTGAGGAATTCATGGCACCGCAGATTGCAGAAGTGCTAATCTGTATAGCGCTTCAAAACAGGGGGAGCATGCATCCAGCCTTCAGTCACTGCCTACCACAGCATTATTTATATCTGTTCACATGTTGCACTTTATTTCCCTGAAGCTTTATTTGTTGATTTATAAAATATTGGACTAACACCCTCTAAAGCAGAATCCAGATTGGATAAATGGAGCGTGACATACGAGTTACACCCTGCATAATAACAGAGCGCCTGCAGTGACACGGTGCCCCCAGTAAAAAATATCACTAGAGAGAAGATGAATTCCCATTTACAGAACCCTCCTGGGTCCAATGCAAGTCCAGCACACACAGTGGAAACTGACTGACCTGTGAACAATAGTGTTTCAATTATTTTTCCATTTGTACTTCCTCCCTTTCATGACGCATTTTACAATGGCAGTATCAAATTTAAACACACATCAACTGCAAGCCACGGTTTGCTGAGACAGACACACCATATGGACCCCTACACTGACCTGCGTTACTTTGCTTCAGAGAGAATGAAGAATTGGAACAATATTGATGCAGCAAATTAATGTAAAAGAGAGGTCAGCAAAGGGAAGTCTGCCAGTAAAGGTTTGGCTGATAAGAACAGAGGTAACTATTTAATTAGACTAATGGTATAGGGGTACACTTTATCCTGTTAGATGTGTACATTTCTTTCAGATAAAAAAAATAGTCTGCAAATAATGTTAAGAGGAGTAAAGTAATTATATTAAGGCTCTCTTCTTCTCAGAGCCTCAGAAATGCAAAATGTGCGTTTAATTAAATCTGGGATGCCACTGAAAAATTATCAATGAAAAGCTTGCGGGCCAAATGCCAAACTGTTCATAAGAGTACACATAACTGCTTTCTACATGCTTTGTAGTGTGTAAATATGATTACAATGTACAAAGTATTACAATGAATCACTGTACTGAACAATCATACTAACATGTTTCCAAATGTCACATGCAAGACAGCACAGTGTTCATTTCTGATTTTTTTCACAAAAGGGCAGCAGCACAGTTTCTTACCAGAACACCTTTGACCCAACCAAACTTCACCACACCCTTGGGGTCATTAACTTCCTTGGCAGCTTCTTCCGCAGGAGTCATTTCATCGCCATTCGCAATGCCATCCTCAAAGGGCTCCTGGAAAACAAACAGGAGATGCTCAGCAGGGAAACTGAGGCAACAGACAACCTCTGCAAATCTCTGTGAAGGATCTAGAAGACAGTAACTAACAGTACTGTGTTTTGAATGATTTGCATCTTTTTTTTAAATCTTACATGTAATTAACAAAAATTTAGGAACAGCCCTGTGTGTACACCAGAATGAGAAGTGAAATGGGAGGGAGGGAAGGAAGAGAAAAATTAATAAGCCAATTGCCTCACTACCCTCAATCTTTGTCAAATTATTCAAATGTGGATTTTTTTGTAGCTACAGTGATGCATTTTACTTTGCCATCTTTCTTGATCTTTAGCTACCACAGCCATATTTCTCCATTACAATATTGAATTTTTTGTATTGCACCTTCTAAAATCCTGTAGCAGTGGAGAAATAGTCATCTCCAGTATAGTTTTCAGATTTTAAGACCGCTCTGAAAACAGCTTACATTTCGAAAATACTGCCCATCCCCTGCCTCAGTGATTTTCAGATTGATCACACACATATAGGCAAGATAACAAGATACACATACAGTCTAATGTGCCAACACCATGAAACTCATTAAACACTTTTTTTTTTTTTTTAACACACTTCAAATTAATTTCTGACTGACAAGGTCTTGTAAGAGGACAATGATACAGGCCTGGGGCTTGGATCTGAATTCCTGCTCACTGTACATGACAATTTAAATCTGAGATTTAATCATCTGTGATTCTAGAACACAGGCAGACACAGTTACAACTTAATTACGTTTTTTTCTTGTAGGTCTTTAATAGGACTTGAATGCATCACACACACAAAAATCATGAAAAGAACACAGCTATCTGTCACTGCATTTCCAAGTCAAGGTCAAAGACAGGAAGGCTCCCTCCTGTTCAGAGACAATGTGCTGACGTTAGAGTCCCCCCCTCACCAGACATCTCCACTACATGCTGTATAAAACCATGCAGCCTCTACAATGCACTCTGCTGAAAAGGGACAGAAGTGCTGTGGCTCACAAACCCTTAAGTACAGCATTGCTTGGCGTCCACCTATAAACGAGGCATCCTTCCAGACACTCATTTAAATCTACAATCAGTCAAAGTGCCACTATGAAGTCAAGAATGCAATTCAAGGTTGCCGAAATCCACACCGAACAAAAATAAATCTGCTTGACCTGAGTAACAAACTAAACCCAAATCAAGCTTCTGAGCTGGGTAATATGTTCAGAGTAATACAGGATTTGTTTTGAACTGCAACTCCTGTTTGGATATCCATACATCCAAAATTTGGATTTGTGGCTTAGGCAAAAATACAATAACTGACCGTCCCCACACAAAAAAGATTTTTTCATTAAGAGATCCCATATATGCACAATAATCCTCATACATTTTATTTCAAGTCTTCAATAAAACCAGTTTGAGTCTTGACTAGGAGCTTAAAAAAAAATGCTTAATGATACACCACCTCTTAATTGAAACCAAAGGGCAAGCATTACGTTTATTACTTTCACCTGAGCAACCACTTACAAAGTTTAGAAATGCTTTCCTTAAGTGCATTGATAGCTCTGAAGGAACCCACCAGTGGAGCAGATTAAATGATATTTCCATTAAAGCTCCGTAGAGCACGCAGGCATTGCCAATGCTTTGGCTTTAAATTAGCTAGTCTTAAATTCAACAGATAAATTATTTAGTTTAAGTGCTAAATATATTTTCCTTCATTAAGTATAAGCACAAACTTTTGGGGATGACAATGTGATGGTCCAAAAATTTAAGATATTCAAAACCTCCATCTCAAAATATTTATTCTACATGTTGTAGAAAAAGCCTCTTAGAATATGCAAGTCTAATAAAAATCACAATATGTACAGTTGGCTGCTGCAGCAGAGAGCTCAGCTGATCATGTAGAACAATAATCACAAAAGAAGAAAAAACACCATTATTCCATTACAACCCTGATCCTGATCGACTGTTTATTTATTTTTTAAATAATTTCCTGGAACCGGAACCTTTGTTTACTTGTAGAGTCATAACTTTTTGATATATTAAGTCAAACCTTTAATTCAGATACTTAATACTTGACTGGATGCTAAAGCACCACCCGACAACCAACTGGGGCCTATTGGAAATAGGGAAACAGACATAATTCAAATAAATCAAACTTAACAGACCGAGAAAAAACAAAAACATAAAACAGATGTTGATTTTGGTTATACCACTCAGCCTGCACCATTCTGTGGGAAGGAATGCATGAAAACTAATTAAATTAAGATTAAAGAAGGTTTAAGCATTCTCTGAATGATTACAATCGAGAGAACGAAATCGCAAAAGTAATTTTTACTATTTTACTACACTAACAAATTAATCAGCCTGGTACACGAAAAGGCAAATTCCAAACAAAAGAAAGTAGTAGTTTTCCAGTATTTGAGTTACAATTACAAATCAAGCATATTTTAATGTTTAAATTTAGCATAGTTCAATCTAAGTTTGAAGTACTAGTTTGAAATGTGCAACCCCTTAAAATAATTTTATTTGAGAATGATATCGGTTGAGCTTAGGATAGACCTCTACATTGTCACCACATTAAAATGAATACCATTGAAAATACAGAAAGAGGAGGGGGAAAAAAAAAAGGTGGGGGAAATGTATATAAACCACAAGTAAATTAGCACCTACACTGTGTTCATGATACAAAAGATGTGAACACGTATAACTCTTACAATAAGGAGATTTATTATTAAACATGGCACCTCTGGCATGTAACCAAACACGTGACATAGGCTGCTGCTACACATTGCCTTCACCATCTGTCAACATGAGCGTCCCGTGTGTCCCTGAAGGGGCACCTGAGCAATTCAATGAGATGCCATCTCCGGGGTCTTTCAGCACCAGGGACACAGAGGCATTTAGCAGCAGTGGGAGCATAGAAACAGCCCTATTGTCAGCAGTCCTCTTATCAGTCGACACCGCGCAGCGCGTGGAAGGGCCAGCCGGAGCTGGGCGAGAGGGTATTTCTGAAGAGGTATTGTTAGTCGGGCGCGTGTGGGCCGATGCTTTAATAATGCACCACTTTTTCAACAAAGCAGCAGTGAGAACAACAGAGAGCGGTGGGAGTGAATGACATTCCCTTGGCGACTACCGGCAGGCCCCTGGTGAATGGCCCATTCCCCTGGCTGAGCAGCAAAGGACTCGGCGAACTGGGGGCGAGCCATGGTCTTGCGAGACGGGCTGCTGGAGCTCTTAAATAGCAGGGATAGGAATGGAGGCCAATGAAAAAACACACATCAGGTGGTCAGTTCCCACACAGACTGCACTGGCACAGCTGGAGGAGTACATGCACCTCGTGGTGATTGAAACTGGTGTTAGAAGAGGGGTTATTCTCAGGTCATCCCTCCTGATGTGTCTGTAGTTTGTTCAGCTGGAACAGCCATTCCTCCTCCAAATGCTCCTCAAATCATTTCCAGCACACAAGAACAACAAAGTTGATATCACAACAAAACCAATAGTTTGATTCAAGTTGAAATGGCAGTAAAAACACAAATACAAGGAGGTAAACCTATTAAAAGCAATTAGCGGACACCACTGCGAGTGGGATTCGGCCCTATTACAGGAAGTAATGGGCCAGAGTTCAAAGCTAGTTCAATACAGTCTGCTTTCAATCAATGAAATGTTGTGTAGCACATTGATTTCTCAACAATGCATCTTAAAAGGACTACAGTAGAGTCATTATGGCCATTCTATCCATTAGACTATGTCATCTCAAATTAAACTTTGGAAAACAAATTGCCAATTTGCACATATGGCACTTGGTGGCAAATGACTGCATGAAACAAGCAACACTAAATTAAAAACAGAATCTAGCACATCAGAAATGATTCATCCACCCAAAATGCAGGAAAATACTGTTCTCAATTACCAACCAACTAACCAACTTGTGTACTTGATCCATTTCTAGGACTTTGCCAATATTAAGACACTCGGCTGCATTTGGACAGGTTTGACTGAATGGTTATAGGTTTATGTCAACATATCCCATGCATTAGTGGAACCTGCACCATGGAGAGCATTTCAGCAATTGAATCCGTGTATGGGCAGAAAGGTTCCTGGGCCCCTGAGGGTTCAAAGCTCTTAAACTAGCTCATGAATTAATGGAGAGCTGCACTATTTGATCTGAAAAGACTTTAATTGTAGAAGTTTGGATGGCTTTTATGTCATCGGGATAAACAGTGTGCAAGGCAGTTCCTACAAAATATAAGCCTGTTTGGGTGTGAAGACAGATCTCTCTTTTAGTAACTTCCACTTAGAAGAAATGCGGACATTTTCAGTGTGCTTAAATCCAGACATGAAGCGTGCAACGCAAAACCTTACTTACCACACAAGGAAGCTCAGAGCAAACTAGGGTTTCAATCCGCAGAAAGCAGTGTGTGAGGATAGGGTTAGGTTTCCTGCCATAGCATTACAACTATACTAACAGATCATGTGCTGATCACCATACATGGCTGACATTGTTCTTGCTCAATTTACAGTATTTGTAGTAGGCCAAATGTTCCAGGTTTAAATGTCAAATACCCAGTTAACAATGGTAAAGCAATAATACTTAAATTAATTTCCTGATACAGGAAGACAATTTTAAAAGAACAGGTTGAAACTTTACTGCTGATACATGTAACCCATGTGACAGTACTAATTATATTAAAAAGAACCCATCCAAATACCACCCAAGATTCTAAAAACCACAACTTCCTTCTTCCTTTTAAAACATTTACTTTGAAATTGAATATTTTAAGCATTAATTACTTTGGTTAACCATATTTTGCAGTGATAAAATGTCAAGAACAATTTGTGCCTCCTGCAACAGTCCTCCTCTCCCTGCTCTGTCCCTTATAATGCCGTAAAACAAGATTCCCCACATCTCCCTGGAACCTTTTGAGCCAATGACCGTATTTGAAGAAAACAGGTGCAAGCAGTGTGAACTCTGTTGATAAGGATGCCTCAATGCCCCCGAGCAGCACACTGCATTACTGTGCTTAATGCAGTGCGCCGGTTGGCAATGGCGGCTTTCTATATTTATCTTTTTAATTTCTTGATCAGTAGGTTGACTCACTCTCTATAAAAGAGAAGAATCACTTCAGCTTCTCCACCCCCCACTTCATCCCAATGTTAATTTGTCTGGTTTCTTTAGCAACAGCAGTCGTATCAGTAATGAAGCTGGCACAGGAGATGCCGCTGATGGGAGTGGCTGGCACCGAGGAGGATGTGTACCAGGGAAAAAACCTGCACTGGCGCAGAGACGCAGAAAGGTTAACTTAACTAGGCCATGAACAAGGAGCTGCCTGGAGGAAAGGATTTTTTAAGCGTTTAAACTTCATTGGTCTCTTTTCACAGAGAAGCACAGCATCTTAGGAGATTTGGATCACAGGCTGTAGCAGAGCAACTCTTACTGAAACACAAACAGCTTGGTTGCTTAATGACTATCATATTTTCTGCTCACTTGCTCTCCAAACAGGCAACTTACATCGAGTTTTAAATTCCCTTGGGAAGGTGGAGAAAAAAAAAAAAAAAAAGAGGGCAACTTCAAGAACAGGCAAAATGAGTTAGGTCCATTTTAAAGCAATGCAGAATAAAGTTGCTATCATTTAAAGGAAACACAGAATTGTCCAACCAGGAGACCAAGATGACATGGAATACATTTTCTACTCAAGTAGTAAACCTGTCAGAGCATTTGGCTTCCTGAAACAGAAGAATATGGTTCACATCTTTACCTTTATATTATTGTATTAAAGCACCAATTCAATCCCCTCCTCCCCGTTACTGATAGGAATCACTTAAGTCAAATTACACAATGAAGGAAATGACAAAGCAGATCGAAAGTAGGTATTAGCAAGCAATTTTCATAAATCAGAGTCCAAAGGGCGCTAATGCACTATACAGTAGGTCCATAGCATCAATTCAATGTGGCTTTTGCTTATTGGAAAGCCAAGGAAAAAATAAGATCTAATGCAAAACATTTAATATAGGCCTATATGGTGTCTACACAAGAGGCATCAGTGTAATTCCTTGCTTTTCTCACCCATGAGAGAACTGAAATATATTTTACATTTTTGAATCCCAGTCAGCTCAAGGGGAGGCAGAAAAATGCACGATTTGAGTTCAACCAAAAAGCTACAGAGATCTGAGAGAACATTTTCCAAGAGTTGGGAGTCAAAGGTTCCCTTGACAGTAGTGGTAACACGTAGCAACATAAGTTAGGGCAAATCTTTAGAAAGACAAACCCAAAAAGAGCACAGGCTAGTGGAAAGTGGAGTGGGAGAATCTGAAACACAAATGAGGAATCTCAAAATCAGAGCATGAGGTACGTTCAAGAACCTTTCAGGCTGCATTAAAATGCATAGTGTTAACTAATACATATCCACCAGATGGGGCCAAATGCACTGCACAATTTCACACCTCAAATCACTGTACCAATGTACCTCAAAGGGTACATGACAAACCTTGCTATCATGCTATCAGCAGTGGCAGGATAAATTCGATGTTTAGTTCCCCTGGACAACAAGACGAATAAGTGCAAGAGGAGCACAGACAGATGTACAATACAAATAAGGGATATTCTTTATATTCAATGCAGTGCATAGAAACCTGCAGAAAGTGATGGTGTTCAGGCAGATATTCCCCAAAGGAAGGTTAAAAATGGGGGGTGGGTGGGGGGAAAAGGAGCAGTGAAAATGAAATTCAACTCATACACGCTTTAACAAACTGGTTTTTAAATACCCATCTGTTGACCTTCTGTAGGCAAAACTGCCACTAAGCCTTCTTTTGCATAATAAACCAGCATACAATCACTTGTGCCATGAATTTCAAAGACTATTAAAATAGGTGCAATACCTAGGGGAAATGCAAGCAAATGAAAAACATTTCCTATGAAAGGGACTTCGTCTCACAGTTGGAGTCTACCGCCTGCCAGTTTGATGCTCCGCAGAAGCCACTGTGATTACAATAATCAGTTTCTTGGCATGAGTGTGTGGAACAGCCGTCAGAAGAACAAGGTTGAAACCAATTTTAAAATGTACCCGTTCCTTCGGGTCACATGACTAATCGTGATCATAACGTTTTTGGTTTTTCTTGTTACTTTTAATGCTTTCAAGACTTGCAAGTTCAAAAGGACAGTTTTATAACATTCCCCCTGGAAAGAAGAGGAATTCAAGCTGTGGATCACGAATTTTCAGCAAATGCTGTTTGGCAGCATGTGTTTGGGCTGGCACATGCCTGGCACTTCATCCAAGGGGTGGATTTCTTCAAGTTTACCATTGATCACCAGACTAACAGCGTTCCAGTCTTTGAACTGCACCCCTGCAGGACAGCAGTGCTCGTGCGATCTGTCCACCACCTCTACTCACATCTGTACTGAGACACTATCTTGCACTGAAATCACATAGCTCAAAAGCTTATAAAAACAGATTGCTTTTAAACATTTTATTGCTCTTTTTCCTTGGTGGTTATGAACAGTTTTACGTATTTCTCCAGGCTGTTAAGAGGTCTTTTACTACCACAGAAATAATCTACTCATATGAAATGCCAATGTATCCATGTTGCCACACACCATCAGAACTAAGATATCCAATTAAGTTCCAAACAAAACAATTTGATAACTTCCTTACTGAATCAGTATTTCTACTATTAAGACACAAAGGCATAGTTCACAGTAGGGGTGGGCGATATTCCCCAAAAAATCACGATCTTATAACACAATCACGATCCACGATCTGAATCACGATCTTCCCAATTTTTAGATATACTTAGAGAATATCCAGAATAGAACAAGCCTATGGATTTATCCATTTGTACAATTTAAAACACATTAATTAAAGAATCAGTTGTCAAAATTGTCATTAAATGGCCTGAGTTTAACTTTAACTATTTTAAATATTAAAGTTGCGATCAGCAGTCAAGATAAACATTAAATAACACAAGATCTTAAAGTACTCAGAAATTGCAGTAATAAAATAAACACAAAAGGTGTGCACTTTTCAAATTCTGAAAAATAAACATTCCGTTACTACTTCAAGTGGCAGCAGCCAATAGATAATATGATATAAATGATATAAGTAGAATGTGACCGCCTCTGTCACCTCTTTCCATCATTTGCTGCTTTTGTCGTATGTTTTTGACTGCTCTAATGTGTCGGTCAGTGATAACGGTTTGTTTCGGGACCTCGTAAGATACAGATGAGTGGGGTTGTACCGATGGTTGTATCTAGTAGGCAGTCGTTGTTATAGTTTTAACAATATTATGAGGACATAAAAGATCCCAATCTCTACGATTCGCTTGAAAAGTAACTTGTGGACGTCTTCAAGATCGGTCACAATATAAAATCGTCAGATCGCCTACCCCTAGTTCGCAGGGACTTGTCGAAAATGCAAACCACAGATTCAACACAATGCCATGTATAATGCTCTTTAATTGCATTTTGTTTCAGACATTAATTCAAAAATTTATCTGACCTCAGCCTTGAGCTTTTAAAAAGTCCAACAAATTTGCCCATCACAGATGTGATGTTCAGTATGTGTGGTGGCTTTCAATTAGGTGGGTGCTGTCAATCTGTCACACAGTCAGCAGTTGGTAGAAAATCTTAATATAACCTAGGCCTTTGTTTTTATAAACACACAGTATAAACCGAGTCTTGCACCACTGTTCACCATTGTAATCTGCTTACATTTCACAGTGGAGAAACATTCACTTTTTATCCGCCTCACAATAATTAAAACTCCATCAATACAAATGTTAAAGGTCATATACAGAGGCTGTTTACATAAAATCACTGAAAACAATATCAATAAATTGTAAACAAGATGTAGCAAATCTACAAATCTCAGATTGGAGGGATTTAATTGCACTACTGGAGGACTCTCAGCAGTGCAGATTGATATATATATATATATATATATATATATATCAATTTTTTTTTTAAAACAGGAAGCCAACAGGTGTAGATTCTACTGCACCTCATACTTGTAGCTCTAACTTGTAAATCATTGATTTGGGACCTGAAGGATCATCAAACTAGATTATAATACAGTATAGTGCACTGGGAAAATATTATATTCTCAACTACTTTACTTCAATGAAAATAATGCTAATACACTCTTTTAAAAAAAAAAAAACACAAACCAAAGAGCATGACAATCCCAAATGAGAACCCTTTGAAAAAGGAAATTAAATATCTAGAGCAAAATATCCAGTCAAAGAGCACATTATTGCCCAGGTACTACATCCATCAACCAGCTGCAGAGGTCTGCAGTGCTGAGAGAGAATGCATTGTAGGGTATCCTACACATTGCCTGTGGATCTGGTGTCAACTTTCAAAATGCATCAGCTTGAAGTGCCATATGCTTCGACAGAAAGGTGCTACAAACAAATGCGTGTGCACAGGGGGGCACAGGGTAAAACAGACCAAACAAACAAAAACACACAGTTAAAATATGTAGGCCTACTCTTCAAGTGAATGCTCAACCACACTTTACATGCTTGCATAGGTTTGCAATACACAATCAATAGAATCGGCATTTTAAAAAATCCTTTGTTTTGAGATTCACATACTCAGAAGATGACTAGCTATAGCAGCACAATAGCAGACAGTTGCATTGCATACATCTGCTGTAACACTGACATATAAAAATAACCAAACAAGGTAATTCCCCTATCTCCCAGTAAGGGAAAACAATCACTCCCTGGGTAAAAACATCCTCATGCTGTACTGCAAGAAAGCTACCTAAGCTGCACAGCAGCTTAAACCAAGTGTACACAACAAACATTGGAACAAACCCTGCATTTTGGCATCAACTTCTGCTACTTAAAATGCTCACAAATGACCCATCAAGGTTTAACTGGAAGAATTTAAGCTATACATATCAAAATACCAAACTAAACCAGAAAAAAAAATCTTTGAGAATTCAGTATCCTCCAATACAGAGAAATCTGACAACTAATCATGCAAAACAGAAATGACCTCTGGAACATGCAAGAGCTCCAGTGTATAGAATGAATTTGAAATAATTAACCTACAGGAAGCACTAAACATGACATGAATTGCTATAATGCATTGTAATTGCAAATATATTCCAAGAACTGGAACATGATTACATTTGTTGGTTCTCAGTCTTTCAATCATACATTTCGGTGGCAGAAAAACAGACAGTTTGTCACAATACAGCTGAATTCCACACAGGCCTTAGAAACCATTCACAAGCATACTGAAAAGTAGAAGGAAATGCATGTAGTTGCCTGCAGTTAATGAGAGCTAGTATGGAGTACACCATTTCACTCTGTGCAAAGCGCTTTGAGACGACATGGACATTTGCACAGTAAGAAATCTTGACATTCATCATTAATACAAATTAATAAATATAATGGCAAATTGTTGTCCTGAAGCAAATGTATAAAATTAACTGGAAATGTTCATTCAAATACAAATTTGCATCATTCCTTCGAACTAATGTTTTGTGGTCATTTGTGAAGTTCAATAAATTGTTCCTTAAGCTATACTTGTGCTCAATGTTTATTGAACACCGATTCCAGAATTTAGATTCCAGTTGAGTTGTTCAAACATTTGTTACTAGTTACTACATGTAGTCTAACATTTGACTACTTCTGATACAACCAAATAATACACGGGTGCGTTCATGTTGTGCAGAATGTGCGCAGATCTGACCAGCAAAGCAATTCATTTTCATAATCGTATAACAACCGTCTGAATAGTGACCGCATCCAACGGTCTATTTAGACACACCGTATGCAGTTATACAGAACAAAACAATAGGCTACTATATTTGTGAATATTATAAATCAGCATTGCGCTGCAGAATGGTGATTGTTTTACCTATATAAAAATATACAATAACACCATAGTCTCCTAAATACCCATCTCGGAGTATTTTACTGCTACTGCCATATCTTTAAACTGGGAAATGATTGCACTTGTACAGACTCATCCAGACTATCGGCCCGTGTCTCCTCTCCGGATCCACGGGTTTCTGTAGCGTCTCATTCCCATGGCTACAGCGCTCTTGCTGGCAAATCTCTGTTTTGTGTGAATGGGTCCTTGCCGGCAATTTTCCGGCATTCAAACCCAGTGTGAATGGGGGGGCAACGGGACAAAAGCAGGCAAATGTGTGAATGGGGCTATACTCAAATTTTATTTTTTTCTCCCGGACTGCCTTTCCTTTGAATTGACAAACCTGAGAGCTCCTACTCAATGAGCTTCACTAGTAGTTTCCTCAAAATTAATGCTTTAAACTTTCCATTTAAATCTGGAAAGAAAAATAAATTAAGCTGACCATTTGACTATGATGTGTAAAACATAACTAGCTTGTATACCAGCTGAAATGGTTAACAATAGCTTGCTTCCGAAACTATTCTAAGACGAGATGTAAATTATTCATGTGAGAAAAGAAAAGGTTTGGATACTTGTATGCGTGCTTCACTGAACATTTACACAACATGAAATAGGTTCTGTATGAATGTAAAATACTGTACTTTAAAAAACCTTTGCAAAACCAACCGGCCTGTATAGGAATGGCATCAGAAAGGGAATGGGAGGTTTTAGTTTGCTCTTTTTTAACTAATGTCCAATTAGCAAAAGTTTGCTTAAACCATAACCATTTACTAACCAGGTTGTAAAAAGACATGAGTGTTGCATCTTCTGCTGTAGGGAGGTGTTCTAATGGGATACACAGAAACTGTAAGTTGAAAACTGCACATTCATCAACAACATAGGTCACAGCAAGGTCACAGCAGAACAAGAGAATCCTTTCGCCCTGACATCAACAGAATGGCCAATGGGTGTGAATCTCTATGGTGATCTCAGTACGCATGTCTACTCTCCTGATCCAAAGCGGAGTGGCTTGCTGTACACGGGCTGGTAAAAATTAGGTTTTATAGCAGAAAAACTAAAGTTAAGTCTAAAGCGTTTAAAGGTTGCATGCAAGTCCACAGAAAACCCCTAATAACCATAAACAAGTAACCATAAACCCCAATTTTTGTTAGCCTTGTCCAACTGGAACAATATTCTGTACATGCACTAAAATTTGTCAATGCCCAAAATTGTACATGTTGCCAAAGAACAGACAGTGCTTTCCGATCTATGAATAAAAAAAGACTCATTAGCACAACTAGTAATATTTATAGTAACTGGAATGTGCTTTTCTAAAGTAGCTCTTATAATTATAAAACTGGTGTGTGCGTTCTGAAATACCATTTTAATTGCAAGACTATATCGGGGCCCAACAGGAAGAATAAATAGTCTCAGTTTCTGCCGTGCCATCATTAAAATATTCTATTCACAGCCTCCCAATGAACGCATAATTTTCTGCTTTTCTCTAAGCATTTCACCATCAGTCCTCGCATTGTTCACTGCATTGTGGCATCTCGGACCAATTTACATTCAAGATGTCATCCTGACACTTTTGAGGCTGTATCATTTACATTGCAGTGCCAGATTTGTCTACAAAGAGTATCGCATCTCAGACGTACACCAGTGGATGTACCAACAACCAGAAGCACCAGAAAAAAGTAGTTGCATTAATCTGCTAAAATGAAATGCCCCAGACGAAAAAAAAAAAAACTTCAGGTCTCAAGGCTTGGTTTTGTAAATATGTTTTGTTGCTAGTCTATTTAAATTGGTCTTGGGATGTGCCACAGCTTGGAGACTGACAATATCTAAAAGAGAACAGACACTGTAGAAGAACTGGTGCTAAAGATTGCAATTCCCATCAGCCGGCATTGAAAGCTTATATAAAACAGTGATTTTATTTACATTTATCTAGAGATTTGTTATGCCAAAATAATGGCAAATGTAATGTATTTTGAATGTTGTATATTCACAAAATGTGACTTTTGAAATACGTATCCGTTGCTTGCGTTTCTTTTTTTTTTTTTTTTTTTTTTAACACCATAACACTGTTTTTGTGAAAGTTGTTTCTGCAAAGAGCCCCAAGATGGTTGCTTATTTAAGAGGCGACACAGCGGCAGAAATTACGGTTACAAATTCCCAGTGGCAGACAGAGAAAGGAAAGAACCCAGAATCTTCTAAGGGCCGCAGAGCTACAGTTTCACACAGCGAGGAGCACTCAGAGAGATGGCCTTCCATCTGCAGAAATAATGACACATTTAATCTCCAAATGTTTATTCTCAACATACTTTGTACTACCAGACATAACACCCAGCTCAGGGAATTCTGAAAACATTTTCCTTAAAGTAACACCAAGAAAACACTGCCATTATTTTAATTATATTATTAAATAGCATAAAATAAGTGGATTGCATCAGTAAGTCAAAACATAAGAGGATGTGGCTAAGCTTTATGATTACGGTCGATAAGTTCTAGTTCAGCTGAATCGCAACTAACCCTCTGGACCACTGTGAAGACAGATAGGCAAGTCAATGGAGGGAGCCATTGTTCGTATTTAATAAGAGTTTAACAATTACAGCACAACTTAAAAGTAGGTTGCCAATTAATTTTAGTATGTTAAAGGGTCCCCTCCCTTAATGTTCCCTCAGAGGTTTGAAACTGCAGCAGTGAAATATCGCTAGGAAACAGCATTTCTGTTCAGTTAGCTACTTACAGGCTGTATTTGCAGGTTCTGTTTTTAATTGGCTGGCATTTCACACAAGACCCATGGAGAAGTCATTGCAAAAACCTGCAACTCTCTAATGCAGATCTGTCACACCTAGGGCTGGCCCAAAGGAAATTAGCTCTTTGCCTGTACCCTACCCCAATAACTGGAGTGAGAAGCCTGCCAAAATCTGTGCAAGCGACCTTCTCATAATATTCTCTACTGGACTGGAGTCAAACATACATTTTCCAATTGAAATAAATGTAGCCTTTGTTTACAGATTTTCGCCAGCGGCCAGTGTTTTGCAGACTCGTCTGCTGGCCTGGTTAACTTGAGTAGGGAAACAAAGACAAGAGAGGAAACGGTTTTCTGTTACTCTTTTGTTTGTTTTGACACTTCTTTTTATGCTATCCCAAAAAATGCATTAGCAAACAGACACAAAGTTATCTGTGGCCTTCAGATGTTGAAAGTGAACAAAGCATGAACAAATGCCTCTTAACGGTTTTAGTTCTTCTGGATTCTGAGTGTATACAAAAAAAAAAAAAAGTCCTGGTGCAGCAGAAATAATTTAACCCCTAAATTCAAGATGCAATAAATCGAGCACCATAATTTAGGGTTTCAACAATTAAAAAGCTGATGTCAATGGGGGAATAAACATACTGCGGTACTGTTAATGAATTACATCCAAATACACTCCAGACTGACCTTATATGGCAAGCCTGACAATAGGCTAATGCATTCCAGCTGCATGTGAAAATGTAACTTTGAAGATTATCCCCCCCCCCCCTCCTCTTCTTCAATGCAAACCACCTGTGGTTAGAAAACAGTTTAAGAGAAACCCATGTTCTGTACTAGACTGGGGTTATATAGATTTGCACACTGCAGAAATTTGTGTAATTACAACCAAGAAAGGAAGGAGAGAAAAAAAAAAAAAAACACCCCACACACCGTGGGTCTGGACTGCATGCATGACTTAAGTGAGGAGGAGACCACAATAAGGTCAAGAAAGGGGGAAATAAAAGTGGCTGGTGTTGTGTGGTATGATCCACCACGGACACAGGACAGAATATGGCAAAGAGCCAAAACGGGCTTAAACAAAAAACGGACACAGACCAGTTCATATGGTAATGTCTTGACAACTATAGTACTGCCCAATTTCAAAAAGCAAACTGTTCTCTGTGATAACAGATCTGTTATCTTTACCACTGTTGACAAAGGCCTGCAATAAAACATTATGAGCTACAGTGAGGGAAAAAAGTATTTGATCCCCTGCTGATTTTGTACGTTTGCCCACTGACAAAGAAATGATCAGTCTATAATTTTAATGGTATGTGTATTTTAACAGAGAGAGAGAATAACAACAAAAACATCCAGAAAAACGCATTTCAAAAAAGTTATACATTGATTTGCATGTTAATGAGGGAAATAAGTATTTGACCCCTTCGACTTAGTACTTGGTGGCAAAACCCTTGTTGGCAATCACAGAGGTCAGACGTTTCCTGTAGTTGGCCACCAGGTTTGCACACATCTCAGGAGGGATTTTGTCCCACTCCTCTTTGCAGATCCTCTCCAAGTCATTAAGGTTTCGAGGCTGACGTTTGGCAACTCGAACCTTCAGCTCCCTCCACAGATTTTCTATGGGATTAAGGTCTGGAGACTGGCTAGGCCACTCCAGGACCTTAATGTGCTTCTTCTTGAGCCACTCCTTTGTTGCCTTGGCTGTGTGTTTTGGGTCATTGTCATGCTGGAATACCCATCCATGACCCATTTTCAATGCCCTGGCTGAGGGAAGATTTGACGGTACATGGCCCCGTCCATCGTCCCTTTGATGCGGTGCAGTTGTCCTGTCCCCTTAGCAGAAAAACACCCCCAAAGCATAATGTTTCCATCTCCATGTTTGACAGTGGGGATGGCCTTGTGTAGGTCTACAATCTTGTCCCTGACATCCTTGGACAGCTCTTTGGTCTTGGCCATGGTGGAGAGTTTGGAATCTGATTGATTATTTCCCTCATTAACATGCAAATCAATTTATAACTTTCGAAATGCGTTTTTCTGGATTTTTTTGTTGTTATTCTGTCTCTCACTGTTAAAATACACCTACCATTAAAATTATAGACTGATCATTTCTTTGTCAGTGGGCAAACGTACAAAATCAGCAGGGGATCAAATACTTTTTTTCCTCACCTGTACCTAGAACCACACTAGAATCCCATCCCTGCAACTTCACACACACAGACAGGGCACAGCGCATACTCCCACCACCCCACTAACCTTTCATTAGCACACCCAGTCAATGAAGAGGAGTAAACAAGTTCATAGTATTTCAAACACCAATCCGATAACAATTGAGCACGGCGGCACATGCAAAAGAACCGCTAGTACAATCTAGCACTGGACTAGGGTGGAGAAAGAAAAAAAACAGATCAAACTGTGACAGAGTGGTGGAGGGGGGTGGTGGTGGGGGGATGTTTACTAGAAAGCCAGGGCAGACATTTGTTGTTTCGAAGCCGGTTACAATTAGTGCTGGGCATTTATATGAAGATCATTGTTACCTTGGTGTCACATGATGTTTTGGAGCGGCCCGGCAGCTTTGCAGAGGGGAGAGGCTAGTGAAAGACGACGAGCCGGATGGAAACACAGACAAGGTGATGGTTCTAGCGTGTCACAGGGTCAGGCCAGAAACAAAGGACGGGAGAGTATAGCGGGCACCACTGCTGGCACTGGCTTTCAAGTAGCACTGTTCAGAGCGTGCCGTCTACAGTGTAGATGTAAACAAAAGCAAGGAATCAAAGCACAGCAACGATACCGAGTACAGCAGCATTTTATCCTCCCGTGTACAATAATGTAAATCATTAAAACTACAATTTGAGGTGACATTTGATCACAATTTGTCTTAATTTTGTGTGCTAGTTGTAAGGGGATAAATGAGGCCAATAGTTTAACGCAACTAGCAGTTTGCATGATTTGCCAGACTCATTCAACCTGATAGCTGATGCAAGCAAGAGCTACTCAGTGGGTCTCACAAGAGACTCCACATCGAGATGGCTGGTGGCAAAGACCCACAGAGAGTCATGGGCAGACTGTGACACAGAGGTGGGGGGTGGGGGTGGCGGCTCATAAATAAAGCCCATGCCCCTTTTGGAATGCAGAGTTAGAAACAATTGCCCAATGTAAATGTAGGTTTAATAGTTACAATACCAATTTGTTCAGTGTTGTGTTGGGGGGGGGGGGGGAAACAAAACATTCTTAGGTTGCCTAGTTTAGAAGGAACAGTTACTTCATTATTTCTCTTCGTGGGGGGCATGCATGAGAAATCGCAGAGAAAAAATACAATTTTCACATTCTGTGAAGACAACTGGCCACTGGGAGAAAGAAGAGCGGCACAGCTGACCTGTAACATGCATTAAACTTTAAGACCATAAAAAGGGATGACCTTAATTAGAGGCAATAGAGAAAATTTATGCTTCTGGTATACTTGTTTTTGTTCTTGTAACTTTACCTCCTTGAGTGAGGTCACTATGCTCTCATTTCATTCTTGTCTGGTGAAAATGTTTTGTGAAAAGACCTAAAAAGCTGTCCAGGATTGCTGAAAAAACTCATCTGGTTTTGCATCAAAACTGAGGTTCTTTGCCTCGATTTACACAGCATCTTCTGCGAGATTTGATCAAAATATGAAACTGCCTAGTCTTAAATAAAAGAGGCTAAGGACAGACCTAAAAATTAACTGAATGGGTTAAACTACCCATTAAACACTTTCTGCTACAGTGTATGCGTTAAAGAAGGTCTGGAATTTCATACGTCATCTCGCAGTTTGTGCACCAAAGCATTACTCTCCTGACATCTGGTAAGTCAGTTAAGAAAGTGTTGCATCACCTGCAGAGATTTTCTAAGACAGTTTCTAAAAAGTTAAACTTGAGGCTTGCGGAGTGATCTTCAGGGCTCCAGAGCAGGGACATCTTCCACAGAGAGGATAATTATGTTCATTGAGGTCGTGCTCTAAGTTTTTTTTTTTTTTTTTTTTTGCAGGAAAACAGTCATATGAGAAGGCTGAACCATTCTCCCTGCAGATGGGGCTCCTTCTCTCAGTAACAAACACCTCATTGTTACAGATACCAGCTCACTCGTCAGCCACTACAGAGCTTGATCGAAACTGTAATATAAAACAATTCAAAGGAAAGTCTTCTGTAACACAGGGTTGTGGACTGAACAAGATTGTACTCTTCTCAACACAGGATGCAATGTCCCCCAATGGGTAACTTTCCTGGTTTGTTTTAATACATAAAATGAATAACGAATACAGAGGTTTTTTTTGCTCTTCACACTACAAGACTCCTGCTGTGATACTTAAAACCCAGTTACAGGCAGGACAGGAGCTGGCAGATGGCATTAATACAACATAATCAGCTGTTATGGAATTAAAATCAAAATGCACATTGTGCTTTAAATTCCCATGACCACAATCTGCATAAGAGCCATTGAAGTACTGTACAACATAAGCGGTCTTGATGACAGTGTTAAGTCTTAAAAATTACTTTAGCTTGCACTCAGAATAACTCTGGATCTGCATCTGAGCTCATTTGGCATCCAATTCTCATCCAAGCAAGTTTATAGCGAGTAGCAAGTTCACCTCCCTCAACGATCACCCTTCAGACCAAACCCCAACCCCCCTTAGATTGACTGATGTTACATAAACTTCTCTGGGTGTACAAAAAAGAAATTTACACCACACTACAAACCACTTTTTATTGCGTAAGACTGTTCGTCACAGTCTTCCACAGTTCAGCAGTTTATTTTTGCAAATACTATATTTCAACAATGTACTTCCTCCAGTAAGCAAAGTGATAGAGTTTACAATATAATCTCATTTACACATCCTTGTTGTGGGCAAGCTCATAGACGTGAAAGCAAAGGGCACAATGCCAAAGGAACTGGTTTTGAAAAGGCTAAAATGTCTACTGTATAGATTACACTGACTACAGTCTAAAATTTTCCAAACGTTTGGTTTTAAATCAGCCTAAACAGTGCAACTTTGTCCCTGCCATGACAGCACAAGTCACAGCTCAGTCAGTACAGAGTCTCTTCCTGCATCGGACTTGGTGTCAATTCTCTGCTTTTGCTTCACTTCCTCTCAGCTAGCACATAAACAAAGAACCACGTGGACTTGGTTGTACCAGGCAGTTCAGTAGAGGTTTTTCTTTAACTGTTTAAGTGCAGTACAAGACCTGCACCACCTATACCCTCGATTTTTAAGGCATCAAAATGACTTTGCTGGTCTATAAATACTGTAGAATAGTAAAGTGACATTTAAAAACATTTAATGGGTCTTTTAATGATGCTATGCAATTACCCAACTGTAACATCAAGATGAATATATTCTGCTAGAGTGGGAAACAATGTCACAAAGCTGCTGCAGTTAGTGTGTATTGTTCTTATGCAGAAATGATTTGGAATTTAAAATTGTCCATGTACCTTTTTAGTTTTTTTGAAAGGTGAGCTAACAAATCTCATACCTTCTAACAAGTGACGTCCAGTTCTCATACACAAACAAACTATTTGCTCATTAAGTGGTTGCTGGAGCAAGCTACCAGTTAGTAAGTTGCCTGCTATGTTTATTTAAGGCTCTGCTGAACATTGACCAACATCACACACACATACACTTGTACTATTGATTTAAAAATCTCTGCACTCTAGGTTAAGTATGAAGACTACTTACAATGCCATCTCTGTTTGAGAGAGCTACAGTATTCTTTAAAAGGCACAAAAATGCATCCATAAAATACAGCAACACTAACATTCAACGCACTTATAAATATGAATGTTTCCCTTCAAAGACACTTTCTGAAGATCACATGATTTCACTCGAGGAAAACATAAGCTTTAAAATTGCAGTGAGTGTTGAGGAAAACCTGCAGAAAAAAATAAGGAAGCAGATTAACTAAGGCGCGTACTATTCAGTTTACTAAACTAAAAACACTTTTTACTAAAAACACAGATGAAGGAGGATTGCCGATTACAAGCAAAATAGCCACATTTTGTGTACAGCATCAACTGGAGTACAAACATTGGACTATCAGTATGGAGTTTCTGTACTTCAAGATAAAGCAATATTAAGACCGATAACAAAAATAAGTTCGCTTAGCTTCAACATTTCAACAAAATTGAGTCTCTTTAGACACAAGTAGTTTAATTTGTGTTGAGGTTTAGATAAAACTGGATATGTTTACTGTAAATGTCAGCACCAACACTGAACCTTATCTTGCAGTCTCTGTGTGTATTGCTGCAGATATACCTTTAATATTAGGAATGTTCTCACAGAGCAGACCTTTTGATTGCATACATTAAACAAATGCCACAAAATCTGCTTTTTGGCCATCTAAAAGCAAGAAAATCCAATTAGAACTTAGAGAAATCTACAATTATTAAGTTTGCCAATACTATAAATACCCCCAAATGTAAATCACTGTAAATCCCATTTCCATATAGGCCTACTAGTTATCAGGAGCAGACTTTCCATATTGTGGATTATATCCAGCCACACCTGTCTCAGGCACAATGACTGTTATTGTGGTTATACAAACCACATACCTGGGGCTCACAGGTATAAGCAGGTGCTCAACAGATGTCAGTTTAGTTTGTTTACAGTGGCAAGTGTTTCAGAAAATGAAAAAAAAAAAAAGCTTTTCTTGAGCAATCTGGTTTGTTTCAACAATTTATTCGGGTTTAGCTCTAAAAGTTAATCAGATATACAGCCTCATCTTCAGACAAACATAAAGCAGTTTTACACTGATCCACCGTGGCATGGCATGCGAATGGAAGACAGGGGCGATGTGAACTGATGTACCCCTTGTAACCCACATGCCAGATAGATTACTTGTGTAATATGAATATTGCACAACATATTCCAAGTATTTTTAATGAGCCTATGAGTATTCAGACTAATAACTGAATATTTGCCAGCAAGTAAACGTTGTGGTACTGTAGAAAAATCAGAACAATTCAGCAAAACAACTCTTCACCACCGAGCGGAGAGAAAGAAACCGGCTGGACAAAGATCAGGGGAGACAGACGTGCATTATAGCAAACTGAAAATCAGGCAGTGCAAAAACTGAAGGACTACAGCCTTACATTTGGAATCTGGTCAATTTCATCTTTGCCTGCTATGAGCCTCTTTTTGAAAAGAGAAGCAAGCTGACAGGACACATATGTCCATTGTCATTGTTCAAAGTGAAGCATGTGGCAAGATCAACACCATAGGCCTCCAGCTGTCTGGGTTCAAGTCAGACTTTTGGGCCTAAAGATGAATATAAATACAAGTCCATTAGTCAGATATGCTACTGACCTTTGAAAAGGTTTAAATTTGCTCTTACCCATCTCCAGGAATGAGGATTCAAACTACCGGAATTATTTTGTGTAGTTTTATTTTTTTTAAAGGATGGGGTGTACTAATGTACTACTACTACCACCACCACTTTTATTGTGAATAGTAATCTTAATAAGAAATAGTATATTACAGACATTAAAATATAGAAAAGAAGGACAATTGTATAGTGTTGCAAGAGATGGGGTAATTTATTAAAAAAAAAAAAAAAAAGTTGCTCAATGTCAGAGGACAGATGCATATTTCAGTTTTCACTGTCATGCTGGATAAGCATGAAAGCTTACTTTAAGTCCATCAGCGGGTGCAATTATGTTATTTTTATTCTCACCAGAATGACTTGCATGCAGCTTTTTCAAGGCACCCACTCCTCATCCAAAAGCATATTCAAATGTACAGGCTAGACATAAAGAGGACCTCCTGAAGCAGTAAACTCCTGAAGACGTTAAACAACTTCACTGATGCCCATGCAATTAAATTAATACTACAGAGACTGCCGAGTTCACATGACCCTTTAAATAAAGTGGCATACACTGTTGCATCATTCTATGTACATGAAAGAATTTAAATGCAGTGATGTTCATTATTTACATCAAGAGCATATAATGAAAAAGAGCACTGTCTAGATGTTCCACAGATCTCAATCTTACATTAGTGGTAATACTAACAGAATTTCACAACTGTATCTATCATTGATAGCAGTTAAAACATTGGCAAAAACTCTGGAAGAACTCAACCACAAGGACAATCATATTTATTGTTTTGTCTTGCCACCCAAATCAAACATAAGATCTTAAAATATCACCAAGAAATAAACCTGTTCCAGGTTAGAAAGACACTAGTCCAAAGAAAGTTGTGCTTCTGCAGCTTTGATAAGTCTTGAGCCCATTTATGTGGCTGGATCCACAGCTGTGCAACATATATTTAAAGCTCAAGTGTTCAACAGTCGAAAACTGGAAAATTAAAGGCCATGGGAATTTAACCACCAGTTCACCATAATAAATTAAAGCCCAGCACTAGTAGAACAAGAGCATTATTTATTTATTTTAAGAGAACAGTTTGCCCAGAGTACCAATGATTACCAGTTAATGTGTGCAGTACATGACCACAGACTGTGTTAGGAACCACATAATGCTAAGTCTTGCCAAAAGCCACTACAGGAGAATACAACAAAATAAAGAAAAGGACAAAAATATTAAACAAAAACAGATATGGTCCTTACCATAGCTCCCAGTTTAATGCAAAGAAAGATTTTGCCATTTAAACAATTTTTCACATTAAAACACTTTTCTCATCACTGATGCCAAAAATGGGTAGCCATCTTTTAATTTAAACCAATCAAGACCATACTTGAGCCACGGCACATCGAAGCCATCTCTTTGAGTTACAGGACTGACAATAGCCCTCGTGTTACAGGTTGTGAAAAAGGCTAGTTGTTGATTATATTTTTGTTGAATATTAAAAAGAGCAAGGCCTTCACTTTATAGTGCATTTGTAAACCTAATAGTTCAGGATGTGAAAAGATCACTATGAAGTGATAAGATTATGAAAGTCAATTTTGCGTCATAGCAGTTTTTACAGATCCAAAACAAGAACTCAATGCAAACCCCGTGAAACTAAATATCACACTCCTGCAGTAGATGCACAACAAAAAAAACATTTCTCTGCCACTAGAGAAATAAGATTAACAATAGAATAACTATTTTTAGGAAGTGAAATTGGTAAACCAATGATTCACTTACAGAAAAAAATAAAATAAAATAAAAGGCAAGCTGCAGCCAAGCTACAATTTTAAATGCTGTTGAACACAACTGCTAGGCAGGGGACCCGTCTACTGGGACACAAGTCTCATCGCAGCACTCGGCTCAACCTAGCCACAGGGATGGGCACTGTCAGGGAGACGGGGAAGTGCAGTGTCAGAAGAACGGACTACGAAAAGAAAAACACTACCTGAAACGTTAGACTACTGAAGAGCATGGAAGGAACCCTGTCAAAGAAAATGTATGCAATGTGTACCATGCTATAACAACGTAGAATTAAGAAGAACTTTAAATGTTAAAACAATGGCAAGACGGATTGGCAAATGGTATCTTAAACTATCTTCATGATAAAAGAAGCTGGTTCTAAGGGCAATGCCTCAGATGGCACACAATTACCCATCTCTCTTACAATTGGTATTGATTTACATATACATAGATTTACACGACACTATTAACTCCTTAAGGCTTTAAAGAAAGTGACACACTGATGCATCATGTAAGTGAATGATCCCCATTTCCATAGAATATAAGCTACAAAAGAAAGTTAAATACATATAAATCTTATAAAAACTACAAGAATTCAGCCAAAAAATTATTTGAGTCATGGAATAGGTCCAGATTAATAATCACAGTAATTTATACAGAAAAATGTGGGGCGAGATTTGGGTAAATGGTGAATGATAATATCTTATGCCAAAAACCCAGATTGGTTAATTGTAATAACCCATTTAATTCACAGCTTTTCAAATCTTTCTGCACACTTATGCCAATTTAAAATTACTTGCATCAATCTGTAGACTGTAGATTAAATGCAAAAATGACTACATCTGAACCGAACCAAAAACATCTTCTGTTTAACAGCCAGAAAAACAAGCACCAAAATGAGTACGTGTACCAAGAATATTGCAAACGTTTCTAAATTTCATGCTGACAAGGTAATGACTGCAACTGAAAAAGTGAGCTCGATTCTCAGGTTAAATTGATTAATGAAAGACTGGGGCAGAGCCAAAGAAGAAATATACATGACATTTTCTGGCACCAGACAAGTTTTATCTGGAACAAACTAAATGAGGAATCAAACAAAATCAATAGAAATTTCCCTGCATATTGATGTTGTCATTTAAAACATTTTGGTCACAAATTCTAAATGAACATGAGAGTAGGAATTGATATGCATTTTCAGCAGGTACTCTTTTTTTTTTTTTTTTTAAATGCAAGAGCGATGTTGAATTGAGTAGAAACGGATTTAGTCAGCCCTGTTAAAGAGATCTTAAATAAGTTTTGTGATTGTAAACAAATCACATTTACAAGCAAAGGAGAGCCTCCATCCAACAGGTTTTTGTGGTACCCCTCCTATCACCAATTTTGAATACCCAGACATAATTCATCCTGAATAATTAAGCAGGTGGTAAATACAGTCCTAGAAACCATTGGAGCAATCATCTGAATACCTTCGGGCAAGAATACCCTTAGTTGATTTACTTAATTGATTAATAACTCCTATGGTGTTTAGAATTATTTAGAAATTGGTGATTTAAGATGACCTATAAGATTAAGTGGATTGGGGCTCTCCACGACCAGGGTTGGAGTCCACTGTAGTAGAACATAGATTAATAAACTAGGCCTACTTATAATACATACTTACAGCATTTCACATACAAAGCATCATTTATAAAACCAATTATGTTCTGTGTTTTAAGCAGGAAAGCTACATTTTGTTCAGACCTCTGGGGGAAGCACTTTGGAGGTACCTAAACATCTCCTTTAGATGTTTAGAGGTTTTGTCTATTATTCCCTCATCATTAAAAAGTTTACTATTGCTTGGTTACAGAAAATACATGCATGGAGTCGTGCCCAACAAAAAAAAAAAAAAATTCACCTCAAAGTCACCCCTTTTTCAGAGACATGGAGGTGACCTTGGAATCTCTTCAGAAAGTTTCAGTCTTTGTCAAAATAAGCCTCCCAAGTTACTGACAGCAAATGAGGCATCATCTTAATCACTGACTCGGGGGATCTTGTGTACAACCATGTTTATCAATAACTCGGGACACTCAAGACTGCTAAATAGCAGCAGCTTCGACTGGAGGGCATAACAAATTTATCACCGTCTGGAAGCCTGACAACTAGTAGAAAACTAGATTAATCAGTTACTGCTTAGGTCGAGGGATGCTTGCTCTGGTTTATGATGTCAATGGTAAATCACATTCCACGCTGATGTTGCATTCGCTGCAGGCAATCTTTAAATCCATTGAACACAAGCAACCACAAATTAATCTAAAAAAAGCTCCAAGAAGTTTCATAAAGAGAAGAGGGGATTTCATTAATTATATTACAAGAATCAGTCTGGAAACAATAACAGAAAAAAATCTTGTTCTGATAATCTTTCGTCCTGAAAGATACTTGGAATCATTTTTAGAAACATTTGTGTAAGCCTGTCGGAACCAGATTTCATTTTGAAAATCAGTCAGTGTGATTAGGATTGAAATACCTTATTGGGCAGTTTTAAACCAGATACATAGGGAATCAGTGGAGAGTCCATTAGTCCATTTACTGTCCTTGCTTTGCTTGTATGCACAATGCTTACATTACATTCTGAATGAGCACAGTTGTAACAGTTACAACACATCATGCAAGTGGCAAAATGACCTGCTCAGAAACAAGTCTCCTGCCTTGAGAATGAATTAACTTTTAGACAACCTACATACACATTCATCAGTTGGCCTCCATTCTTCCGATTAACTTAAGAGTGAAAAAGTCCTCTCCCTAAAGCGGACAGGCAGCCTATTAACAGGAACCTTGGCCTCTTCAACTGAACCTTCTGGCACAGACTGCCAAACCCAGAACTCAAGTTTGCAACTAACCATGTTTTTACTTGCATCTACACAGTATTTTAAATGTAAGGTTGTGAGGAATATATATATATTTTTTTTATTAATCTTGGTTTCAGTTTAATTATGTAATAAATGTTTTGCTGCGGTTTTAATGTTTTACAGGCCAAATGTCATATTGGCCTCCTGCCACTCTACACTTCCTACCCAGGCCTGTAGTGACATATGACTTGAAAAGTACTGTCAGTGACAGACTAGTCATTTAAAGCAGGCTATTGTCTGCAAAATCTAAGCTCTCTAAACAATGCCCTATTAATATCCAAATGCTAACGAGGCATCAGTTCTTTAGTACAATCTGAAAGAATTACTGTGATCACATGAGTTTTATTACAAAACTTGTGGGAAGTTCAAGAAGGGACAGAAGTACACCCTGTAATACACAGACTGAAAATGATACGTTTAAGTCTGTATTCCTACACTCACACTGAACTTCATTTCCCTGACACTAAAGGTATCAGAAAATTAGTGAGACTACTTCAACACATCTCCTGCAATCAATTACTGCAATCAATAAATTCATGCACACACATCATACATATACATCTAGTTGATTTTAATCTAGTTTTTAATTCCTACATTCTTACAGTCCCAACTGACAGGGGCATTAGTACTGGACAGTATTGCCTACATCACAATAAATAAAGTGCATTGTAAAAATCTACTGGTGGTTCTGTATATTTCTCCAAGCTGGACCGGTGAAATGAAGCTGAAAACACTCAGAGTACTACGGAGGTGAAAAAAGAACCAGATACTATTTCACTCAAGAACTAGTGGAAAAAGGTCAAATCTATCATTATCAAAAGTCAAGCCTTATTTCCAAACTCCTGTAAATGTACAAGAAGCCCTGGAACACAGGTTCACGCATAAATGGATCTCAGGAAAGGCATCTGGTGAAACACTGAGGAAATAGCCAGAGGCTTCATCAAAAGCAAGGCAGTCACCAAATTTTCTTTCAAGTCCTCTACATACTATAAACCCACCATGAGGACATTAATAATTCAGCACAACCCACTTGCGCTTGGTTGATCCGCAATGAATAAACTTGCTGTGTCAGGATTTCCCACTGACTGGTCAATATCATGCAGCTTATTGGTATGATTTACGCTTCTCTTGTCAGATCATGACTTCAGAAAGTCAACGCCAAGGGAACACTTTATTAAAAAGATACATTTCTTTGCCACGCAAAAACAGAGGTGGAAATTCCAGTTCACACAACAAGCCGACTTAGAGCAGCTTGAAGCCATCAATATGTCAAAGACCAATGTGGGCCCTTCCCGAAAGTAGTATTTGAACAATGTTAGTCAATTTTCCTGAAGTTGCACTATGACAAATGTTTAAGAGCATAAAGAAAATTTAGTATACTATATCCAACTAACAGATCATATCAGTTAAAGAGTTAAATCATTAAATCAAATCTCAACCCACCATCAAACACCAAACAGAAAATCTAGGAGTTTAGGCTATATTTGTCAGAGGTTTCTTGTGTCAGGAAAGCTACCTTCCAGTACTGGGTTGTAACTTGCAACGGGCAAAGTTTGTTTAATTTGGGGCAGTGTTTTAAGGAAGCATAGGGGTGATATTTCTCCTCCCACATCGTCATAATTCCTTGTTGACGCTCAGTTCTGTAACAAACTGAACCATATTGCATAACGATTGATTGGATAACCGGTTTGGGCAGGAAGTTAGAGGGAGGGGTTGCAGTGAAAAAAAAAAACAGTCATTCATCTCATACTCAAACTGTATTTAACAAGTTTACAGATATACTCTTAATATATAATATTATAATATAGAAAAGTGCATCATGCACTTGTATGTTATTATGTCTGAAATTCTGAAGTTTAAAAACTTTGAAAGTCCTGACATTTGAGATTATGGAATAAAAATACAAATGTAATTTCAAACACTAAACAAACCTAGTTGGGCAGGGGGTCCTTGCTCTGCTTATCTTTAGTTGGACAGAGGTGGCAGACTACCCAAGGGTGTGCCTTGCTTTCCTTGTTTCTTATTCACCTGATGTGCTGCTTGTTAAAAAACAAACTAATTATTAAGATTAACTGAAGGAAGAAAATCCTATAAATAATAAATACACATTCATATTCTGACCATAAGAAAGTACATTGGACTATTAACTTTAAAAATCAGTCACATGGTTAGCTTGCTTATCACAATCATTACAACTGTTTAAATTACTTTCATTAATTCTTAGAATAAATCTTTTTTTTTGTTTTCTCTTTTCTAATCGTGAACAAAAACAAAAACCCTCTTAATTTCAAAATAATTGAATCTAAGCATGTTTCGGCGCAGAGGTTTGTTCTTTCTAAAAACAATCAGTGATGTTTAATATACAGCTCACACACTGCTGTACAATGACAATCATATTGTTTACAAACTTTATTCTCACAGCTTCATTGTATAAAGGAAGTAATTAAGGCTCAAACCTTGATAAACAGCTTTAGTTGCTTACTTTACTGCAAGTGAATCTGTGAATTTAAGAAATAGCCCACGTGTTTTACATTCAGTTAATAATTACTATTAGTAAATACTTATGAAAATTAAGTTTTATACACATTTAAAACAATGTATAGGCTGGTGTCTAATGTGAAAAATGAGAAACACCAGAACTGAGCACACTTTCAGTAATGTTTTTTTTTTTTTTTTTTTGAGAGAGAGTTTGTGCTACCAATTTACATTTTAGCCACAGGCTGTATTTGACCTGGTATGAAAAGGAAAAGTTTGACACACCCAATCAAATATTAGTGTCTCCCTTCAGCTTTAGGACTAAAAATCAAGACAAGTCACTCCAAGAAGTTTGATTCACATCACAGGTGGGTCATTCTGCCTGACAAGCCTGAGCAATTTGAAAACAAGTTAAAGCAGATGATGTCTATTTAAATAAACAGGTTTTAACCGTTATCATTTTTATGCACATTCTTCCAAAGATAAAGGGAGAGGGAGAGAATGCATTTATTGTCCAACTGGTTCCATATCATGAACATTTAAGAATAAATTTACAATATACACATACATTTCTTTACCAAACTATATTAAAAACCTCAGGAAAAACATGAATGTGTATACATTTATAAAACCTAATAACATTATCCAATTTTATAAATAATTAGGTTTAGGGAAATTGCTTTCAACACAACTGTACGATTGACACTCCCACTATTCAACATTGCTAAAAGTTTGTTAATTTGCCTCTTTTTCCAACATGTCATGCCAAAGATTAAAAAACAGATCTTCCAATAAAAGAATATGAATATGTGGCTAATACAATCCCCCCCGAAAGATTAATAGGAGCTTATGTCATTTCAGGATATTGTTTTGAAACTTCTCTGTAAATTAGTCAGTGGACATAGAACTGACCCAGAAAAAGCATGCAACAAACACAGGATCCCCCTCTGTTACACCTGAGCATTGCCTTCCCTGGACATGCTCTTTCAGGGGCTGAACACTATCCAGCATCTGAAATGAATCCTTAGTGGCTTAAAATCCTAAAGCTCAGCTCAGCATTAAATCAAACACTGAGAGCCCCAACCTCACTCAAGACCATTCCCATGCTTTCAGTCACGTTCAACACCTAGGTGGAGATTGCACAACATCTGGAAGAAATGTTCAGTTCCTCAAAGCATTGTCTGACTTTTCTGAAATTAACAGAAGGAGACGCATACTGAAGTATTGTAGCAAACCCCAAAGTAAAGCTTACACACATCACTCCACGTCCTATCAGAAAAATGCATTAATTTTCTCATGAGCTCTATTGTCATGTGGGTTTCTTTTTTCCTAAATTACATCTTTCACAGAAATCAGAGATTAAATTAAATTCTGACTTTATTCCTACATTACTTGTAATCCGAGAAAATTGACCAGATTTACACTTTTACTCACTAGACTCGTGTCATAACCAGTTGACCCAACCTAAATGAAGGTCAAAATCAAGCAACAGGGCATGAGATGTATTCCAGTATTCCAAGAACTGAAGACTAATGACTGCCATTTGTATGACCTTACTGATTCAGGGAACTTCCTTAAATGTTCACTTCTCTTAAACTACACATTCAGTCACTTTAATTTTTTTATTATCCATTTAAATTTCCTGGAACAGAATTGGGCAGACGCAAATGAGATTGACAACTTGCACAAAGGAGTGAGAATTAACACTAAAGGGAAGTGGTCTTGGGCAGCAAGGTGGCCCAGTGGTTAGTGCTGCTGCCTCACAGCTCTAGACATGCAGGTTAGGTTGATTGGTCTCTCTAAATTGGTGTGTGTGTGTCCAGCAATGGAATGGCATCCCATCCTGGGTGTATTCCTGCCTTGCGCCCTATGCCTGCCAGGATCGGCTCCGGCTTCCCTGTGACCCTCACCAGGATAAGCGGTTTTGAAGATGGATGGGTGGGAAGTGGTCTCACATTTTTATTCAGGTGGCTATATGAAGACTGGAGAGCTCCCCGAGACCATGCTTCTAAAATGGGCATCAACCTGCTCTCATGATAATTATTACATGGATGAAATAGTGCACAGCTGTGTGAAAGGGGAGAGCTGAACACAACATTGTGATAACCTTGAACCTCCTCTCTGGGGAGCACCACATTTCCTCAGTAATACGGTGAGCTCGGAGCTCCAGGAGGGTCCCGCAGTGTCTGCACACGGTCCTTCTCTTTTCACCAAGTCTTCCACAAATATAATGATGCTAAATTATATTTTTTTAGTTGTGGATTTTATGGAGGGGGAACAAAATGTTGTAAGTTAATGGAAAATAAGTGCAATGGTGTTGTAGATTTCTTAGATCTTGTTCACAGAGATATTACATAAAACTTCCAAGCATTCAATTAAAAAAGCCCAAATGAGTTAACTTTTGCACATTTAAGACAGAAGCACTGGATTCAACACCAACACCATCATCTTCAACAACAAATACACTATTCATTAGGTCACACTGCATTTCCAAACCGTTCACTCGCCAGCATCCTGCGAGAGTTTCACTTTACAATAAAACGTGCCGGGTGTAATGTAGGCTAAAAACTAATCTGTCCAACTATTGTGGAACATCTGCAGCCACAAAAACAATTTGTCAGACATTGTTCGACATACACCTAGTTCCTGTGTTTTGTATAAATAGATGTTTGAGGAAACCATAAAGGAGGGAATTCCTGAACTAGAATCAAAGAGGAGAACTGACAAAAGATGAATGGGTTTCAGTAGCATTGAGGGTGTTTACTGGTCAATTCAGCCATTGATCATAACTCAAATAAATGGTTATGAAAAAGACAGGGATGTTTCTATTCATCTTATTTTATTCTGTGTAACAACTATTCATGACAGAAGAAACTAAAGATGTGGCTGTAATAACTGTTTGATTGATATTTCTCAATATTACGAATAACCATACAGATTAAAATAGTAAATTAGAAAAAAAAAAATTATGAAGCAGTAAAGGGACATGCATGTGTGGTGGGGATCAGTTTCACACTATGCTGGAAATGCATGCAGTCAAGACCATGGTTATTTGTTTATAAAGAAATATATTGAGTAAATAATGCGTTTAGGCAAGTTCTACCTTCCTTGTAAACATATACCATTGTATAGAGTATAATACTCAATTGATCTGGCGTGTAGAAACATTGAGGCGCCTGTTCAAAATGCCAGCAGCTCCATTTCTCTCCGTGCGCCTGAAGCCCAGGTGCATTTGGCACGTCATTGAGCTGTACCGGCGACAGCGCGTCTCCTCCGCCGTCCACCCATCCCTGCACAGCAGCCTCTCCGCGCAGCAGACCTCTGCCGGGACGCACCACTTCCGCAGACATGTGCCTTGATGTCGGCATTTAGCCCACCGTCGCAGCATTACACAAAAGAGCAGGCATACAGATATTTGGAGTAATAACTTATTCCTAGGCATGGCTTGGCACTGGACTTTTTGTTTTTAAAGATATAAACGCCCCCAAATGCAAGCATGCGTCTCTCACACACAGGCGTGCTGACTAACGCAGGGTTCCTGGTATTTCAATATTTGTGACACTGTAGCTTATCCGGCTCATGCATGCTCTGTGTGCAGCCTCTGCTTGTAACACGTTATCTTGCCCGGCTCATGCATGCTCTGTCACATGTATGAACTCTGTTTTTAACACTTTACCTTATCCAGCTCGTCGTGCAGCTCGGCCAGGCTGGGTCTGATCAGCTTCTCCCCCAGGGGCGCCGCGGTCTGCCGGTAGAAGTCAATGTTGGGCACCGCATCGATGGTGTTGTGCCCAAACGTCCTCAGGTAGTAGGTGTTGGTGTGGGTGTCGTAGTAATAGTGGTGGTGGCCTCCGGTGGACGAGTGCAGGCTGCCCTCGCTCATCACCGTGTCCCCATTCTGCATCCCATCGGCGGGCAGCACCGCGTCCGGCGGGGTTACGGCCCCACTCGGGTCCACGAAGTTCACTACTCGGAACCTGCCTTTCGCCTCCTCCGCCTGCTCGGCCGCCTTCCCCCCGGTTTTGTCGCCTGATGCTTGCGTGCCTCCCGCTTTGCCTCCCTCGGGAGAGTCCCCCCCGGCGGTGCCACCGGCAGCCTCGGCCACCAAGTCCACCTGAAAGCGACTCTGGCTCGGCGTGGGACCGGTGAGCTTCAGCCCGGAGTCGGCGGACAGCCCTTCCTGGCCGGAGCAGCTCGGAGTTGCCGGGACGGCCAGGGCAGCCGGGGGCTTCTCCCCAGCAGCGGGAGAAGTGGACGCTGATGGCGCGGACATGGCAAGTACAGCCGGTGAATAATGATGAAGCGCAGTCCTTTTAAAAGGGCACAGCGCGCTTTATCTGCCTCCACTGGTACTCGGCCACGAGTGCCCAAATTGTGCCTCCCCTGCCGGCTTCAGTGGATGCCAACCACGAAACGTCCAGAGAGACACGCACTGCTCGGTCCAATCAGGGAGCCACTGGATGCAGGGTGGGAAAAAAAGAAAGGGAAAAAGAAGGAAAACGCAGCGGAGAGAGAAGGCGTGTGCTCCGGCCAGACTACAGCGCCGTCACTCGCTATGCGGATGTGCGGGCAAAGCAGCTCTTTTCTGAGGGAAATCAGCAACAACTTTCCCCTGTGTCGCGTTGGAACAAAGCCCCCAAGCTGAGCGCGGTGCCGCCGCTTCCAGGCCCCTGTGTGTGATGCACAAAGCGTGTCCACCGCAGCGGAGTTTAGGCGTGTTATTGTATCCGCGGCCAGGATGCTCACCACGTACTGCCGCAACTCCTCCTACACTCGCTGTGCTCCCTCGCCGCTATATACACACCGCAGCCCGGCAGCGCCAGGGGCGGGAACTGCGCGCCCGGAAACCTCGCGAGAGCCGGCAGCTTCAGGAGCAAACCACGCCCCTCCGAGAGTGGAGATAAGGGGGAGGGCGTGTCTTTCCGTCATTAATATAAAGGAGAGGGATGGACACGGAGCCTGTTCTGCGCAGATCTGCAGAATCCCGCCGCTTCCATTGGTGGAGCAGCGCAGACCCGCACAGAACTGCAGACATCTGCGCTACACGACCACGACCAGTATAAATGGTCTTTGTTTTCTGACTGCATAAGCAGGAGGATGAGCGATATACCTGCAGCGAGGTGCGATAAGGAAATCCGTGCATTGTTTGCATAAGTAGTTCATTGTTAAAACAGCTTTTAAATATAGGTAGGATTGTCTTTTCAGTTGGAAATTACTTCTCTTACAATATATAATGTAACTTATTGTACATGACCAAATGTAGTTAAATGTTGCCAGTGTGGTTCAAAGTTGAGCCTTAACTCACTGCCTTAATCCGACCTGATTTAATTTTATGGAAAATGAAAAATTGAAAAAAACATTTTTACTGAATAACCAGCATTTTTTACACTTTTAAAATGTAAAGGTAAGACGTTGGGAGAATGCTTGTTTAAGCAAGTGAAGTTTCACCATAATTACTATGTTTCACTAGAATCATATATCAGGATCTATAATGTACATTATATATCAATTTAGTTGAAAGCTTTTGTTGGAGTGACATTTTCATATTGTGCTATTTATTGAATGACTGATTGTGGTAATATAACCTATGGAGAGGTATATATAACGAGAAACACCAATAGAGTCCTTAATAATGGCAACTAAGTGTGGCACCACCTAACCACAGTTTTGTGGAAATGCATGAAATTGGCGTCCAACCATTGATTCTTGCACTTTTGTGCTGCCCAGCCAATCTCAAATGTTGATGAATGTGTTATGTGTCACACATGTTAAAGCGTCGGTGTGTATTATGTCTTAAAAATCGTATTTTGGTATTTAAGCTAGGAGTTCCTAACATGAAGTATTGGAATATTGTTCATTCAAATACATTAATGGAACAACAAGGCAATCATTTACCAAATTAACCCCGAAAGATGACTTTTTTTCTTCTTCTTCACAGGTTATTTTGTTGATTTGTTTCTTCAGTATGTATGGTATTTTATTATTAATAATATATTTCATATGAGAGACAGATATAATTCATGTGGAGCTCTCTGTAATTGCGATGACCTAGATTAATATACAGAGTTCCTTGAAGATAAATGCAGCATTAATATCAGAACCAAGACTTTAGTACAAAATAATAACCATCACATTTGGCCACAAGATGAAATCGCAAGAATGCAGACATTGTCAAGTTCTTTTTTTAAGGATAGGAGTGAATAGAATCAACACAATTGACACACAGCAGATATTCAATACTTGAATTTTCAATCTTTGAAATTCTATGGGATTAACATTTCTATACATACATTTATCAATATGTTCCATACAAACATTTTAATGTATGTGAAGCACAGACAGACCATTTTTTTAAACCAGTGATTAATGCCAGTTATGTCACTTTACTTTAACTCTACATGTCTTCAACTTCACTCCAATAACCTAGCTGAGATATAACTTCTCGATTTGAGAGGTGTTATAGGGATGGGGTCAAAGTTGAGCATTGTGTAAAAATCAGCAGGGGTAAGACTACTTTACTTTCTGGCTTGCTGTCAGGATTTCTGTGCAAATTTACACTGCTTCATTAATTCCTGATTCCCTAATCCTATTAAACAAAGTCATCAACATGAAGCCACAGAGGTAGCATATCATGAAGAACATTATGTTTCTTCAGGTTGTCTGAACACTGGGATAAATCTGTTTTTGTATTATTCCATAAATATATTCATATATACAAAGGTTTAAAACTGACAATCATCTGCTTTGAGAAAAACAAATCCTGTGCTTCTTTCTTCTTAAAAAAAATACAAAATTGATGGAATAGAACACATACAGTACTTATTCCATCCTACTAACACATATAAACCAATCATGTTGGTGAATATCCTAGTTACACTTTAATTTGATGCATGTTCTAACTTGGTGCTATTTCAGTTCAATCATTCTGGAGGAAATAAAAATTAAGAAATATATCTTAGCAACTACTGTTACAATAGTAAATATTTAATGTGTTTTTATGTGTTTGTATTTAATGAGTTTTAAAATGTGCAAATGATGGTATATTGTTATTAGTATTTTTATTATCCTGGATTAATACAATTATACTGAAAAACCCTATTGTAACATATTGACATGTATAACTGAGATCATACCCAGCTTTAATGAAGTAATGAAAGGTGATAGATATGTTTCAAGTTGTGATAATACTTGTGTCCGGCAGTATTTTTGAAACAACAGGACGTTATTTTGCAAGTTAAACAATACTACTGGATTTAAGGCATAAAGCAGTTTCATCTGCTTATCTGGGGTCAGAATAGTGTGTCAGATAAGGACTGTTATCCTTACTGAATCCTCTGCAAACATGACCTAGAAATAAACCAAAGTATTGTCATTACAAACATTTAACAAACTTCTGCTTGGGTGGTTTATCCACTTACTACCTACTAATCTCCCTGGATTCTCTGGAGTTACATCCAGTCTTGTACAAACCTGTTTAGTTTAATTATATATATTAGTTTATTTATTTTTCGGGGGCAATGATATTTAAGATAAAACATTAAAACAAAATCTTGCCCTATTGCCATTTTTGTCTAATTGAAAGAAATAGGGGAGTTCTGATTAATCTGTTTGTAATCCCAGGATAATTGGGAAAAACTGGTGAAAAACACTCACTAATCAACAATGGCTGCTGTTAGGGCTAATATTTAAGCTTGTAACCTCCCATTTCTGTTTCAAGTGGATGTGAGTGACAACTTACATTACTATATATGTATTTGATACTTTAAATGGAATTGGAACACCAGAGGTTTCAGGTGATAAGTAACATACATCAATTAAGGCAAGCAGAGCCCCAAATTCTTTGAAAGTTTGCCATTTTATTATTTAAAAAACAACAAGTATATATGTGCGTATGTGTGTGTATGTTTTTGCATGCATGTGTATGTGCGTGTTTGTCTGTGTGCATGCGTGTGTTTTTCTATAAAGAGTATTAAGGATGTAGTTAAACAGGTTTTAGAACGTGTCACTTCATGCATTAAATCAGAGTCAGATTTAAGATCCCAAATGGTAAGAAAAGTTTGAGTTTAAATGACTGCTAACATTTGGACTGGCTCTCTTGTTCTCTGTGGTCCTGTGGAATGTCTGTCCAGACCTCTGCCTGGCTACTGCTGACCACCCCCACATGCTTTATGTTTTACACACTATCTGAACACCATGCAAACAGCCCTAGACATCTTTACTTTTTTTTTAAATACCTCAAAATATAAATATCTAACGTTCTTGCTTTGCTTCAGGGGTGCTTCAGAATTGCAATAGAGGTAATTACTTGGATTGAATGTGCAGTCACTCCACAGAAATGTAATGTTTAATCAGGTAATTTCTCCTAGGACACCTGCATCTTAACATTACATACTGTAAGTAATTCATGCCACTTGCTTTTAGCTTTTAGTTTCCTAACAGATTGTTATTGTACTTTTGGAATGTATTGCACAACAATTTCCACTAAAACAGATTGGAAATCAATATCTGACATCATACTTTGGATATTTGTAAAATAATTAGACATTCATTTTTTACAACCAAATACATTTGTAGTGGTGTAACAATACGTACAAGGTTTTCCTCTCTTATTTAATAAATTAGATGTTTGAGATTATAAATTAATATTTTTTGATGGAACATTCTAGAAATGGGGGACATGAGACAAATTAAACATAAAAATAATTGGCAAATTCTTTATTATTCACTGGTAACATGTAATACTTGGATGACCATAGAGGTCTTTAATACATGGGATTCTCAGTTCAACTATGTATCCATTATGCCATGTCTAATTTAAATGTTAAGCAGCACCTTGTACAGTAGTCAATGTAATTTAGGAAAGGAGCTAGTGTTTGGAAGATTCTTTCCTTTTATTTATTTTTCACACTTCTGCTTAGTTTATAATTGACCCATTATTGATCTCAATGTCTTAAATGATACATCTTTTAAAACAGTAAAAAAATACACATTGTTCTTGTCTTTCTTATTTATACCAGCAGCAGCAGCAACTGCTGCATAAATAGTTAATTTTTGTAATGATAATCAGGATTATAGTAATTCACTTTTACATATTTTCTAGGAGGAATAGAACATGTATTTAATATATTATTACTTAAGTGACATATATGGGAAAAGACTTATTCACACATATTATTTCACCAATGAAGTAATTAAAGTAAACAACCGTTACAGTTGCACTGCAATTGCCAGTCTGACTATAATTCACAGAATAAAGAGTTTAACAGTACAGGTTTTTTTCTCTCTTGCATAATTATTATTACATCCACTGGTTCACAGACCGCTGCTCTCAACATCTAATCCCCTGACCCTTTTCTCAAGTTTATTTTTCCAATTAGACATGAATTGAATTGACTGCTATAATCTACACACTTTAAATATAAATGTTTCTTCACAATCTTCCATTTATTTATTTATTTATTTATTTATTTATTTATTTTAAGATATTGTAGGTAATGGTTGTCTGACAGTCCCAGTAAGTTTGAAAATTTGATAGCTCACATTGGTTGGATAATCTACCTTTTGCTCACTGGATACAATTAAACACTGTTTTTCTAATCCAGATACAGTTTGATGAGGAATTTGCAAGAATCTATGATAGAGGATATATACACTCACCTAAAGGATTATTAGGAACACCATACTAATGATGGAGATTTGTGGGATGCACATCCAGGGCACGAAGCTCCCGTTCCACCACATCCCAAAGATGCTCTATTGGGTTGAGATCTGGTGACTGTGGGGGCCAGTTTAGTACAGTGAACTCATTGTCATGTTCAAGAAACCAATTTGAAATGATTCAACTTTGTGACATGGTGCATTATCCTGCTGGAAGTAGCCATCAGAGGATGGGTACATGGTGGTCATAAAGGGATGGACATGGTCAGAAACAATGCTCAGGTAGGCCGTGGCATTTAAACGATGCCCAATTGGCACTAAGGGGCCTAAAGTGTGCCAAGAAAACATCCCCCACACCATTACACCACCACCACCAGCCTGCACAGTGGTAACAAGGCATGATGGATCCATGTTCTCATTCTGTTTACGCCAAATTCTGACTCTACCATCTGAATGTCTCAACAGAAATCGAGACTCATCAGACCAGGCAACATTTTTCCAGTCTTCAACTGTCCAGTTTTGGTGAGCTTGTGCAAATTGTAGCCTCTTTTTCCTATTTGTAGTGGAGATGAGTGGTACCCGGTGGGGTCTTCTGCTGTTGTAGCCTATCCGCCTCAAGCTTGTACGTGTTGTGGCTTCACAAATGCTTTGCTGCATACCTCGGTTGTAACGAGTGGTTATTTCAGTCAAAGTTGCTCTTCTATCAGCTTGAATCAGTCGGCCCATTCTCCTCTGACCTCTAGCATCAACAAGGCATTTTCGCCCACAGGACTGCCGCATACTGGATGTTTTTCCCTTTTCACACCATTCTTTGTAAACCCTAGAAATGGTTGTGTGTGAAAATCCCAGTAACTGAGCAGATTGTGAAATACTCAGACCGGCCCGTCTGGCACCAACAACCATGCCACGCTCAAAATTGCTTAAATCACCTTTCTTTCCCATGCAGACATTCAGTTTGGAGTTCAGGAGATTGTCTTGACCAGGACCACACCCCTAAATGCATTGAAGCAACTGCCATGTGATTGGTTGGTTAGATAATTGCATTAATGAGAAATTGAACAGGTGTTCCTAATAATCCTTTAGGTGAGTGTATAGAGAGAGTGTAGGAGGTATGGTAAATAAAAAATAAATCCTCTCAAATTGTGAAAAAATAAAAAATCTTCCTTTTTTTGGAATCTTCCTTTTTCATGGCATGTCCATTTTGAAAGCAGTTCATTTTGGCAGATCGATATATACTCACACAACACAATAAAACACTTATCCTTCACCCACAAGTTACCAATGAGTTCATTAACAATCAGCATGAGCGTGGCACATTAATTATTTTATTTGATGAATAAGGTCCTGATGCCAGGAATGGATTTAGATATTTAAAAGTTAACAATAAGTAAATTAGCCTAATTTGGACATCTGTCACCTACAGTCTTACTTTAAGTATTGCCGTCTGATGAAGTTTCAGTGTCTTACCAATCATGAAAAAGCTGCCTTTGCTAAGTGATAAAGTAAATACCTATCCAGTCACTGAGCCATGAAGGCTCTCTCAGGTGAGACTTGCAAAGTAAATGGACAAGAGATAAACACTTCTTCTGAATAAATCATGAGGACCCCAGTTACTTGTACGAGTAACTGCAGGCAAGGAAGGCAGCCAAGCAGTGACCTATAAACTTTCAACAAAGCAGCTTTGTAAGAGTATCCCCTATCTGTTCTACAAACAATGTCAGGTCATAGCATCTTGTTCTGATATTACACACGTCTGGTTTTACTACTGCTTCTTCTACACAGCAGGGCAACAGTAGGTCTTGTGTAAGACAAGGCCATTTATCACACATACAGTTACCAGCAAAGCGAAGAGCAACTCCATAAAAAATAGTTTAAACAATTTTCCATTCTTGAAAATAATAAAATACCTGTTTGGTACTTTGGCAGACAGTATTCCTTCAGTCACTATAACAAAAACCCTTTACCCTGTCAAATATATGTGACCTGAGATGGATAAAAATAAATATCTTTAAACAGGAGGAATGCAAAATCTTCCCTAGAAAGCTAGGTCTTAGTGGAAATGTGTTATATTGTTATATATCCCATTAACTTCAATGATTTTAAAACCTTTTGAAACAGCTGTTAAAGGGTTTTCAGTCTGTCATAAAATTTTTGTTAATCTTTGGTCTAAGTACACTTTGGAGCCATTTGTCCTACTTGAATACACTTAAATTGCTCTTAAAATACCACTGCTACTCGCGGGAGATCACAGTGTGTTCCCAGGCCTTTTGTAGTAGTCTTAACACAGGACACTGACCTTCATTGGCTCTTCAATCATTAGATTACGTTTTTAATCAGTTGCAGGTTGCCCGGCTATCCCAGGGCTCCCGAAGGAACACATTTACCAATAATATAGCAGTAGCCGAAGGTAACAGCAGGAAGATATATTCATAAACCATTATTAACATAGAACCAGTTACCGATATTTGGGTGCTCCTCTGAGAATTTAATAAACATCAGTACTCCTACCAGACACTCTTTGTAGATCCACTTAGCTCGACCTTTACAGTTAAATTACACATTGACATTTGTTCACCTTTGCATCTCCCTGAAATCTCCATAGCTTCCAGACCATTAGTCTCTCCTCTCCGTCAGTGTCTGAAGTACCACAGACATGGCAAAATGAAGCCGTCATGTTACATTTACAGCTCATAATTAAGTGCTACCAGTTACTATGACAGAATAATTAGGAGCCTCAAAACTGGCTTGACTGAGCTGGACAGCTCAAATGGTTTGTCATACACTTGTAAGGCAGTGTCAGTTATGACGATCGGTGAAAGTGTAACACCAGGGGCTGCTGGAATTTTGAGACCTTCTGTGTGGTTCTGCAGCAGATGCAGAGTTTTCAAGTTTTGCATCTCAGTTTTGACTTTCATTTCAGACATTTCATAGATTTATGTTTGTTTTCAAAGATGGGGCACATTTTCAATTCACTAAAAATATTAAAAATGTACATAAACACAAAGGCTTAAACTGGCAATCATATTTAGCAGTTTCAGACTCTGCATCTCCTATGTTTTAGGAAAACTATAAGGAAGATTTGAAGAAAAGGATTTAAGTGCTGTAAACCAAATAGAATATATATTTTTAAGTATATCTGAAAGCAAATATACTTTAAAAAGAGGAGTATTCTACAATTTAATCAGGTGATGCAGAGCAGATATTGTTCTCACTTTACCCAGTTGGTAATACTGTTACACTGACAGTTGACAATTTCCTCTCACAATCAGATACACAATGTCATCCTTTTGTAGCCCCCTCCTCCAGTGGGAAACTCATACATTCTGATCATTTTTGTGTATTCAGTGGCCTGTTTTGTCCTGTTGTTTCAAAGAAGAAACAAATGAGGGCAAAAGAAGACAATTAGCAACAGTATTATACGATAATGTAATGTGACTGCATTTACATAGGACCAAACAAAGATTTCTTTTATTCTCTAATACCAATATTTACAAAATTGAATGAATGCCAAGAACAAGTCAGCGGAACTAAACAACAACACAATAACAAAGAGCTCAGTTTGTGTGATCATCAGCTAGGCCTACGCAATGTGGAGAAGAAGTTAGAAAGCTGAAGCAAGTGAAAGACTGTCATCTAATATACAAAGTCATTTACGTGATACATTACATATGTCGGGTATTAAAACGGGGAACAAAAGCAACAGATACTATTTGAATTTTGTGTTGCAAAAGAAAAGCTGAAACTGTTGGTTGCAAACATCTGTGCCTAAGCAGCATTTTATATTAACAATCAGACACATGCCACGCTGCCATGTTAGATTATGCATCCCTGTTGTACTTTATTTTTATGTGTCACATTTGAGAAATGTGAGAAACTGCCAGTATGCTAACACTTTCTTGGCCATATTCATAAGTAGTAACCATCATGCAAAATTGACACCTGTTTTTTCCTTTCTAAATATGTAAAAAAAATAGCACCTCTTATGTCATTCAGTATGCAAATCTAAGAGTCACAGTATATCGGTTTAGGTGGTTCTTTCTGTTTTGGTAACACTGGGAATGTGTTTTTTTTTAATTATTAGTTTTTATCTAAAATACTGAAGCATACAGATCTAAATTGACATACTGAATTACATAAGAGGTTCTATTTCTACTGTATTTTAGGCAAAAACAAATAATAAAAAAACACATTCTATGTGTTGCAAAATCAAAATCACCTAAACAGATCTACAGGGACTCTTAAACTTGCATACTGAATGACATAAGAGGTGCTATTTTTATTACATCTTTACAAATATGATCCTTTTTCTCATTCTTATTAGATAGATCTGGTTTGCTCTCCACACCAGCCCCTTCGATGTTAAGTTCTTGAGTTATTTGTTCATGCAAATACCCCAACTCTATGAGGACATATCTGAAAAAGGAGTAAATATAAAAATGTCCAAATTTAGAGCCCGTTATTACATATGCTAACGTAAGAAGTCAAATTAAGATAAAACTATAGTTAGTTGAGGAGCAGGTCACAGACTTTGCTTATGAATGCCATGATCTTAAAAGCCGGCATTCTTGATTCCATGAAGGTCATTTATCATAACTTTAAGTATTTGCATGTCATTTAATTTAAATTTTGCCCAGTGGCATTTGTTCAATTGCATGTGTTGTGTCTTGACCCTTCGAACTCCTAAATAGACAATTGCAATGCTGATGACTTCCAAGTTTCCCAAAAAGTGTCTTTGGTTGTCTTTTAACTTCAGAGCTTTAGGGAAGTCATGGTAACTCCCAGCACCCGTCTATCGAACAGCCTGACAGTGAGCCCATTTAACTGGCGCAGTGTTTATATGTATCTTTTGTTGCTGCCATGGTAATACAACATGCCCCCCCCTGAAAAGTCAAAGGTTTAATGAGGAATCCTGCTGTACAAGGAAGCCTTTATTCACAGACCTGATTAGTTGTATTAGGTGGTGGGTACTTTTGTCTGAATGATGAGGGGAGTCTTAACTGTCATGTTTGATATTTATTGATCAGGAAAATACTGGTTAACAAGTGAACATTTATTTTCTTGATTGTTCTGGTAATCGATGTTCACGGTAACAAAAACACTGCTCTTGTCACAGCAGTGCTATCAAAGGGTACAGGCTTTTTCCATTGTTTCTGAATTCTGTCCTTGCTTGCCTAAAGTCACTATCCAAGTGGACAGAGTTTAAATATGATAAGAACAAACTGTCCACTGAAGTGAATGCAAGTGTATGAGGGCCACTACACTCTAGCTTTGTGTTTCCAATAACAAAAAGTGTGTCAAAAGGAGGTCAAAAGAGATTGCTAGTGTTAAATGTAAACTGCAGCTGAAGGCCTCAGTTTAACCGTGGCCTTCATACATGAAGTTCTCACAATAATGGAGAAGTGTTTTCCTTACAAAGGCTTGATGACATTTCCAACTTTACTACAGTATCACCTAGATAGATAATTTAGACATCACTGAATAAAAAGTCTAAACTTTCAATGAATTTGCATGTCTTGCATCTGAGCTATGTTTTGGCTGTGCCTTTGACATTTTAAGTAATTTGCCTCTGAAGAATCAATTGGTAATTGCTTCAGACAATTAGTTATTTCTGCCCTCATAACAGTTCTCCAACCTACCCTAAAAGCTCATTTTCTTCTTTTTATTGAATTCATGAATGTTATGTGTTTGTCTTTACACACCTTGATGAATGTCTTCATTAATTCAATCTTCACAATTAAAGTACCAAGCAGATGTATAAGGTGAATTTAGTGCACTATTAATTACCCTATTCTGTTCCCGTTACTTTTCAGGAGCACAGAACATAACTCATATTAATTAGAGCAATGACACATTTTATGGCAACAGACACTCTTCCTGTTAGTAGACACAATACAGTGACTCTGAAAATACATTTTTATACATAAATTATAAAGAGGCTTATGTCCGTATCCCTCATGTCTCTTTATTCATTAATGTATTTCTTTCGTAATTTATTTATATATATGCATTATAGACCACTAAATTCTACTCATACCAAGTTTTCTGTTAATGCATTAGAGAATACAGGAAGATGTCACAGGGATTTCTTATATATCTCCTTCCCTGTTCCAGAGAAACTAATTAGACTAATTAGAGTGATGCTGTCCTTTTGGAACCGAGAACAACAATGCAAGTTCCACTGATTGCGTTTTTATAATGAAATAAAAAAACTATAGAATAAATAAGAGCATCAGATCATCATTGTAATTTAACCTAACTTGCTGATGCTGCTGGCATTTAAATATTAAACATTCTGTTTTTTACTATTCGTATTATTATTCCATAGTAATTCAGCAGCTTTTTTTTATCCAAGGTGACCTGATGTTTTTTTTTTATCAAACTAACACACCATTTGCTCCATTATGTTCTACTTTATGACTCACTAGGGAAATCCCCATCCTTCACATCGTCATAGACACCCCACTCTCTGACGAGCCAGCCGACCAGGATCTACGGCCATTCCCAAGAGACAAACCAGCTTTTAAACTCTGCTGTGCACCTGGGCTTTGTTTCCTACCCATGGCAGTGTTGTGCTCTAGCGTTTCACCACTGGGAGGCCTGGCTATATCTGTGTCTGAACATAGAGAGCCGCATCTGTCCGCAGGTGTTGTGGTTCTCCTCTCAGGGGTGGGGCTGCTCTCTTGCAGTCTACAGGGCGCCGGCGCTCCAGAGATATCAGTCGTCCGCACCTGTCTGGAATGAACCGCCGGACTCTGCTGCCTGCCTTTCAGAGCACTCAGCTGTGAGTCTCTCTCCTCCAAGGCTTCTTGCAAGTACTCGATCTGCTCCTGTTGCTGAGACACCTGGTTCGACAGCTCAAGAATCAGCTGGACTCTGGTGTCTTCTCCACTTTGGAGCTCAGCATTCATACGCCCGGAGTTATCATCTGCTCAAGAAACATAATCGCAGACTGAGACAATGGCTTACATTTCCTTAATATGATTCCAGTCTCAAAATCATCTCTCGTTCTCACTCTTTAGAGATATTTATGTATATAATGCAGAGTGAAAGAGATGGAGAGAGACTATAGATATACACAACAGACAAATATCACAAATTATTCAAAGTATTAAATGGCTAATCAGCAGAAACTGTCTTTGCTCTGTAAAATAAAACTTTAAAACAATTGATATTTCAATTTATTTTAAATGAACCCTTTGTGACTTCTACTATTGTCTACTTCTACTAAATTTCCTCAAATACAATACTAGTTGTTATTGTGATTCACTATAAAACCTGTACAAGCCATCCCACTGACTAGGAAAATAGGACCTGCAACCTCCTGATCTGGAGGAAGAGGTAATGGTTATCTGGGCTTCTCATACATGACATCAGGATCAATGGCCTACTATCCAAGAGCAGCTGCTGTGTGTTCAGATGAGAGTGCTATTCATGAACTATAAGGGTCAAGCATTATTATACATAGAGGAGTATTGAATTAACATAATGAAATGTCATTCATGTAGCAAAACAAAGGCCGAGCGTTTTGGTTAATACATTAAACTCCAAAACAGCCTTGCTTCGGTAGCCATTTAAAAATGTTTCAAGGGATATACTCAGCTAGTTCATAGAGATGGTTAGTTCCTAATTAGTCAACACAGATTTATTTTAAATCATCAGGTTATAATAGTTTTGTTTGATATATATCTTTGACCTGAATGTGGGTGGGGGATTTGGAAACAATAGCTTTTCTCCGAGCTCAATTAGCCATGCGATGCTGTTACGTGAATGAGTGTTTACACTTAGACAAAGAGACGTATAAACTGCGATACCTACAGCCCTGCAGTGTTGTATGTATTGATTTATTTGTTTAGATTACCTCATGAAATAGCTGTTTGCTGACAACACCAACACTTAACAGATAAGTGTATGGCAATAGTTATGGTCTTTGGCCAGTTAATTCACCAAGAACAAGAAATACCAAATGACAGGAGGGTAACAGTGACCTCTAGTGTGAAGTTTTTCTTCTTGCAGCATTTGAATCTTCTCCTTCATCTCGAACTCTATGATGGAGGCTTCTTGTTTAGCTTCCATCAGTTCTGTCTGAAGTTTTTTCTCTTTTCTACGATGTTTCTGTTTCTTTAACGAGAGAAGAAAAATGTGTGTGAAGGAGACAGAGGCACCAGCATGAAGCCTAAACACAATGTTACAGTGGGTATCCACAACCTCAGCCCAGGGGGAGCCACATTAAAGGGGGTTTATAGTTGTTTAAATCATTTACAACTCTACAACCACGAGACGAGTTAAACTGATCCAACTAGCATTGGTCTGAATAGAACTTATTGTTTGGTAGAAAGGAACTACGCTTTGAACAAATCAATCAGTTTAGATTTATACATGTCGTACATTTTTCTATACATCCAATCAGCCAGTTATCTTTGACGCTTCCCAGATCAATAGCAGAGAATGTATGATACTTTTGATCTGATGTGAACTTCAGACTTATAATCACATTGTAGTCCACTGCATATTTTCTATTGATTATCTGGACCTGGACAAGGGCGTCTGCTAAGAAAAGAATCAAGGTTATTGGGAATAAACCTAGCAAGGTGGATGGAAAATGACAGAAGTGGGAACAATTCAGGTAAGCAGCAATATCTCACAAAGTAAATGACTTCTGAGGACTCTGACTAGGTAAACAGATATGAGTCACACTTTAAATGTATGATTTAAACCGGGTTATTAAAGGGTACTTACCAGGAACACAATCTGTTCTTTGGATTCCTTAATCTCTTGTTCTAACCTCTGAATGTACTATATATAACAAGAAAATACAGATACAGTTATGACTCACTGAATACAGACATGGCTACTGTGCATGATCTGTTGTACACAATCTGTAACATATGGAGGGATGGGTTACTGTCAGAACTGCATCAGCAATGAACACATACAAGGTCAAGTATGTGAGAACAAACCACAGGCATATGAAATATCACGTACGTGCTTGTTATACACAGACAGAAAACACATATTCGCACATGCTGTTTCTCTTTGATATGATATATATATATATATTTTTATGCAGTCACTCTGTTGCAATGTTCAATATTGCAAGAGGGTAACCATTACAATCACAATGCTGGCAGTAATATTTACTCCTATGATAAAACAGTGAAGGGATGCTCATGTCACAGACTGTCAGTCCTGGAGGCCACAACCCAGCAGGTGTTAAATGTCGCTTAGTCTAAATTAGGCAGAAGTTGTTAAAATTTAACTCATTGGAGCCCAGGTGGAGTGATTACCTATAGATGCCACTGCTCTCTGCTGCACTGGAGGCATGCAAACCTGACACAGAATTTGCTAAAACGTTCAGGCTGAGGGAAAAATTAATTCAATTTTAAGAGCCACTGTTCAAGCCAAGCCAAGCCAAGCCAAGCCAATGTTCAAGAGCCACACATTTACAATTCCTAACAGAAATACGAAGTGTCATTGTATTCTTATTGAAAGCTCAGAGTACTTGAAGTCCTTAAAACCCCTGGAATAAGATTTGATACGAAAATTGCAGATGCAGTTCTGACGGTAACTCATTTAGGCTCATTTGCAGGAATATTGTCAATGATTTTTTATAATGGAGAACTCAAGAAATAACCTTCACTATATAAACATATTTTTATCTAACACAATTGAAATGTAGTTATTTAAAGTTTCTAAGAATAACCTGATGTTCCAATAAAACTCACTGGATGATAACAATGAATTAAAAGTTGTTTTTATCTTTTCATTTATCCCACAACATCCAAGTTAAAAAATATTCTAGAAATGTGTAGAAATGTAATTAAAAATAGGTGCTGAAATAGCTTGGTTGGATAACTGTCCACCCCAATCCTAAATTGGCTCAGGTGTAAGCAATCGCCTTCAGAATCACACAACGAGTTAAGTGGCTTCCACTTGTGTTAAAGTGTGGTGATTCACATAATTTCAGTATTAATTCAGTGGTTCTTGTAGGTTCCCTCTGCTGGGTAGTGCATTTCAAAGCAAATACCCAACCATGAGCACCAAGGCACTGATAGGGGGATGTAAATCTCAAAGGAATGAATATCCCTTGGAGCACAGTTAAGACGATTATTAAGAAGTGGAAGGTATATGGTACCTTGTATGTACTCCTATAAATGCTGATCAATTGCAGATGAAAGGGAAAAATCACCCTAATATAATGCAGTTTTCTCTATAAACATAACTTATGGCATGAGTGGTAATGATAATTGAAAACCCATTGACAAATTCACTACATACACCTCTAATCCATATAATGGTAAATATATTTACATAGATATACTGAAGTACTGAAGTGGTAGGAGAAGGCATTTGTCGCATGTCAGTTTAAAACATTTCCCCATATCTACCATCACCAATACAACAGTAAACATAAACCAGCATTTAGCTGTGCGCACCACCTGTGGAATCCAAATACTGAAGATCATCTGACCAAAACATTTTTAATATAAATATTGATGTATATCTGTGTTCTGTAAGTGCTAAACAAAACAGGTCCTGTGTGCTCTACTCCACCCAGCATTGCGTTTTAATTTTTAACTCTTATAACAAGCAGCTTGTTTGTACTTCCTAATGAAATGCACTACTGTATTCAGGTTGGGTGTACAGAACCATACAGACACATAATGGTCCAGGACTACGACATGCCAGGGCTAATTGGAAAGCATAATTGCTGGAGCATAATGCGAGTATGGTCTGGATTTCTTCTGTGGGTTTCTCACTAGTTGTTTCGCTGCCTGTGATTTAGGGTTGGATTAAATCAAATCTTTGACCCAGATGCTAATAGAAAACTACAAATCTGTACATAGCAGCGGTTACATTTATCATAAATTGTATCATTAGAAGAAAGTGGCATCTTACTAAAAATGAAGCAGCAACTGAGTACAGTTTTGTAGTTTTCTATTAGTGGGTGGGTCGAAGTTTTGATTTAATCTGGCCCTAAATTCAACTACTACAAGACAACACAGAAACCTCCACAGCAACAGGATTATTACTGCTAGTAAAGATTCCCATTACTTCACTGTAAACATTTAGTGAACTATTATTTCATTACTTCAAATTACACATTAGAAATGTGATTAACAGAATGCTTATGGTGGCAACTGATGTGCATCTTTCTATACAGTTCTACTATACAGTGTGTTATAATAATAATAAGACAAAAAAGAAAGTAATGAGGGATTTCAAAGTAGTACAGTATTAATGTAGCTAGACTGACTATAGTGAGGTGTTCAATACTATTTTCCATAGTATATATCCCGGAATGCCCAGGGTCACGGTCCTTTAAATACATTATAACAAATGTTTACAATTTAAACAGAATGAAAAAATAGGCCTACCTGCTCTTTCATGTTTTTGTGAGATTCTTCAGATTCCTTTATCTGCAGTTTTAATTCCTCAGTTCCTGCATCATCCACTTTCTCTCTGTGGTTAAAATCCCCTACCTATAATAAACACAATCACTGTAATCCTCATAGTATCACAGTAACACATCCGAGTCCCACAAATCTTACGACCAAGAATTATGATCAACAATCATTAAAATATATCCACAAATATGAATGCAAAATCATGTCAATCATACTTCAACTGCTGTAAAAGCATGCTCATACAGTGATTCATAATCATCATCATAATCACCATATCTCCATTTGTTGTGAGAGAATCCAAGGCACACATGTCAGGCATGCTGTAAGAGAGATGAGAAGTACGACTGTCACTTGATAATGAAGTAAAGTTATGCTGTCTGTCATTGTCTCTTTAAGGAACACTTCAGTGTTTATTTCCCTGGGATTTACTACACAACACCCCCTGCCATTTCTCTTCATTGATGGAAAGATCATGTGTGTTGTCAAAAAAATGTTGGGGAAGCTCTTTAGAAATGACAACTGTACCAGCATTGCTGATAGATCAAAATGTTTATTTGCAATACAAATTAAAAAAATTAAATAGCCTATATTTTTTGTAATTATTGTAAGTTTAAATGTAAAATATAAGGTATACTTTCTTAATACCTTCAGGTAAACCTTCCTGGGAGGGAGCATACAAACACACAAAGGCAGTCAGCTTTCTCACACAACAGGACAATCTTTGTAACTTTTCTATATTTGTAGTAATTGGGCCATTTTTGGGGGTTGTGGAGAACTGGTGGATGCTAATATTAAAAAGGTAATTTCAAGTAATTATACAAGGTAAAATCCAAAGTAATACAGGCATCCAAAAAGCCCAAAGTGGAGTGGGGACGATTCATGTGTGAAAATGTGTATAAAAGCTCCAGTCAGCAGCACACTTATGACTGAGGTAACCACAGCAATCATGAGATTTGATCTCCAGAGCAGGGTGTACAGTAGAGCAGTAAGATGTAGGCCTAAACCACCCCTAATATATGGCTGTGTGTATAAATTGTGTGTAGGCAAAGGTTGAATTTGTTGGATAGTATGACAAATTTCACATTTAATTTCCTCTGCCTCCATCTAGTGGCTGACAGCAGTGTTTCCCCATTAATGTGCTGTGCCAATGTGTCATTTAACATCAAAAAGGTCCTCACACAATTCAATAAACATTAGTAGGGCAAAAATATTTTATGTTATGCCATAATGCAATATATAAATTCCAATAGGTTATGTATCCTATCTTAACTTTAGAGATCCTCACTTCATACGGAGATAAAGACAAATTACCCTCACAGTTAACAAATAACCAGATTAGTTATTCTGAACAGAGAAACTGCATTGCAGTGCTACATTGAGAGACTGGACACCTGGGATACCGAAATATATATTCGAATACAGTACTGCGCATAAGTTTTAGGCAGGTGTGAAAAAAAATGCTGTGAAGTAAGAATGCTTTAAAAAAATAGAAGAATTGATGCTGTTTTGAAGGCAAAGGGTGGTCACGCCAAATATGGATTTGATGTAGATTTTTCTTCTGTTCACTCACTTTGCATTTAGTGAATGATAAATAATCTATTAACATGTCTATTTTTTAAAAGCATTCTTACTTTACAGCATTTTTTCCACACCTGCGTAAGACTTTTGCACAGTACTGTATATTCAAAATAATGCTCTCTACCTAAACAAAATGAGAACCATAGACCAGAGGTTAGCAGCCCTGGAGACCCCTTGTTCTGTTGTTTTCAGTTCCATCTCTGCTCTCAATTATTTACTTAAACCATCCATTGAACAAATAATTGGCCTAATCAAACCTTTTTGATTATTAAAGCATTTGAGTTCTCCAGTTTCTGTCAGATATGCAGTTTGACAAGTCCATTTGAACAATTTATTAGTTCAATTACAATTCCAATAAAGTAATTCAGAGCTCAGCTGGAACAAAAAGCTGCAGCACAGTGATGCCCCAGGACCAGGGTTGAGAATCACTGCATTAGACTATCTAACCTTCATCCATACCCTTCAAGAAACAATTGCTTGGGGAAAAAAATCAGATTGTGGATTTTCTTTTTTGTTTTTGGTTACTTTGTCCAAATCCAAATCTTCATTTAATACAGAAATGGCAATTAATTAGCCTAACACCTAAAATATGTACAGTCTCCTTGCTGATTCAGCATTGCAGTGCAGAAAAGAAAGACATTTCACTATCACCCCTTGTATTACATCAGTAGGTTACCTGCCACATTTGTAGCTGTAAAGGCCTATACAAATATACACCCGATCCAGTCAACAGTAGAAATGCAACCCCAATAAATCATATTCAGAATTAATATTCTCAACTATGATGCTGCATTGCAGTGTTGATAGAAGAGACCTGACTCTATGCACCACTGCATTTGTAAATACATATGAATTTTGGAAAAGAGATGTGAGAAAGATAACATTTGAAATACATAAATATATAATTCCTAACCAGACGTAAACTCTGTACACCAGAACAAGATCATGTTTCTCACTGAAAGTAAGTTTTAATTTAAATGTTATAATAGTGAGGGCAGGCAGAAGGGATTGGCGTGCCACACAAAAATGTATATTAAGTATGTGTGACTTCAGCTGGGTTAACAGGTTGGGAAACACTGATTTACAGGATTACAGAAACAAGAATGGAGAGCACAGAGCACTGCGGGCACTATGAGACGAAATGCTGAAATCCTGTTATACATTTCATAATTAAACAAACAACTCAAATAAAGTATATTTTGGTGCTGGAAAATATTAAAATGTTCAAAACATAAATTGTATTAATGTTCCCCTTTCCTTTCACACAAAGAAAATGAAGAAGCTGCATCAAATCCTTCATCCAATTGAAACCAAACAGTAAATGTTTCAGTTCACACGGTTAATCCAAACTACTGAGAGAAATAGATTGCAACAAATGTTTTAAACACCTGAAACAGGGGTCTGAGAGTATCAAAATAGAAAACTGTTTGCATTCGAAGGGACGGGGAGAGTTTTCAGCTTTTCTCATTTATTTTTCACAGGTCGGCCAATAGTGAAATGGGTACTGATTCGTTACTTTGTTGGTAATGGCTCAAAGCCTTTTTCCATTACAGTGTTATCGAATAGCCCTTTAATCTTAATTGTTATATGAAAATGAAATACTGAAAAATAAATTGAACGTGACCACGCCACCAAGGATTTATCTCTCTAAAGCTGAACATGAATGTCAATCAACCACAGACTCTCTGAAGCTAAATTCCAATAAATAAAAGTAAAATAAATAAAAACTCTCTTTCTCACTTCACTGGAGATGATTATAGCATTTTATATCGCAATGAATATTAATTTATCCACATTCAGAGAACACTGATGGATTTTTTCCCCCTTGGTGTAAAATGCATCTATTAAGTGTTGTTGTTTTTCTCAAAATCATATTGTCATTGTGAAGTTGCTGACTGTGGAAATGACTTTTAACATGTTTTGTTCACAACATAATGATTGTATCCTATCACTAATCCAGATAAGAACAAGTACAATCTTGCATTCAGTCCAGCAGGTTTTCCAGCTCTATTAAAATCACTAACACTACTAACTGACAAGTTCAAATGCTTCTAGTAAGACAGTAATTAGTTGAATCAGGTAGTTATCCATTCAGGTCCAACGGAAACCTGAAGAAACTGCAGGCCTCCGGGACCAGGACTGAAGTTTAAAGCATAACAACACCTGCCACAATTAAACATGCCAATTAAACTCTAGGACAGTGGTTCCCAAACCGGTCCTGGGGGACCCCCTACCCTGCTGGTTTTTGTTCCAACCGAGCTCTCAATTACTTAATTGAACCTTAATTGAAGTAACAATCTGCTTAGATTTTACTTTTTAAATTGTGTAAGAAAATAGTTGTTTCTTCAATACGGTTTTTAATATAATTCTATATTTAACTTAAAACCCCTACTGTTTAAAATAATTAAAAGTCTCTGATTTAGGAAATTATTAGTTCAATTAAGGGTTCAATTAAGTAATTGAGAGCTCGGCTGGAACAAAAACCAGCAGGGTAGGGGGTGCCCCAGGACCGGTTTGGGAACCACTGCTCTAGGAGCTATGCTGACCACATTATCACAGTACACCGACTGTGCCACCAGAGTGCACCGCTTACAAAGTTTGACCTGAACTGAAAAGGTTTTCCTACCTATGTACACTTGACAGAGCTGTCAGAATGTAAGACCTATAGTTGGATTTATTATCTACTATTAAATTCTATTATTTTTTACATTATTTATTAGTTTAACAAATGGCACTGGGGCCATGTAGAAAAAAAAAACTAAAATGTTAAAAGCACTGCAGCCCACAGATATGTGTTGGCATCCTGCATGTGGGCCATCAGAGTCACATGATGAGGTATCAGCCATGAAAGTCCTTGGGGGGTCTGGGGGTGAACACATTTACATCCCCCTTAACTAAGCCAGTGGTTGGGTATATTCAGCAACACAGCTGAAAAGATGATTAAGCAGCAGTCATTTATCTCAACCCTGCTGAAGTTTGTCCTCTCTCTCCTGTGGCGTCCTTGAATGTATGTAGATTTCGTTCTTTATTTGCACTACACTCTTCTCTCTAGTTTTTTTTTGGGGAAGCCTGTGGTGCACGTTGATATTGACCTTTCCTTGCTTGTTTTGCATGAATGGGATATTCCAGAAATCCTGAAATAACATTTTCTTTTCAACAACAACAACAACAACAACAACAACAACAACAACACAATAATAATACAAATAAATCTATATACAGGTGGGGGTTTAAGCCAATATGCATGCTCACATTTGTAATTTTAGTAATTACTACCACCACCACCAGTACCACCTACTAAAAACTTTTAGTAAGGTTAAAATGTGCACAAATGTGTTGCTTTGCTGATCAGTCACTAAAATATGCACGTAAAAATGCATACAAAAAATAATTATATATGCTAATATGCAACACTACATAATCCTTAATTTAGATGTATTTCACTTACCTTGTGTTTTCAGTTGCCGGATTGTTAAACTCGGTTCGAAACTCCGGGTTCAACTTTATCGGCCGACCTGTGCTGCTGCTGCTGCTGCTGGCTCCATTCCCCATGTTATTTAAGTGTAGCAATTGCTACCATGGGAAAACAAAAAAATAAATACGATAACAACTTTAGTTATAAAACAAACAAACAACTGCTTTAGTTTACTTCTGAGGATGACTGGCCTTCTCGCACAGTGGAGCTGTTTGTGCCGCAGTTTGAACTCCGGTTTGTGTTCCTGTCAGTGGGTTCCCTGGCAACAAAGTGTCTGTGCAGTGAAGTGGAAAGTGTGCATTGCATGACTAACCTGAGCCCCCATTCGTGCAATGTGCAGCACCTGTACCTGCCAAAGGGTATTTTGGGGGGTGCATTAGAATGCATCACTTAAACATCACTCATCATCTCAGTTTAAGTTGATACTATTGAAGAATTGACGTGAAACTTAGTGTTTTACTATGTAGGTGCTTGCATGTTTGCAAAGTTTGATTTTTTTTATTATTGCTTTTTTAAACAGTACTAATTCCTGCAATTTAAGAGGCGTTTTCAGTTTCTAAACATTGTATTATAGTATTATAATTATAGTATAGTATAGTAGTAGTATAGTATAGTATTAAGGTCTATATGATGCTGCTTGGTAATTCAAATATTCTTCTTCTCCCTCAGAACAGCTTCTATTTTCAACCCAAAATCTGGCAATGCTTTTTAGAACTGCTTTGCTACACATTTTCTATAAAGAAGTAGACAAGTTCTATTTTGTATACAAATGTGCCTTTGCTAAGCTGTTTAACTGAGATATAGCAAACTGTCAAAGGGGGGACATGAAAGAAAATGTGATGTAGTTTTCCATCTAGAATGCACTTTCTTAATAGGACAGCAGTGCTTTTTAATGAAAGAATCTAAGCAAAATGCTGGGAAGTCTAGACGAAGCATTAGAACTGTATTGAGAAGGATTATCATCTGTGACCCAAAAAACGGTGATATCTCACATCCTAATGAGATGATGTGTAATTTCAGTTTGGTGTGGATTTATAATTCTTATCTTCAACAGACAATAAATAAATACATAATCCAGAAGTCAATGCCTCAGTTTTCAGTGGCATCTTTTCTTTAGCTGGAAACAAATAGTAGCTGATAGCTAATCTCAGAAACGGTGTATGAACTATGGTTCATTATGAAATCTGCATATGTATGTTAATGTGTAGATACTTAAACTCTGTATGAATGTAGACGAATGCACAAAGCACACAAATAAAAAATGTATACAGCATAAGTACAACCATAAGTTGATTAAGGGTAGTAAAAATGCTTTTGGAACCACAATTTAGGTATGACATTGCAAAAACAACAACCACACATATGTGAACCTAAAAACTATAAAACTAATTGGTCTTGTGATTTCTATTATGGCAAAAATAACTATAGACGTGTTTAATGTTAAATGCTTATTACCATTATGAAGTAATTGTATGCTTAATTTAATCTCATTTACATTAATGGCACCATGCAAACCAAATAAATAGCAAGTGCAAGTGTGCTCTGTATATATAAGACCAACCACAAGCTGATATTTGGAAATATTTATCAATAAGCAATTATTATTAAATCAAAATACAATAAATATGTTCTGCGCCAATACAAATGCATTAGTATGAACATCATTTTGTACTGGGGAAAGTGCCCATTTGTGCAGAAAATACCTATTTTCCAGCTATTTAGAAGGCACACATTGAATGCTAATGGGATAAAGTGGGAAATCTGAATCTTTGCTGTTGCACTAGATTGAAGAAGGTACCCAGTGAGCACAGTACATCAGATACTGAAGGACAGAAGTTACGGTGTTATAATTTTTTCTATTAATTGAAAAATGATCCCATTTGTAATTTACAGTCATTGCACACATGTATTGTTAGCGATAACCTCTCATTCAGCAGATTTCTTCAGCAATAAAGCCCAAGAGCTTTTCAGATGTTCCATTTGCTGCTGGCCGGACAATTGTAATCAGGCACTCAACCAGCTATTAGAAACATAATCATACCTTTAGGCTTTTCACTGCCAAGAATAGCATTCAACTATAGTAGAACAAATTCTTAGGTCAGCATAGATAGAGCGCTGTTAACATTTTTTCAATACCTTCCTTTCAAGACACACATATACACACACACACACACACACATTATTATGGGGTGGAGGGAGGACAAATGCTTTCAAAACCATTTTATTTGTACAATTTCTAGTGCATGATCTCTTTTAAGATGTTTTAAGTATGTGGCAAGATATCTCCTTGCCGCAGATGGTAATTGCAGAAATGGAGTTTGCAATTATTTACATTATAGCTGAATTACTTAGTAATTATCATGTGTTATATTAAGTATCTAGAAACTGAAATTGTGATTGTTTAGCCCAATAATATAGTTCTGGCAACTACAGCAAGGAATTACGAGTTGTATTGCACAGGAATTTCAAGGCCAAAGCCTTAACACACAATGCTGAGCATAGTTTTTAACAGTAGTCTGGTCATTGAACAAGCTTTTTAATAGCAATTTAGGCCTAATATTAATTCAGTGTACAGCTGCAACTACAAACGCATTGTCACATTATACTTGATTTCTTGTTTATCTTCTATATATCGAAAAGACACAGATAACGGGTGTAAAACAAAATACAAATGTAGTCTTCTACAGTGTATTCAATAAATAAAGTTTATAAAGTTACTAACAGTCTGGACTGCATTTAACGAAGGCATGTTTGAGGGTGTGCTTGTGGCAGATTTGGTAGCTAACAGCAATAGAGCTTCACACTGTATCATTAAATGAAACTTTGATGTGTTAAAAGAGCAAGAAAACCCTGTAAGAGCTAGATCATTTTCCACAAAACACACATCCCTGTTTTTGTGGTGGCCTTGGTTCTTTCAAATCTGTATAGGCATAACTGTTTTTCTGAAAGATTTCAAGGTTTCCATCCTCGTGTAAACAATATCCTGTGTTACAAAGTGCACAGCAATCCTGTCAGTCTCGGACTGCCTGACATTCAGAGTCAAAGGCCGCATGGGTGTTATGCCAAAGCGTAATCAAACTGTCCCTTCTCCAGGCCATCCAGCCCGTCTGCCCAGGTGGAGGTGGGCATGCTCCGATAGGGGTCGAGGAGGATGCGGAAACACCTGACAATAAGAATCCCCAGGAAAATAAAGAGGAAAATAACGAAAGCGAACGTCGTCTTCTGTTCCAGAGTCATACCCGTGTCCGTGATGGCGTCCCCTGCTGGTAGTAGAGTGGAAGTGAAAGGCTCACCATCCATCATCCAGGAGAGTTGCAGCGGATAATCCCAGAATATCGTCTTTCTCATCATCAGTTTCCCATTGCTGAGCTCTTTAGGATAAACCTTTTCATCTACAAAACATAGGCAAAAAAGAGGTTCTGTCTCGTTTCCATTTGTAGCTGTTTTTATCACTAAATGTAGTGTGGTGCAAATACAGATTGCTTTAATTGAGCAGTTTTGAAGTCTAGAAGTCAAGAAAGTAGAACATCTGGGCCTACTACTAATAGTTTTATAGCTTGCAATTATTTTTATAAGAATAAGAACAGGTACAATTGCAGCAAAAACATCTGGAAAATTACGCAACCAACAGAAAAATAAATACATGTTGGAACCCAAAGGTACTAAGAAGAATCTCATTAGGATTTGCTTTCTTTAAAAAAATCAAGTGTTTTACTGATCATGCCCAACAACTGCTTTGATCTCCTATGTAATACTTAGCTTCATTTTAAATTAATAATTCAGAGCCTCAACCTGTTACAAAATAAAATCCATGTATTAAAAATGAAAACTGATTACAGACCATCAGGGTGAAATCCCTGTTCTCCATAATTAGACAAGCATTACACAATGTGCACTCACCTGGTGTACTCATTGCGCTCGTTAGTTTTCATGGTTGCTACGGGATCACTCAAATTGTGACTTGAAGGCAAATACAGTGAGAATTGCAGGTAATGATTTTCAATGGCGTTCAGTGTTTTTATAGATCAACGTTTTGTGCAAGTGGATGAGGGTGTGATTCGAATAACTCCTGGCTGTCCTCAGTGTACAACTGGATGGGAAGACTGGGGGAAAGTAGTGCTCATAGTTAAGCAGCTTATTGTGATTTGTGAAGCTGGGTGTGTGGATGGATCAGAGTGTGAAATTATACATTGGTAAAGATCTCTGTAATGCCAACAGCATCTTGCAGAATTAGAACACGTATACCCACAGCCCACTAAGCTATCACCTACTGCTTAAACATGTAAGTAATATAATTTTAAATTTAGTGCAGTGCAGTTATCAATGTCATGGCATGATACCAAATAGGTAAAAGGCTTTATCAGAGGTGTGGGTGAGGTTTTAAATAAATACCGTCTAGTTATAGCCAAGGCCTTCAATCTGCAAACATATTTGATTGAATATTTACAGTGAGAGCCAGTCAATTGATTACAGCGACTGCCAACTGTCGAGCTACAGCAACTGTCAGATATCGTTAATGTGGAAAAATGAAAAAAGAAATCTCCTGTCTAACATGCACCCGATTGAAAGAGACAGGAAGGTACAAGCTGTTAAGGCAATATAGTCTGGCAGTGCAGACACTGCAGGTTTTCTAACAGGGTGGTATGCTGGGCTATGCAGCAGACTGCATATCAAGGAAATGATTTTCCTGAAATTCACTCAGACATAAAAACATGAAAATGAGATGTGATCAAATGTTTTATGTGAGCATTTGTGGCTACAGTTTATCTTCAGGTTAGTTTGGTCGTTAAACATGCAATGACGAATTGCATAAAGTCAGTTCCCATAAACATAAACATCAGGTAATGCATTTACAGACAAATTGTTCTTCTGACTCTGATTATGAGTGATGTACAAAAAGGACAAGGCTGAATGAAGTCATATTATTATTCAAAACTGAAGTAAAAAAAATACCATGACTATTACTGCACTATATTACTATGATATTTGCAATTCCTAAGCCACCATGAACTGAATATGTTCTCTAGTTACTTTATAAAAAGGAAAACAGGTGTGACAGGAGCATCTAATGAGCTTCAAACTTGCCCTGTATGTAAGTCTGTGTCAGCATGAGGTTTAACTCACTAAAATGAATTAATTTGTAGGCTGCTTTTGTTTCTGCTCTCCATCATAAAATCTCTGAATTGTGTGGAACAAGACAGCGGAATTGTGGGAAAGGTGGCAAAATACTACAATTACATATTTGTGATATGTCAAAATCTACCTTATTTGCTGTAAAGGTAAATAAGTGCTTTACATATTCATATTTTAGCATTGAATAGATTTCATGACAGATTTCTCTATGTTTGTCATTTCTAATATAGAAGCTGATTATTTTTAAAGGCATTGTATATGCCAGTACGTATTGTGATATTTTGACAATATTATACTGCCAACATTTATGGAATTTTACGGCCCGTAGATCTGCCGATGCAATAATATACCATGTCGCAAACCTTGCTGTTCAACACAGTGGTTCAAGGACAATTGTAGTTTAATTATTTCATGGGCCCCTTGGAGGTCAGACCTTAATCCCATCAATCACCTCTGAAATTAACTTTAACACCAAATCAGGGAGAGATCGCAGAAGCAAACTTCTCTCACTAGAGACAACAGCAACAACAACATTCCTTTTTGGAATTGGTGGCACATAATTCCTCTGGCTATCTTTCAAAAGGATTACAGCAGTCATAGCAAAAGGTGGGCCTGCTCCCAATTAGATACACAGTGAACAGCTGTCCAGTTCAGTTGTCTCAATACATTTTCCAACATGGTTTCTATGTATATGTTTTTTAAAAGCTAATAATTGGAATAAGAACAATGATTTTTAGAATAACTGTGCAGTTTTCTAAGGAGACTCTTTTTGCAAGGTGACCCCACAAATATTCAATATGGCCTCAGTCTGGAACCCATCGCAGGGACCTATGCATATAATCTCGCCAGTTATCATAAAAGTATGCTTATCGTCAGGAATTGTCAGAACACACTTGCATGCAATCAGCTTTTGACTACATGCATTTAGCCATAATTCATGTGATCCAAGAAAACAACAACAAGGTGTAACTGTTAGAGCCATCAGGTACTGTACCCCTTCCACACTACAATGAGATGCCACCACCGTGCTTCTCAGGAGAAATCACACAGCTGTCCCTGCATCCAGTGCCGTGCACAGACATTTTGGGGGGCAGTGGCTCAAGCCAAAAAAAGGGCATCCTCTTCGTGGGGGAGAGGCTGACGAAGTGCAGTGAGGGGGGCAGGGGGGGGAAAGCTGCCGAAGTGCGGACTGGGGGGCAGGTGATCGGGAAAAAGGGCATGTGCTCTGCACAGGTTGAGCCTTACCTGTGCACGTGCCTGCCTGCATCACTCTTCCTGCCATCCCCACAAACATTATCGCCCACTGTGAAGAATCCTGGCCACGGTGCACCTCGCAACAAACTCTCTACAGCTTTCTGACTGTGAATGGTGCACTGAGATATTACTACTGAGTAATTCAGATGGTGTAGCTTTCTTTTCGAAAGAAAGCTCGGTCTACTTGTCTCACTCTATTTACTTTTTTGGTATAATATGAGTTCAGAGGAGAACTTCACATCCCTCCACACCAACAATGTAAAGTGTCTTCCTCACTGTAAGTGTGCAACTATTGGCCACATCTTTTCCCTAGATCTGCTGCTTATAAGCGCTCCCGAGCATCGATGTTATGTTCTACTTCTTGACCCCACCTGACCACCAGTAATCAGCGCACATCTCACACCCTGTTAATTAAAACTTACATAGCACAGTTGTGAGTTATCTGTCTATTAAAATGAGGGATTTGACAAAGCTAATAGTGAGAGAGTTAGAGGCTAGAGATCAGTGAAGTTACAGATTGAAGGCCGTGTATAAGGACAGATTAGGAAGGACCAAGGCTGATAAAGAGAATTCTGAGAAACAAAATAGATTTTGATTTAGTTAAACATAGCTCAGCTGCAGGTTAATTAACCCTCCATCCCAAAACATTGAATAACATTGTAAAAAAAATTAAAACGTAATGTAAAACTGAAATTCCCAACTCTGCGAGTACTGTAAAACATCTTCATACATACCCATGTGGGTATGAAACAATGTGATCCTATTTGGTGAATGATTCTATTTGAAAAGCCATCCTGCCTCCCTTTGGTTCTAATTGCCCAAGGCAAATAACTGGGTATACATGGAGACCCTACAGAGAATGTATTAGAATAACACTTAGCTATATTATTATAGATTATAGACCATTATATCATCTGGACTTATCTAGCAGAACCTACAGCAATAGGTAGAAGACCTGTCATTGTAACAACTGTAGGCCTCAACAATAGCTGTCAGTTTGATATAATTTCCTTTAAAACAGCTAATGTTTTAATCTCTTAGGAGTTTATTATGCTTGATCAGTTTTAGATTCCAGCTTCTCAGTACAATGAGGGTTATTTCCTCCATTAGAAAGAATTAGACTGTCTCAGGTGTGTGAGCCGGTAAACGTAAATGTGGGTGACAGTCTGAATTTAAACTGGTTTGCTCTTGTCTGCTGCCAATGGCAACACACAGGTCTGAAATCAAATCAGTTTCACTACTGACCGCTACAGAGAACCCTGGCTTCCTAATACCGATATTGACTAACAGTGATTTTTAGCTTTAATTAGGTAAGCTTCAGACATGCCTCGTAATGGTTTCTGTGCTCATTACCTGATCTTAGCAGGGAAAAAACACATTTATGGTGACAATGTGTATTCTGTTTCAATTATACATTTTTTTAGGCAGAAATATTTTGTTCAATTTACTTAGAAAGAAAATAGATGATTTTTACATTAACACTTTATCTTTTACAAAGGGTAGGCTAATGCACGAGTTGCAAAGTGTGCGCATTTGGCAACTAAAGCCAAGGGTGATGCTTTTAGAAACCAAGGCCAGCTAATTTCTTCTATCTTGTAATAAAACAAGTAAAACTTACAGTTATATAAACTCAACTAGTGCCTCACAATAACATGAACACTGTTTTAGATAAAACACTATGACTAGGATGATATGATTGTTAATGCGGATTACATGTTTTGCAACAAAACTGTAATAACTGTGATTATATTTGCTCTGTGGGTAATTCGGCCAATTAGCAATAGGTAATTGGAATCGTGTGTTATCTGATTGACCATTGCTGAGATAACCCCAGTGAATACAATGCACTTTTAAATAGCTGCAGATAAGTCTTTAACATATGAAATACATAATTCTGGTATTATAATCTGTTTAATCACAGGTATATGCAGTATGCATGTGTGGTAGTTAGAGTTTATAATGTTTTATATGTATTTTAATGATCATGTTTATTTTATTTTTTAAATACACCAAACTGTATACTTTTTTATGTAAATCAGCAGAGAAAGCAGCAATGAGGATTCTGTCAAAAACATGAATGGTGTGACTGCTTCATGCACCAGTTGAAAAAAAAAGATGGCTAAAAAAACACATTATGTGTTTTATATTACATGGCAGGTAGTTTATTTCTTAACTTCAACACATACTTGTCACTAAGGAATTGAGAGCACAGACAGCCAATTCATTTCTGCTTTTTTATATTTGCATAAGTGATGTTAAAGTTAACATTTGCACAAACATGATAACCTCAAAATCTTTCAGCTGAATACAGCTTGACTGATAGGTCATATTAGTTTAGACAATTAGTTAAGTGTGGAGGTAACAATGCCTTACAATTATAATACTACAAACAATAAACAAAGGTATATTTTTAAAGCAGGCATTCAAATAGTTTTCTAACATTAAAACAAAGCTTTCTGTTTTAAATAAAATTACAATTGTTTCCTTTCTCTACAGACAGAAAGCCATCTTAATATACCCTTTATATGCAACATATGTAAATATACATTACAATTAGGAAGAATCTAAACAGGGATCTAGGGCATGAATGGGATTTGCAATAACAATGTAAACAGCCATTTTACATTGTCATAATAAATAAGCCTCTTTTTCATAGTTACTAATGTAACCCAAAGCATGGCATCAGTTTCACGTTCACTTGTCAACAAGTGAAATAAAGACCAATAGCTATGGGAGAGTTAGCTGACATACAATTTTGCATGAAGCTACTCAATTTCCTACCAATTGCATTCACACGGCAAACAAGTTATTATGCAACAACCTTAGTGTTTCCAGGATCAAATCCCAAGTGCCAAAATACTGCATATGCATTTGCAATCTAATTGCACAAGCTTAAGAACCAGCACATGCTACTCACAAACGCATGCACAACATAGATGCAACAATTGCAGAAAGTCAAAATGCACTGCTACCTTTGTCTGTCTGTGAGAAAGCCGGATCCATTTCCAGAAATCAGTTAAAGAAGAACCTGAAGGTTTTGCCCATTCTGTTTTTTCCCCTCTCCTTTTTTAGAAGTGCAGCATTGAAAGAGCACAACAAAACAAATGAAAAAAAAAAGATGCTATAGAAACTAAAGCTCAGATGATAGGCTGAACGCCATGATCCTTCTTAAAGGTCCACATCCAGGGTGTAATTCCTTTCACAAAATCAAGGAATCACAGAACAATAAAATAAAAGAAGCAGTCTCTTCCCCTCAGCCCTGTGCTCAGCAGCTGCACCTCATGTGTGGCTCCTTCCGCGGAGTGCAGACAGACTCTCTCTAAGCTGTGGGGCTGACAGATAATGCTTCTGAGGAGCATTAACATTCAACAGGAGTATGAAATCACTGGGCATTCCCACACATTCATACACAATCATAGAGCCGGGAATCTGTCGCTTCTTTCCCATTGACTGCTGTCAATAATCCATGCTTTGATGTCAATTAGCCCCCACCTTGTTTAATCTGATAGACCCTTTATTGATCTGATTTTGTGACCTTCTGGTAAATTCACTTAATTGGAAGATTTCTACTGCACAGTGTTTTGGACTATGCTTTGCTTTTTAGATTGATAAATACATAAATACATATTCAAATTATGTGTATATATATATACACACACACACATATTTGTGTATACGCTGTGTATAAATGTTTATATGCAGATAGATAGAAAGATCGATAGATAGTCACAAATACACAGCTAGACAATAAGCATTGCACAAAAAACAATACATTGTCTCTAATCTTTTGTAACAGTGCATGCTACAAAGGCATTAATGCTGATTTAAATTGGTAGTACTTACAGTCTATGTGACCACAAATTAATAGCCTCTTTTGTAGGTATTGATTCTTTTGTAAAGGAAAAGGCTTAAGCTTTGAAATTTGTGTTGACTCTAACATAAGTATTGCACTGCACTTAACATGGGCACGATTATATTAAACCAGCTAACTCTCCAGCCACCACTCTGTTTATATTTCCATGTGTGGGTGGGTTTAATGTGTGCAAGAGCGACTATGGGTTTGTAGCAAGGAGAACTTCAACATCTTCCATGTATAACAACTGTTGTGAAAAAATGGTCCTGGAAATTGAGCATCCAGCTTTTGATGCAAGGATACCAGGCTGTGTATTAGTGTTTCCTTGGGTTGTGTTTGAAATGGCTATAAAAGCTCTTGATTTCAGAAGTAAAAGAGTCACCAATGCTGATACAGTACTATTTTTACAAATTTTAGATGTGAACCACAAGTCAACCACAATAATAATAATATAATAAACATATCAGAATAATATGTTTATATATGTATTTGTATGCAAGTATATGTATATTACATACAGTTAAATGCTTACTGTTCAACTTACAACAGTATATCTTATAACAGATATGTGTAGCTACAATCACTTCCTTATGGCAAACAAGTTATACATCTGGTGTTATGCCAACTACCGAGACAGTACTTGTGTGCAGGTTCAATAACAAATACTCAAATACTTTGATGTTTTTGCAAAAGCCATAAAATAATGTTTTTTTAATGTACAGTGGACAGATGCTATTTTGAACACCCTTTACAGATGAGTGGTTTAAATGGACAATGTTTTGCCTTCTTATTGATCCTTTTCTTCAAGGCTAATTTAAGTCATATTGTCAAGTGCTGTAATAGATCTATGACTCATCTGAAATGTATTTTCCCTCTTCTGGGTTATGTTTTCATCATTTCCTTACTCGTCAGAACACACAGTGGTATAGACTTATGAAAAAATGCATTTCTTACAATGCCACCAGAGGGACCAATCTAACAACTGAGATCCAGACGAAAAGCTAACAATCCTTTTTATTATGGTGCATTGTGTAAGTGGGATACCTGCAAAGAGTCTTCAATGGTTGTTTTCAAACCAAGTAAGTTATTAATCTCGCCGGGTAGTAGGTCTCAGTGTACGCTGCAAGAATGATAGGTATTGCTAATGACCTTTAAAGCCTAGACTCTGATGTTCATTTAATATGTTGCTGTTTCCCCCTTGTGGGCCAAGATTCGATTAACAGTGCTAGTCCAAATAAGTTCCCATAAACTATTAAATAAAAGTATTTTATTTACTTGATATTTTGTCATGATAAGCAGGGATTCATTCGTATGAAACATAAAATACACCGGCAAAGTTTGTAACAATGCACCAAAAGTGCAGACTGAAACAGGAGGACAGCTGACAGAGGAGACAGGCTGGTCTGGATATCCGAGACGAATTCCTTCCTAACCAGCATTCAGCTGGCTGCTTTCAGCTCCTTTAAAACAATGTAATCATGTGGGGGGTTGCAGATGGAAAACCTGTGAGGAAAATGTCAAAACATTTATGGTGGGCTCTGAACTGTGATGACTGGTCAAAAGAGACTTCGGTTAAGGGTGTTGTGAATACATGAAACAATGTTGAAAGTTTTAATTTCCCAGAGGAAACTATTTACAAGAAGGTAAACAAGCGAACGATGGAAATAGTACTGTGAAGGCTTCTGATTATTTTGTTGGTGCACCGACAGCCTGATCTCCAATAGCCCAAACCCTCAGTTAATTGTGCACCCCCACTCTAGTAACGGTCAGCTATTGACATCCAGACCCATGATCCTGTCACGGGTGTCACTGAATCCTAATCTAGTCCCACTACGCCACCCCAGTTTAGTTACGCGAGATGGGGACTCGCTACCACCCAAGTAGTCACACCTTCAGGTTCGGCAAAATCTCAGGACATACACCAAAGACACAAGGCAGTCATTGAAACAAGTGTTATATTCTAAATAATAAAATGTTATCCACAGTACACAATCATAGCAGCAGCAACTAGCAAACCTCTAGCAAAGACTCAAACCCAGGACCCCTTGAGCTGTGAGGCAGCAGCACTAACCACTGCACCACCATGCCACCCCTAAAATGTTAACCACAATCCACAATCATAGCAGCAGCAACTAGCAGGGCATGAAGTCTGTTAGTCCCACAGGTAAATTAATCCAGTTAAAATTAACAGTTAAAATTGCTATTAATGGTCTGGGCAAAATAAAATACTAAAACCAATACAAAAGCTAAAATTAGAAAAATAACTATACTAAAACCCTGACTAAAAACTAAGCCCAAAACCATACCCCCTAATCACCAAGTCCATAGCAGCACTATACAAGTAAAATAAGGGAAAAATAATAAATAGCCCTGATGCACAATCCCATATACGGTGATCGCAACCAGTCCAAACTGGCCTAGAACATGGCTCCCGTCCCAGGCTGGGGAGGAAGATCCTTCCAAATGGCACTCCTCTCCAAGCAGACCCACTCATCCACACAACCAGCGTCGATTAAAGAAAGAGGAAGAGAGAGAAAGAATGGACAGGCTCAGGAAAAGGACACACTCGCTCAAAGGTAAGTGCTGCACACAGAGACAGAGACAGAGACAGAGACAGAGACAGAGACAGAGACAGAGACAGAGACAGAGACAGAGACAGAGACAGAGACAGAGACAGAGACAGAGACAGAGACAGAGACAGAGACAGAGACAGTATTGAATATGTCCCTTTCTCACCCTTTACTGTGCTTCTCTCCCTTTGTGCTGGTTGTGAGTGAAGGGTGGGGCGCTGTTTAGTGAAAACAGGTGTGCCACATTAGCTGTCAAAGTCCTGTGTGTTCAAGCATAAGTGAAAATAAGTGGAAACAATCAATCAATTAGTGATAATCAAACAATTCTTGTAAAATAAATCAATTATTGAATAATGGAAATAAATCAAAGAACAATAAAGAATAATATAAGTGCATATGAAAAAAATAAGGAATTACACGGACTGTTGGCACCCTCTGTGACAATCCCTCTACTGTATTGTAGAGGAGAATACAATCTTCGAGAATATACCAAGGTAGCAGGAAGGGCCAAAACGGCAATGGAAGGACATACACGCAGAAGGTAAGACCTGCATAAAAATGTAGCCGTTATTGTTACCTAATATTGTATTTGTCTGGGAGTTATAAATGATCTGTGTTCAAAACCTATTTCACCCTTCTCTGCACAGATACTTCATTTATACATGTAGAAAGTGCTTGGAGCAAACCCTGAATGGAAAGCTCCTCTAGTATATTGAGATTTTATTTTTATTTTTAAGAATGTACCTTTTCATCTTCTTAATCTATACACAAGCATCTGCTTTGAACAGACCTTTCCTCCTTTTATCAAGTTCTATAGCCCATTATTTCAAACACAGCACCTTCTGAAAGAAATGGCTTTCTGTTCACTTGAATTGGAATGTTTCCTAATTTAGGGAACAGATGTGATACTACATAAAACTGACTAAAATGGGATTGTCATGCCCAGTCAGAGCTGCTGACACCTTGGGATCTTCTCGAATGGCGTGTGTGTCTCAGTCATCAAAGATATATGAGGAGAGTTTTCTGAGAAGCTGATCTCAGTCCTGCCTCTTCTTCCTGAAAACCATACATTGGCAACTACTCCTTCTTCATCAGTAGAAATGTGTGCAAGTCATGCTCACACACACCAATGGATAAAGAGGTTCGCAACTCTTCAGCTGTGAATCTATGCATGTACTTTTTCTAACTGGATGCACCATTAAAGATATCTTCTCTTCTGTGGCGTTGGCAAGCCTATAAAAATATCCCATATTCCTTGTCTGCAAAGGCTAAATGTTTTTTTTTGGGGTGGAGGGTGCACATACTAGAATGTGATCTGTTTAATCCCTGCTGTGGCTTGTACAAGGCCATTACTTTTAATTTGCTTACATGTCATTAAATAAGGGGCAGCATAGTCTGTAACTGAACAGAAATACATTTACGTAATTCAGCCACCAAAACACAGCTTGTTTAATTAAATTAAGGAAGATCATTACATTTCTCAGGGTCTCCCAATCTCATCATACAGAATTACTGCAGTAGGCCTATTTGGGCTGCTTTGAAATATATATATTTTTTAAATGCACTGCACTAGTAGATACACTTCAAAAAGAGTTATTAAGAAATAGCTAAATACCGCGCTTTATAGTACAAATTTACGGTTTCTACATTTCAAAAGCACTGAAGTCCTTTTTTGAATATTTAGCAGCTTCTTGTAGATAGATTGTTTCAATATTCAGAAGATGAAAATGGTCTCTTTAGTCTTTACTTGAAAAAAGAAAAACAAGTTTAACATTTAAAAATTAAAGCATGTATCCAATGAATTTTCATTCTTCTTGGCTTGGAAACTGTGATAAACTGTCAGTATGTATGTTGTAATCATGTTTTGAAGAGGTCATTGTTTGCATACTTTTATTTTATACTTACAATAATGTTACATGGATGCATTAAAAAAATACAGGGAAATAAATGTTGGCCTTTATTTCACTACATATGTTTTGTTTGGATACTTCATGCAGAACTGCAAATATTGTTGTCTTCGACTGCTTCTTGAAAGCCTCAACAGTGACATTTTCCACTACAGGAAAAATCTTTCCAGTTTCTCCTGGGTGTAGAGCAGGATTTGAGTGAATTGGAGCCAAGAGGGTCTTGTTTTCTGCTGACTAAGAAACCCTATACTATCTCCTGCCCTTTCAGAGCACTAGACTTACATTAGCTACAATGCTCGGATTTCAGAATTGAATTATGGTTTGGTCAGAGTATAGGTGGCACAGTGGCTTCATTTTCTATCCTTTAGTGCCTTTCAATTCTGAATATTTCTGTTTAAATCCCATTCAGGTCACAAGGCACATTGAGAAATCTTCACAAATCTGGTACAAGACATCGATCCCAAGGTGCCAGTAAGATCTAAGAACGAGGTAAATAAAGAATTGAATGCTGATGTTCTTCTGCTACCACCCCCACATCCTTGTGTGAAATACCCCCAGAGCACAGAAAGACACATTCGAATGGCTGCAAAGAGAAGCTTAATTACACTGAGACGTCTCTCGCCATAACTAAGGAAGAGGAGTTTAGCTTCCAATGCTGATTTAAAAACACTTTCTACCAGCACAAAAATAATAATGAAAGTGTGCATACAGAAAACACCAGATTTATTTCATATTTTGTAGGTGTAAAGTTATTATTTAAATTGTAAAAAGCAACAGTTTTATTTTTTGTATAATTAATGATTGTGAATTCTGATAAGAAAAGGACAGAATTACCCTTTTCTTGTTTATTTAGTCTGTCACCTTTTGTATGAGAGGAGAGTATCGTATCTATCTTACGTATTACCTATTACTGCACACATTAGCAAATATTTCATTTTTTCATAGCTGTCCTCAGTGAGGAAAGATAAGCATCTTGGCTCAACTACACACTTTGCATGAGCACATTTATTGAACTAGCAATTATGGCATTTTAAATATGTGCTTTTATAAAAATGTATAACTGTATGTTTACTTATACTTTATGCTGTATCATGAAAAAAGTTTCATTTACAGGAACTCAGAAATAAAGGCCAAGGTTGTAAAAAAGTTTCTTCCAGATAATGCAGGAGGATGGAAGTGTGTAAGCTATCCTTCTCGCACTGCGCAGTAATCTGTATTTCACTCTAAACTGAGAAGAACAGATAATCCTTACCCAGCAAGTCTTTCATGACCCAGGAAATTGTATTAAAAAAACCTAAAGCAGGTCACCTTAAAGACATTCAGACCTGAAGTTACCCCTCAGCATAACATATTTTTCCTATGGACATCTCAACAAAATGAAGCACTGGGAATATATATGACAGGTATTTGTTGAATTCTGCATTATGATTATGCGTAAAGTGTTTGTTTACGTGATGGTTTTGTAAATTGAAGGCTGGAATGATCTGCGGTAGACACTGGACTCGACAGCTTTCTTGCTGGGCAGACTTATATTACATCACCATTTCCATTGTTGTTACTCGTAAAAACTAGCTGACTCAAATTATTTTGCAGGCAGGATATGCTGCTATTTGAGTTTAATGCTCAGATACACAATTCACACTTTGTTTATGTATTTTCAAAACTGCACTACAAACTCATGCAATTTAAAAAAAATAAACCATTAGTTATTGTTCAGAGCTGATAATTTTACTTCAAGTCTGAGTATTAAAGTGCACGACTCTACAAGAGATTTTCTAATTTGTTTAGTGTGGGTCCATCTAATACAGTTATCAAGGCTGTTTAATAGTCAGATAGGGATCAGTTTTAAAAACTTGCTACCTGAGCCGAATAATGGGATCTGAGGGAATGGACAACTGAAAGAGGAGGAATCAATAATCCATTTATCTCCCGCACCCAGCAGCTAAAATGTCAAGAGGTTTACGTTGGCAAACTCCATACTTGTGAGAAAGCAAAATCACATCTAGTAACATCATCTAGTAACGGAAAGATGTGAATTCGTTAAAAAAAAAAAAACCTGCTCTCTATAATTCTATTCAGTTGTTCTAGATTTTAAGGTTTCAGTGGGAAAACCAATGCAAAGGACGTGCGCTGTAGCAATTACGCAGATGGTAATATGGCTAAGTAAACAATGAGATTTAAAGTCACTCCAAGTGTGACAGCAGTAATCAGTGCACTTCCTGCTGGATTAATAAAGGGAAATGAAGCTCTATTGTTTCGCTCCCTCTCTCATTAAAGACACGACATAATGGAAATTGAGATATCTTCTCCTTTAATCCTATATGGGATTAAAACCAGGCCTATCAGTCAGAGCTTTGTATGGGATCACGATTTCAGCACTTGATGTGCCAGTTCATCATTATGGATCTAATTACACACACACAGAAAAATATTCATACCAAGGTCAAGGATAACATTAATTTGTGTGTGTGTGTGTGGGTGTTATGTTTTTAACCTAAACTTAAGCCCCCAGTTTCACATGTTTGGAAACTCTATGTAATAATTGAAGACATTAAACCTCCTTTATGCAGTTTGAATAGTCTAGTCATGCTAGGGTTGAGTCTTTGAAGAAGAAGCTGTAATTCTTGAACTGTTAGCTTACTTCTGCTGTATTATTAACTGTATACATACATACATATGTTTGCTCTACTTTGTCCAAAACAACAACAACAAAACACAAACTTGCAAACAAAGTCTTGTGTAAAGAAGTAGAAAGTTAAATCACATGAATAGACACAAAAGTATTTAAAAATTCCAAATCATAATAAATTAAAGAGTCTGTGAAATCATTCTCGGTCAAACCAGTCTGTGTTAATAAAATTGAGAATTGTGAGAAATCCGGAAAACCTCCATATTTAAATTCAGTGCTGGGTTTGGCAGATTCAATGTATTATATAAATAAATAAATGTCCTGCTCTATTTGAAATAAACACACATTGGTACAGATTAAGATAATAATTTGTTCCAAAAAAGTAAATGATAAATTAAAAATGAAAAAGGTTGCAAGTAATATAGACCAAATGTTCTGTATTGCCAATGATATTTAAGAACAAATCATTACAAAATGAATATTACTATCTACTGTACAAGGTGCTGTGTACATTTTTTTTATAGTTATCAGCATACCAGAAATTAGTCTTGATGATTATGGATGTAAAGGCAGTAAAGCCAGTGTGTAGGAAGGAAATTTATTGAAAACAATCACAAGGGGCTTCCCAAATATAAATTAATGATATGGTTATCTAGCACTATGCGTCACAGATTAAAATCGAATGAACAGACCAAGGAAAACTGGGAACATCTCAGAAAATCTAAGAAATCATCCTGGTTTTTCACTGCACCACTTTTACAAAGGGACTGTCACCGTATGTGAATGTCACCGTTAAATGTGGAAACTCATTCCAGCAGGTTTGTACTGTGAAGGGGAATTCCATGAAACACCCAATACACAAGGTCACTTTCACCAAGACCGCGTTTCTCGCCTCTCTCACACTGTGAGCTTTTCTGGAGTACAGGAGGAGAGCTGCTGAGAGGTCAACAAACCAGGGTTTTAGCAGGATGGCTTTATAACTCAGACTTCTGAATTTTAAATACATCAGTCGCTTTAGGGAAGATCCAAAGTCACACTTTCAACTTAATTCACAATATTCACAAGGCCATACCAGGTCACTTCAAGATCACGAATGCATCATATGAAACCAAGATTAGGCTATAGTATAGTATTTTATATGGTATAATCCTAAACTAGAAATGAATACATAACATGTTTTAAGCCTACATATGGTACTGAATTTAACATTTGCATAAGTAAGTATATTTTAATAAAATCAAATGAGCTTAATCAGCAATAAAAGTAAACTTCAGGACACTGGTAATTAAAGCTGTGAACTTGTAATTAATTTTAATAAACAATAATATAAAACCATTTTGGTTAAAAAGCCTATTTTATGCTTATATATTTGAATTTGTACTTCCATACAGTGCTGTGATGATCCATCACATCACAGATGGCACCTCTGTTGGTGCATATAGTACATTATTTCTGTTGTTGTAAAAAGTTAATTCTGAGGAAGAAGTTATGTAAAACACCAAAAATATAAGCTTTGAATTCCATGCATTGGACATTTCAGACCAACACTTCATCTCCTTTTCCCTTTCTCTCCCCTCCCTCCCCATCACCTTCCGCTGTAATCTCCACTCTGTCTCCCCCTCCACCCTTGCTACCACTGCCCTCACTCTCTTACCTTCCATTGACTGTTTTCCTCAACTGTCAAATGTGGTACCTCCTTTTTGTTCTCCTCCCTCACCTCCTCCCTTGACTCTGTCTTGTCCTGCCCGTCACTTCCCTCCTCAGCCTTGGATCTCTTCCGTTCTCCGCTCAACTCAATCCAATCTGCGTGCCGCTGAACAGAAGTGGAAAAGGTCCAAACTCCCAGGTGCCCTGAAACTCTACCGCTCTCTACTGTCTACATTCTCCTCAACAGTAAGAAGTCTTACTTCCAATCACTCTTTGAATCCATTGTCAACAACCCCTGCAAACTCTACTCCACCTTCTCCTCCCTCTTTGCCCCCCTCCCCCTCCTCCTCACTTGTCTCTCACTGCAAATGATTTTGCCTCCTTCTTCTCCTCCAAGATCACTGGCATCTGCAAGCTCTTCAACAGTCCCCCCTCCTCTCCCATCCCACCCAAACCTCCCACCGACCAACCTTCCTTTTCATCATTCTCACCTCTCTCGGACTCTGAACTTTCCTCTCTCCTCCTAGGTCACAAACCTACAACATGTGCCCTGGACCCTCTCCCCACTCGCCTCCTCCAAGTTACCGCTCCTGATCTACTCCCCTTCATCTCCTCCCTCCTCAACTCCTCCCTCCTCTCTGGCTGTTTCCCCTCTGCATTTAAACAAAACTACTCCCTTCCTCTCAAAGACCCTTGAGCATGCTGTTCACCATCAGCTCTCTGCATTTCTTTCCCAACACTCACTCCTTAATCCTCTGCAATCCGGCTTCCGCACAGCTCACTCCACTGAGACGGCTCTCCTGGTAGTCACTGACTCCCTCAGCTGTGCTTGGGCAGCCTCCCTCTCCTCAGTCCTCATCCTCCTCGATCTCTCTGCAGCATTTGACACCGTCGATCACTCCATCCTCCACTCCTATCAAGTGACATGGTGAGGTTCCTCATCCACCCCCCAAACTCTCCTTACAGGCATTCCCCAAGGCTCCATCCTGGGACCCCTCATCGCATCCCATGGTTTCTCCTACCACTTCTACGCAGATGATGCCCAGATCTTCCTGTCTTTTCCCTCTTCTGACCCTCTCATCCCCTCTCACATCTCTTCCTGCTTGTCTGCTATCTCCACCTGGATGTACTTTCGCCACCTCTAGCTCAACCTCTCCAAATCAGATCTTCATCTCTTCCTCACCGTCTGCTGATCTCTCCATCTCAATCCCCTTGGAATCTACGACACTCTCTCCTTCTTCTTCTGCTAAGAACCTAGGAGTCACCCTCGATCCTGCGCTCTCCTACACCCAGCACATCACCACGCTGACACGCACCTGCAGATTCTTTCTGAGCAACATACGCCGAATCCGACCCTTCCTCACCACTACATCCCCTCCATACCGCTGTGGTCTCCCATTGCTAGAAGACTAACCCTGCCTCCTCTCCACTCCCCTTCATCCAGAGCTGCTCCTTCTCATCCCTGGCCCCTAAGTGGTTGAACGACCTTCCCACTGAAGTCAAAACAGCAGAGTCCTGACCTCCTTCCGGCATTTACTCAGAACACACAGACAGTACTTATAATTTAGTCATTTACTCTCCTGTAAGACAGCACTTATACAATGTTTTATCATACTACTTGCCTTGCGTTACTAGTACTCGTATTATTTTGATTTCCCCTATGCTCCCTTTCCCTTGGCCCTTGACTGTGACCTAACATCTTGTCTGCAATCAGCTTTTACAATCCAGGGTGTAAGACCTCATATATTGTATACACTTGAGTACATTGGAATTTGTAAAATGTATTATGCTTTGAATTGCACTGTATTATGTAAATTGGAATTTGTAATGTGTTATGCCCTAAACTGCACTGTATTTTTGCACTTTGTATTACGCTTATATTTTTATATGCCAATAAATAAATAAATAAATAAATAATAACAAGCATTAGTGATGAGTTTGTTTCTTTTTAATATTATTTGAATATTGAGAAGAAATGTCCTTTAAATAGAAGGCACTTTGCAGAGCCTGTCATACTGTGTCACATCAGCCCCTATTGGGCTGGAAGAGGTCAAGGCCAGGAGGACCCTGCCAGGTTCTGCACTTTGGCCACGTCTATTTATTTGGTTTATCAAGTCAGAGTAATTGGCTGGAAGCTGAGATCAGAGGGCACTAATGAGTCTTTCTTACAAACACACGGCTTGTAGAGTGAGGTGAGATTGTGACCTAGCTTTTCATTGCGGAGAAAGGAGAAGTAAGGAAGTCAATGCAAAAATATACAGAAAAACAATCTCGCTCACGCCATTTGTCAAACAGATGAGTAATGAGACGAGCACAAACACATTTACTGTACGTGTGCATTTGCCAAATCCTGTCAAAGCAAACGCTGCTACAGTTGAGACAGACTCACAACAATGTGGGAAGACTGGCAGTTGAAATATCGCTTCTTGGGAGTTTTGAGGCTTCTGTTCCCCTTACCCGAGCTTCGCCAATCAAGATGGCCGTGTTCTAGAAAAGTGTTAGCAGTCGCCTGAATGATAATGAGAACAGCATTGCCAGTCAGGTCATTAGTGCTTACACTATGGACAACATGCCATTGTCGGTGTAAAGGGTAAAGGAAAAAAAATGTAATACAGATACATCTCAGAGACTTAATGAAAAACACAGATTTATTCGATAAAAGCATAAATCACAGCAGCCTGGCAGCTACAAAAGCCAGATTATTCTGTGTGAATGCAGCTGGATTAATTAAAACCTGTTCATGCTAAATGTTGATTATGATATACAGTTTCCATACACTTCAAATTAAAGTGGATTAATACCGCTTTTCTGACTGAATATCTTCCTCACGTTCGATCAAGATATGTCTGCATGCATAATTCAAATCTTTCTATCAAACTGATACAGAGTGTATGCAATGTTGGGTTTTGTTTTCACCTAAAACACTTCATGAGTGAAATGAAAGATCTTCAATATATAAAATAAAGACACAATTGAGAACAATGTGTTTATATTTAAACATATAATGTATAACTCCTCACACATATTGATATTGTAAATACTTTCCAATGACTCAGTGGTTAGGTAACTGAGTTACTTTTCTTCTTAAACCCTTGTTTTCCACATCCAGTGCCTTGAAAACAAAGTTTCAGTGAGGAAACCAAGGTGACACAATATCCCCAACATCATCAATTTCCAGATTACAGTTTGAGAAGACAAGGGGCAGAATAAATAACAGTGTACCTAACATTTCTTTAACAACTACAGAGGGTATTGAGATGCACAGTGCATGGCTAGAATCAACGTGCACCGCAGAAGGTGGAACAATTGAATATATTTTTAAATATTTATTATTTGCAAGCAGCGATCTTTCCACAATGTTTATAAATATTAAAAAGCTCCAAACACACCCACAGCATATTGAATAAAGAGGGGGAGGGAACATTTTAGAAATGTTACTCAGATGATTATTCAGAGTAGTTATGGGTTTTATAAAACAAGGTTGCATTTTAAAGGAAATAATATTTATATTAATTTCATAAACAGCAGATATTTATAAGGTATTTTATGTGTTTTTTTATATTAAACATTTTATTTATGCATAAAAAAACACATTTATTTATTTCCAAATACATCTGCAGCAACTTGTGTAAACTGTAGTAATGTCTTTCCAGAGAATTAATCTGCAGAGCAGCAGATTGGTCTTGGTTAGTCATCGGTCACACAAATAAACACTTTTTTCTGACAGACAATATGAATGGTACCTACCCTAATGATGTGTGGATTTCCCCACGGCTCACTGCTCTGTTTGAGTCCCTGTCCTATATATTAGAGTGGAACTCCTGCCTGAGGATCTTTAGTCCTGCTGCTGCCCTGTTTATCACGAGCCACCATGTATTGAGGCCCCCAAAACCACCCCAGCAATGTTACTTAGGTATCACTGCCCCCTCCCCCGGCCCCTTACACAAACAGGGTCATCACTGTAAAAAAAACACATTATTTGATACTTTCCATGAAGCTGACTATTTGAATTTGCAAGGTGTTCCTTCTCAGTTGCTCATCAAAGACTTTCAATCGGATACAAACAGATGAGATGTCAGCAGCGTTATTATAAATCAGACCATTTAAGCATGACATTTCACTCAAGTTTCCACTGCCTGAGATAATACAGAACAGTTTTTCTCTGATTTTAATCTTACTTGTCATGCATGATAAACTGAGGTTATATTTCAATTCCAAAAGTAGGTAACATTAATGAAAACACTCAGATTTCTTTTCTTTTTTGAGCCACAACTCAAGGTATCATTATCATTCCATGTGTACTCTTACACAAATAATACATGAGTAGATTAAGGATTTTAAAATAAATCAGATTAAAATAAATATCACTTTTTACTGATACATTAATTTTCTTATGCTGGAGACATAAAATACAAACCAAGAACCAGAAGCCAGAAGCCAGAAACCGGAAATGTGTGGGGTTTACTATGAACTCAAAATGGAAGTAGAAGAGTTTTTTGACTCAGCGCTTTTAGAGGCCAAGGCCAAGACTTTCTCTCTTAAGAAAAAGAATTCCTGCCTCAAACCTGCTTATCTTTTTGAAAAACTTACTTCAACACTATCCTCTTAATCTTGAAACGCTCAGCTGCTGATATCAGGGAAGGGGCACAGAAGGTGGGTGTTGTTGGAGGTTTGGCGTGGTGATCTACTGTCTGATTTGTGTGTTAAGGTTAAATCTCACAGACCTCTTATTTTTCATTAAAAGTGTCCCCAACAGATGTCTCCCAGTACTGCTCCATCGCCGGAAAATAGGTTCCAATGTTTTGCCCTGCTTAATGTTTTCACTTTCCACCTGTCTGAGTCCCTGACATGATGAAGGCATGATATATTAATGCAGGCTACTGTATCTTCCCTTGGGGAACTGTTAACCCACTCTTTTCTTTGGCTAGCTAAACTATGTGATTACATTAGGATGCATGGGCGACGCACATTTTTTGACTTCATTGTGATTCCTTGTTGTTTTACTATGTATGCCATATTGGGTTTCTTAGCCATAAGAGCCTGAATCCTACAAAAGTTTCCTTCAGTCCCTGCTGTGACTAATTTATGCAAATGTATAATTTGTGTACACCATCTTCATTCAACACAGGGATTTCTTTGAAATGTGGTTTGTTTATTTGTTTTCTGGAAATGTGCAACATGTTCAATCTATATTCAAAAATCGGAAATACATTAGAAATCCTATTACATCTTCACAAACAAATAATTTGTTAATTCTTTAGATACTCGCTACGCTGCAGTGAAAAACACACTACACAATTTAGAGCAATCTGCGCCCTCTCTCCCTTATGGATTTGGCCTAAGCAGATAAAATCTAGCAGGAAGCTTTTTTTATTAGGTCTCTCTTATTGAGACAAGGCAGTTAATTATAATTCATCTTAAATCAATGAACAGAATATATTGTAATTGGTTCTTCATGCTAACTTACTAATGTTTTCATGAGTTCATATTAGCCTCCTGCAAGAATAAATCCTGGTTGAATAAATTAATTGCATGCTTCTGCTGAAAATATATTGCATTCCTCTAGTGTGTATGGTTTAAAAAGATTATGAAACTCCAGAGACAAATACTGTCATATATATGTTGCCATGCATACACAATAGTAGGTTTGAGTCCTTACTTCTCTCTAGTCTTTCATCATTGGTGCTGTTCTGTCCTTTATTCACTTAAATTCTGTATACAATTATATTTTGTAGTGAAACAATAAATATAAGTCAATCCTATAAAAGTATTGGAATAATCATGTGTGATTGGCAGGTGGGTCTTCATTATAATGTGGTCCATACCCTGGTCTGCAACTTCAACTAAGTTCATGAGATATGTTCACTCAGATACACTACCTACACTACACCTTTCTTGGTATTATTCACTGTAAACGTAAGTTCCAAAGAAATTAATCTTTATGATAAAAATAGCACGTTGTTAATTGAATTTCCTCCTTCTCTGATGTAAAAATTGGTGTAGCTGAAAAGGGCATTTTTGCAACCATCAGACCACATGTTCCTAAACAGGTTAGACTAGCTTAAGGTTTGTCAATATGGAAGTACAATCAAGGCCAGTAAACATGCTTTTACAGATAAAGTGCATAGTAAAGTGTGCAAGCACAATTCCTTGTGATTCATCATAAGACCACAAACTGCACTTGGTGTATTTCATAGTCAAGGACAGCAGTGGGGGAGGAAAATGAGAATTAATCGAATAGTGTTGGGCATACTGAATTCATGCAATGACACGCTGCATTTTCACACTGAATGTGACACGGACATGGGCTATGAGTTAGTTATCATTAATTGGTCACATAGATGGCACAATTTAACCTACAGATGATATGCAGAGGAGGTTTTCATTCTGTTTGTGGTTAGTCTCCCCATAATCGCAGGATAGTGCTCAAATGGCTTTTACTGTTCACCTGCAGCATTGAAATACAATTTGAAAAGGCCAATGTTTTTTTTTTGGCCAAACAATTTTTCATGCAATGTCACTAGAAGCCAGCTGTATGAACAGGAATGGATACTCATTCATCTCACACTGTTAGCCAATTTATCTTCTGCTTCTTTGTTGAAGGAACAGCTTAGAAGACTGTTTTTCAACAAGTACAAGGAAAGGTGGTGATCGCTATGTTTAAAGACGGGAGCAGATGCACGGTTTGTTGTTTGCTGTCAAAGGTATTTGATGTCCCTTATCTTTTAGATGTAATACAATTACTTTAATTTTCCTTTTACATTTCAATCTGTTACAATGTGTATTGCTTTCTAGACAGTTAAATAATAATCTTATTGAGAATATCAAGACCAATTTTTTGGTGCTGCAATTGCAGTTTACACTTTCTGTAAATAACTGGCAAGGTTTTCATAACATTTAATGTGTCTGACATATTCAGCAATGAAAAGGTATTTGAAGATACATCAACAGGACAGGTCCTCTGTAATTTTCTGCCCACCACTGAGGAAATCTCAGTATTTTTCATTACTGTTTAAGAGCAGCCAAAGGGGAATTAAGCCATTTAAAAAAATACTTAATATCTGTGTTGGATACATGCCAAAGCACCAGTGTGATTATGCCTACTCATCTTCAGAAGATGCCGTGAGATTTCTGATTCTGACTGAGCAGACAGAACCTGAAGGCACAGGAATTATAAAGCTAGGCTAGAGGAACTACTACATAACACTAGAGGAAAAACAGCCCAGAGAGTTGTAACCCGAGTGCTAACATTTAAGTAAATTATTTAAAAACAGTTCAAAACACAAGATACAAAAGGGTATGAAATGATGTTATCTTTTTGTCCTTTTAATATGAAAGGAAACATCAATTTCCAAGAAACACTGCAAATACAGTGTCATTTTTTTTTTTACTGCTGATGGGCTCTATTGTTCTTTGATAACTATTTAAGGAACATACGAGACCTGTTGACAAAATATTCTGAAATCTTTTTCCATAAAACAAAATTTGGAACACAATCTGGAACACAAGGTAATTTACATAGTAACCAAGGGAGAATATATCTATATATATATATGTATATATGTATATATATATATATATATATATATATATATATATATATATATATATAATCAAGTATATATTAATTCAAGTATTCTCTAAGTATTCTAGAAGTATTCACTGATTGAAACAATTCAGCATTTATTTGTCTGGTTATAATGAACCAAACCAAGTTGATGTACCCATGTTTAACTATAGTGAGATGTCACTTTCTTTGGGAACTTTTAAATGCTGACAAACAGAGATTAGTCCTGGCAGACACAAGACAGGAACTGTTATCTTCCTTGACTGTTGCACCGGTCTGTGTGGAGAACACTTTATGTTAAGGCTTGATGGAAGTCTAATCCAAAATGTTTAGACAACACTGTCTTTTTCTACAGTCATTGACTTTGGACATCAACAATGGACTTCCAAATCAAAACTAGCCTGAATTACAGAGACCACCGAAGTACAGCTATCAACTACACAATATAAAATCATGTTGTGGCAGTTAAGTCTAATAAGTGATGTTTATTGTGACATTTTAAGGTTCTGGGAGTAATGGGAGTTATTTGTTTAGGGGTAAAGTAGTATTGATGCCCACTACAAAATATCAAATAGTGACACAGCACTTTATCAAGCAAGGTACATTCAGCCGATCTCAGCCTTGACTCCCAGCTGCAGTCTATAACACTGAGAGGGAGTGCATGAAATATTCAGGGTTTATTCCTGTGCTATTCGTACATGACTTCATCAGGAATTATTGTGAAGTGTGATCCTTCCTTTTTTCACATGGAGACTTTTATTTCATTATTATTGATGGGTTGTTCCAGAAAAGGAAACACAAATATTCAGTGTTTCAATGAACATCTTCATTATTTTATGCAACGGGGTGATGGTTATCCCTATACCTATAATTTTATTTAGCATGTTATTATGTTTAAATATAAATGCATGGAGGAGAAGCATGGATGTTTTGGAGAGCTGGATGTCCCCAATCTGCACAACATTATCTGCGGTACAGTTACAGGATAGTGCATGCAAAATCTGGTCATTGCAATGATTGGAGTGAGATGTATTGCCATTCACATTTAAACTAAGCATGACATTTTCCGCACCCAGGTGCACTAACTCCTTAATTGGTAGCACTTTACAATAGGTCTCCCTAATTATAGTGTACTATTAACATAGTTGGTACTCAGTAACTATGTTAGTTACTCATAAGAACAGTGTAATTATGCATTTGTTAACATTTACTTCATGTGTAAACAGTGGGCCATGCCCGATATAGGCATCCTTACCAGACAAATGTGTACTTATACACCTTTTAGCCATAACATTATGACCACTGACAGGTGAAGTGAATAACACTGATAATCTCGTTATCATGACACCTGTCAGTGGGTGGGATATATTGTCCTCAAAGTTGATGTGTTAGAAGCAGGAAAAATGGGCAAGAGTAAGGATCTGAGCGACTTTGACAAGGGCCAAATTGTGATGGCTAGACGACTGGGTCAGAGCATCTCCAAAACTGCGGCTCTTGTGGGGTGTTCCCAGTCTGCAGTGGTCAGTACCTATCAAAAGTGCGCCAAGGAAGGAAAAGCGGTGAACCGGTGACAGGGTCATGGGCGGCCAAGGCTTATTAATGCACGTGGGGAGCGAAGGCTGGCCCATGTGGTCCGATCCAACAGACGAGCTACTGTAGCTCAAATTGCTAAAAAAGCAAATGCTGGTTGTGATAGAAAGGTGTCAGAACACACAGTGCATCGCAGTTTGTTGCGTATGGGGCTGCGTAGCCGCAGACCAGTCAGGATGCCCATGCTGACCCCTGTCCACTTCCGAAAGCGCCTACAATGGGCACGTGAGCATCAGAACTGGACCACGGAGCAATGGAAGAAGGTGGCCTGGTCTGATGAATCACGAGTTCAAGGTGTTGACTTGGCCTCCAAATTCCCCAGATCTCAATCCAATCGAGCATCTGTGGGATGTGCTGGACAAACAAGTCTGATCCATGGAGGCCCCACCTCGCAACTTACAGGACTTAAAGGATCTGCTGCTAACGTCTTGGTGCCAGATACCACAGCACACCTTCAGAGGTCTAGTGGAGTCCATGCCTTGATGGGTCAGGGCTGTTTTGGATGCAAAAGGGGGACCTACACAATATTAGGCAGGTGGTCATAATGTTATGGCTGATCGGTGTATATACCATTAATAATTTTTACAAATAAAGTACATGTTAACAAATGCATAATTACACTGTTCTTATGAGTAACTAACATGTAGTTACTGAGTACCTACTATGTTAATACACTGTAACTAGGGAGACCTATTGTAATAAGAGTGATCTGATTGATTAAAGAATTACACTCTTACACCTTTGTAACTGGATGTATTGTGCACATTTAAATGCAGTTATGTCCTCATTAAACTTTAATAAAATACCAATTTCAGTATGTATATGTATGTACTGAGTAAATGTGCAGCTGAAACTTGTTTTTCATCTTATATTTAGGCATCTTTCCACACAGAGCTTTATTTGACAATGTGTTCATGTCCTAAAAGGCTTTCTCTTCCAGACATATTCTCTCCGCACTGCTACTGGGTTTGTTATCAAATATAATTGGTATCCATGGATATCCGTTAGTTCCTTTATATTTCTGTATAATTTGATTACCACGAAGCTCCCTTGGTCTATCTGCAGTAAAAAGACATAGCAGAGAACCGTTTCATATTCTAGGTGATAAATAATTAAATAAATTCATTTGAATTCAGGATCTGTAGATTATTAGTTAGAACCTCATACATGGCATTGACTACCGTTTTAATTCCAGCTGCCGCAGAGGCACACGTACTGTACTAATGAGTTGATTTTAATTCAAGAGAATCCTATCTCTGTGCTGTGTGAAGGCTGTGCTTTCAGTACATTTGTGATGAGTCTCCCAGAACCTGCTGCCAGATAGGGGGGGTGTAGCGACTGCAACAAAGACAGTTCTACAAGCACAAATCCCTCATATAATGAAATTCATATCTCTCCCAAAGGCTCTTCCTCCTCCTGCTTTCTGTTATTATGAAAAACAGTTTTTTTGCAACTCTACTGTTCTTTTGGGTCCTGCCAATCCACCACAGTGTCAAATGACAACTTTGCAAGAAGGCTGATGTTTTTATGGAAGAGCAGTTTAAAATAGATGACTCCTATATATAGTATCAAAAAAACATATAACATGTCTTAAAATGTATAAGTGTTAAATATTGCGAAGTCAATATATACAGTGAGGGAAAAAAGTATTTGATCCCCTGCTGATTTTGTACGTTTGCCCACTGACAAAGAAATGATCAGTCTATAATTTTAATGGTAGGTGTATTTTAACAGTGAGAGACAGAATAACAACAAATTAATCCAGAAAAACGCATTTCAAAAAAGTTATACATTGATTTGCATGTTAAAGAGGGAAATAAGTATTTGATCCCCTATCAATCAGCAAGATTTCTGGCTCCCAGGTGTCTTTTATACAGGTAACGAGCTGAGATTAGGAGCACTCTCTTAAAGGGAGTGCTCCTAATCTCAGCTCGTTACCTGTATAAAAGACACCTGTCCACAGAAGCAATCAATCAATCACATTCCAAACTCTCCACCATGGCCGAGACCAAAGAGCTGTCCAAGGATGTCAGGGACAAGATTGTAGACCTACACAAGGCTGGAATGGGCTACAAGACCATCGCCAAGCAGCTTGGTGAGAAGGTGACAACAGTTGGTGTGATTATTCGCAAATGGAAGAAACACAAAATAACTGTCAGTCTCCCTCAGTCTGGGGCTCCATGCAAAATCTCACCTAGTGGAGTTTCAATGATCATGAGAATGGTGAGGAACCAGCCCAGAACTACACAGGAGGATCTTGTTAATGATCTCAAGGCAGCTGGGACCATATTCACCAAGAAAACAATTGGTAACACACTACGCCATGAAGGACTGAAATCCTGCAGCGCCCGCAAAGTCCCCCTGCTCAAGAAAGCACATGTACAGGCCCATCTGAAGTTTGCCAATGAACATCAGAATGATTCAGAGGAGAACTGGGTGAAAGTGTTGTGGTCAGATTTGACCAAAATCGAGCTCTTTGGCATCAACTCAACTCGCCGTGTTTGGAGGAGGAGGAATGACCCCAAGATCATCATCCCCACCGTCAAACATGGAGGTGGAAACATTATGCTTTGGGGGTGTTTTTCTGCTAAGGGGACAGGACAACTGCACTGCATCAAAGGGACGATGGACGGGGCCATGTACCGTCAAATCTTGGCTGAGAACCTCCTTCCCTCAGCCAGGGCATTGAAAATGGGTCGTGGATGGGTATTCCAGCATGACAATGAGCCAAAACACACAACCAAGGCAACAAAGGAGTGGCTCAAGAAGAAGCACATTAAGGTCCTGGAGTGGCCTAGCCAGTCTCCAGACCTTAATCCCATAGAAAATCTGTGGAGGGAGCTGAAGGTTCGAGTTGCCAAACGTCAGCCTCGAAACCTTAATGACTTGGAGAGGATCTGCAAAGAGGAGTGGGACAAAATCCCTCCTGAGATGTGTGCAAACCTGGTGGCCAACTACAAGAAACGTCTGACCTCTGTGATTGCCAACAAGGGTTTTGCCACTAAGTACTAAGTCGAAGGGGTCAAATACTTATTTCCCTCATTAACATGCAAATCAATTCATAACTTTTTTGAAATGCGTTTTTCTGGATTTTTTTGTTGTTATTCTGTCTCTCACTGTTAAAATACACCTACCATTAAAATTATAGACTTTGTCAGTGGGCAAACGTACAAAATCAGCAGGGGATCAAATACTTTTTTCCCTCACTGTATATATAAAGATAATATCTAACTGCGAAGAACTACAGAAGATAAGGAACAGCAACTCCCATGGAATAATCAAAATCTGTATACTTTTATTCTTGCACTTTCATATTTCAAAAGATCAGCAAACAATGTTGATGCGTTTCAACAGTTCGTCTTGCAATGTTCTGATGAAGATGAACCGTTGAAACGCGTCAACATTGTTGTTTACTGATCTTTTGAAATATGAAAGTAGATTATTCCATGGGAGTTGCTGTTCTTTACCTTCTGAGGTTCTTCGCAGTTAGATATTCTTTTTATGTTAAATTCCCGGGACAAGGCACCCCAGATTGGAAACAACGCAACCAGACAACAATTTTTTAGCTCCTGTATATACTTAAAAGAAATATATATATATATACACTCACCTAAAGGATTATTAGGAACACCATACTAATACTGTGTTTGACCCCCTTTTGCCTTCAGAACTGCCTTAATTCTACGTGGCATTGATTCAACAAGGTGCTGAAAGCATTCTTTAGAAATGTTGGCCCATATTGATAGGATAGCATCTTGCAGTTGATGGAGATTTGTGGGATGCACATCCAGGGCACGAAGCTCCCGTTCCACCACATCCCAAAGATGCTCTATTGGGTTGAGATCTGGTGACTGTGGGGGCCAGTTTAGTACAGTGAAGTCATTGTCATGTTCAAGAAACCAATTTGAAATGATTTGACCTTTGTGACATGGTGCATTATCCTGCTGGAAGTAGCCATCAGAGGATGGGTACATGGTGGTCATAAAGGGATGGACATGGCCAGAAACAATGCTCAGGTAGGCCGTGGCATTTAAACGATGCCCAATTGGCACTAAGGGGCCTAAAGTGTGCCAAGAAAACATCCCCCACACCACCACCACCAGCCTGCACAGTGGTAACAAGGCATGATGGATCCATGTTCTCATTCTGTTTACGCCAAATTCTGACTCTACCATCTGAATGTCTCAACAGAAATCGAGACTCATCAGACCAGGCAACATTTTTCCAGTCTTCAACTGTCCAATTTCGGTGATCTTGTGCAAATTGTAGCCTCTTTTTCCTATTTGTAGTGGAGATGAGTGGTACCCGGTGGGGTCTTCTGCTGTTGTAGCCCATCCGCCTCAAGGTTGTACGTGTTGTGGCTTCACAAATGCTTTGCTGCATACCTCGGTTGTAACGAGTGCTTATTTCAGTCAAAGTTGCTCTTCTATCAGCTTGAATCAGTCGGCCCATTCTCCTCTGACCTCTAGCATCAACAAGGCATTTTCGCCCACAGGACTGCCGCATACTGGATGTTTTTCCCTTTTCACACCGTTCTTTGTAAACCCTAGAAATGGTTGTGCGTGAAAATCCCAGTAACTGAGCAGATTGTGAAATACTCAGACCGGCCCGTCTGGCACCAACAACCATGCCAGGCTCAAAATTGCTTAAATCACCTTTCTTTCCCATTCAGACATTCAGTTTGGAGTTCAGGAGATTGTCTTGACCAGGACCACACCCCTAAATGCATTGAAGCAACTGCCATGTGATTGGTTGGTTAGATAATTGCATTAATGAGAAATTGAACAGGTGTTCCTAATAATCCTTTAGGTGAGACAATCTCCTGAACTCCAAACTGAATGTCTGAATGGGAAAGAAAGGTGATTTAAGCAATTTTGAGCGTGGCATGGTTGTTGGTGCCAGACGGGCCGGTCTGAGTATTTCACAATCTGCTCAGTTACTGGGATTTTCACGCACAACCATTTCTAGGGTTTACAAAGAATGGTGTGAAAAGGGAAAAACATCCAGTATGCGGCAGTCCTGTGGGCGAAAATGCCTTGTTGGTGCTAGAGGTCAGAGGAGAATGGGCCGACTGATTCAAGCTGATAGAAGAGCAACTTTGACTGAAATAACCACTCGTTACAACCGAGGTATGCAGCAAAGCATTTGTGAAGCCACAACACGTACAACCTTGAGGCGGATGGGCTACAACAGCAGAAGACCCCACCGGGTACCACTCATCTCCACTACAAATAGGAAAAAGAGGCTACAATTTGCACAAGCTCACCAAAATTGGACAGTTGAAGACTGGAAAAATGTTGCCTGGTCTGATGAGTCTCGATTTCTGTTGAGACACTCAGATGGTAGAGTCAGAATTTGGCGTAAACAGAATGAGAACATGGATCCATCATGCCTTGTTACCAGTGTGCAGGCTGGTGGTGGTGGTGTAATGGTGTGGGGGATGTTTTCTTGGCACACTTTAGGCCCCTTAGTGCCAATTGGGCATCGTTTAAATGCCACGGCCTACCTGAGCATTGTTTCTGACCATGTCCATCCCTTTATGACCACCATGTACCCATCCTCTGATGGCTACTTCCAGCAGGATAATGCACCATGTCACAAAGGTCGAATCATTTCAAATTGGTTTCTTGAACATGACAATGAGTTCACTGTACTAAACTGGCCCCCCCCACAGTCACCAGATCTCAACCCAACCCTGGATGTGCATCCCACAAATCTCCATCAACTGCAAGATGCTATCCTATCAATATGGGCCAACATTTCTAAAGAATGCTTTCAGCACCTTTTTGAATCAATGCCACGTAGAATTAAGGCAGTTCTGAAGGCGAAAGGGGGTCAAACACAGTATTAGTATGGTGTTCCTAATAATCCTTTAGGTGAGTGTATATATATATATATATATATATATATATATATAAAGCAAATGATGGAACCACGATGGAATAGAAAATATTCTGAAACTTCTGAGATCATGGGGAATAAACTTTAGTTTTCTTAACCATCAGGGAATCCACCCCCCCTTCCCCCCCCCAAAAAAAGCTTTACTTTTCACCAACAATTAATCTGAAGAGACACATCTGTGTCAGACTGAATGTGTGTCTACATGCCAGTTTGGGACACATTTATGAGCTGTGGCAGAAGCCGACATGGAAAATCAGGTGCTCTCTCCTAACAGGGTCGTCTGTGGCACACAGAGTGCTGTCCTTCACATGAAAAAAAGAAGTCGACGGGGAGATTCGCAGTCTAGAACTGATACACGTTTGTATTTAATGTCTTTGATTGCAGCTAATGTACTACAAAATAAATATAAAACATGTTTGTTATTATTTCATGAAGGCCTTGTAAAATCCACCTGTCTCTGGTTTTGTTTTTGCACAATGATAACACACAGATGACAAGAACAAGTTTAACAAAGATTCAATGATCATGGCCTGATATGACGCTAAGGATGTGGAAACCATGGTCATCATGTAATAAGTGATCAATAAATAATCCCTTTTATGATTGAAGCTGCAGCTGCTGACTCAATGTGATATCATGTGATGTCATACAATATAGAAGCACTCCAAGAGTCAACTCAGAGTTACAAACATGCAGCACAATAATACCTTTCTGGTTTTGTAGGAATATCTTCATATTTTTCTTAATATCTTAGTTAATGCTAAGGGACACTGTTCAACTAATAATAAAAAATGTAAAAGTTTGTTGTTGCTAGGCTCTCCTGTTTTCTATTCTACATTGATAGTAGATACCCATGAGTCAATCCAATATTGTATGTTTAACGAGAAAATTGTTTGAGCAACTCCCTGGAGTCATCGTGATCAGATCCACAGAGCAGTCAAGATTAATTGTGAACATTGCTTTTAATGTTCCCAGCGGTTCATGTTGGAAGTATGCAGTCCTGGCAGCAGGATGAACTCAGTGGGGGGGCATCATAAATGACTAGGGGGGCACAAGTCAGTCGGGGGTGGGGGGGTTCTGGCGAAGTGTGGTCCGGGGGGGTAGAACAATAACAGCATGTATCGACGGCAGCAACACATGTGAGTTTTGTGACAAGAATGCAAATTGCTGTAAGACATTTCTACATGGACAAAAAAAAGGGACACGATATTCAAACTGGGGGGGCACTGGATCTAACCTGGGGGGGCAAGGCCCCTAAGACCCGCTCATATCACCAGCCCTGGAAGTATGTGCTGGGTATAAGGCTTTTCAACACATGGAAAGCTTGAAGGCAGACAGACAATGAGAACTAGTGACATATGCAAGACACTCTATCTTAAGGTCAGAGAGATCTTTTAATATGCACAAGCTTTTGAGAATAGCTGCATTCACTGGCAATATATTTTAACTCAAAAAGATAAAAGATGGCACAGTCTTCAAAGGCAAAATCCATATATTCCAGGCGGCAGAAACTCTTGGTAATAAATGATTAAATACCACAAATAAATTATTAAACGTGATCTATGAAATTCTCAGGCAAAATAATTAGGTTCTTCTCCTCAATACTACACGTATCGCATTAATGGAGCTATAGCCGAGGCAGATTATAAATGTTTCCTAAGCTTTATATTTTTTTTATACTTAAAATAGATCATTTGTTGCAATGTCCAATATAATCTTACATGGGTTAAAAGTAGGCACACTGTGATCGATCCTTCATAGCTTTATATATCATAATATCCATATGCAGCATTTTTCCCAAGTGGGAATGTAAAAATGCACAGAATTAGATACCATATGTCTGATCACTAATTGATGTACTGTGAGAAAGAAAAAGGTTCCATCCTTTGAATAATACAAGTGGGTACACGGAAGTGCTAAAGGGTTCTATATTTTAAATGTTTTAGAAAATCATTACAATATCTAGATGTGTTTGAAAGCAGCTCTTAGCATTCCTATTCTGTACCCACACAATTTCTATAAATCTCCGTACAGTATTACTTTGTCCATGTAAACAAATGAGGTGAATACATTCAATGGAAATGAAGAATGAATCGCAGGGCATCTATTTTAGCATCAAAAGATATTGGCTTAACAGAAACCCACTACAAAACACTGACTAGCACACACGGCTCTGTAATTGTGTGAAGAAAATAGTGAAGACTAAACCTTCTTTATGTCTGTAAATGTTCAAATTTAAAGTAAGGAACATAGATGACACAACTGGACATTTTTGTGTCAGATCCTTACTTAACTAGACCATTGAGTGCTCAAAGTAATTCCTAAACTAGGACTTTCCTGAAGCTTGTAAGGGCTTCTAGGACATAGCCATCCAATTAGTGTCTTTAGACTTAAAGAATTTAATAAAAAAAAGTCTCAGGCTCCAGCAGTTGAGCTATTGTGACAATCTGTGTGAAGCAGTTCCTCTTGATCATTTTGTCTGAGAAATAAAAAGAGCACCCTGAGGGTCATGCATAAAACATATCGTTTCTTTTTCATGATGGTAGAGGCCGTCAAGATCTCCTTTTGCTGTTTTTTTGACAATTCATAAAAAAGGGTACAAATCTTACATGCCCATATAGAATCATTATTATACCCATCTGGGTAATGTTTAATTTAATAATATTTTTACCCACCAAAGTTATTTATTGCTGACTGTAAAGGGCATGTGTATTTAAGACACGTAACTGAATTAAAGGAGATGATTTATCAGCATGGGTTCTTTGATGTTAACTGGCCCTCTACCTTTGATCTCAGAGGTTAAAATCAGGATGTGTCTGAAGAAGAAGGTATTGTTGCAACCAACAAATGTAAGTGTTTGTTTAGAGCTGGAGTGGGAACTGTATGTCAAAATAAAGAAATAACAAAAATAGAACTGCTTCTGCTCAGGTGTTTGCTAAGGAGATGGGGATGCAATCAAATGCTCTGTTTTTCATAACAGTGTGAGGCAGAGACGGCTAGTTTATTCACTGAGAATGTTTAGTGCATCTGCCTGCAAACATTTTCAAAAGCAGAATACTTACCTTTCTTGAGGGAATCGGTGACTGGAAACAGCCTGTGCACTTTAAAACTGTCTGCTGACCTGGATATGCTGTGCAATGTTAACAGGCAGTGTGAATGCAGACTGGGCTTGGTGGTTTGAGTCAGGGTGTACTAGATATGTGATCTGAAGCACGTTGTGGCATCAACGTGAGCACAGCATCGATGTTTCCCCAAATCATGGGAACTATTTGGGGACTGCTTAAATTCACATGCAAGGGTAAAAATAATCCCTCCGATTCGTCACCAAGTTTATTCAATTAATTTGTTTTGATTTGATAGGTCAGAAAATAAAAATGCAATATCTAGAGAATCATATCAAGCCAAGTATCTTTCAGTAATTGCCCTCTGAACAACACATTCCCTGCATGTGGATCAGCTGACTTTGAAACGCCAATTTGTAAAGTCAGAGAGGCAAATTGTGGAAGGCATCATTAAATGGAGAACCACACCAAATGAAGCCTTGCTGACTCTGTGATTCCTGTGGCAGTTACCTTGGGTCTATACACATCTATCTGCAGTGGGCAATTCTATGGTAATACCACAGTGGTTGGCAGGAACTCAAGTAAGCCTAGTTATATTTAAAATGTAAATTGCTTATGGAAAACGGGTCGGTATGCAATGCATGTACAACCCACCCATCACTAAAGAACTGCAGCTTAAGATTTAAAATTCACTTTCTAGAGCAGGGTTTGAGGTGGAGGCCACAGGGATTCGTATTCTTAAAACCTATTAAAAATGCTGCATATTTTATTGAATTTCTACTCTTAAATAAGATTCAATCCATCTTTGAGAGCTGTTAGGTCAAACTATAGCCGTATTTTGGGTAATCTTTAAAACTATACAGTGCTTACTCATAATTTTATTCTGTATCATTCTGATCAAGGCAGAGAATTCTCTTCTTGTTCTGGTGGAATCGCCAATTATATTCTTACTTCAGGGCATATGTTTACTAAAGCTGTTCACAAGTAACATATACATTTCCCTGAGCACCGAGCTCTCAGACCCTGCTGCTGAATTATTCCCTATATCACAACAAAAGCCATGCTTGGATTTGGGCACCGTTTCTGAAGGGAAGAAATGAAAAACATCAGCGACAAGCATCTCATGGTTCTAAAAAAAATTAAAATGTTTTTTTACTGAAAACGAATGGAAATTACTGCATTGTTCTGGTGTTTCTGTACTGCCTGAAAATGATACAAAACTAATACAACAACTATAATAATGAATGTGTACATAATTTAAATGTTATTTTGTTTTTATAATGAGTCTAACATTAACATTAGCAGTCTAACTGTTGCAAAGTTTCAGGCAATACCAAAGAAAATAAATAAAAAATACGCCATATTTTACCAAGTACTGGCTTCTACTTCTTTTCAAAAGCACAACCATAACCAGGAAGGAATATAACAAATAAATAAATCTATAAATAAAATGTAATATTATGAAAAACTAAAAATAATACTTCATAATATTGACAAAATAATGACAGACAAAAGTAGTTGGCTGACTGCTATTAAGGGAACACATACATGGGACAAGACTGATTTGCATTTATATTCCTGTTGATCTGTTAAAGTTACTTCAGGAAGATTTGAATGAATGCAGTCCTACACCAAACTCTAAGGAGAGCATATCAACTGAAAAACTCAAACTGAATTCACTTGATGTTAGTGCTGTTTTGCCAAGTATGTTGTTTGGTATGTTCTAAACCCAGGAAGTACACAGAATATATATCCCTTCTGAAGGAAACTGTATCTTCTGTAATTTATTTTTAATGCATTTTACATTTTTAACACTCGTGTGGGTGTAAAACAAGGAAGATGAGGGAATATGCACAAGCTTCCAACATCAGCTACAGTACATTTAAAGGAATATTTATCTGCAAACATTTAATATTCCCTTTGTTGAAAGTGGTTGGTGAAGGACATATCTGGGGCTCCCCTATCCTATCCCATCCTTAACATATTATACAACACACAGAGGAAAAGCCCTTTATTTCACTCAGCCCTGCAGATAAACTAGATTTAAAGATTTCTTGTCCATCAATAAACAATGTGATTTTTCCCTATATATACCATATATACAAACTCCAGATTTAAAAACTGTGCATGTTAGGGCAGTAGGCCCTTGTGTTTAATTTATGTAATTCAATTATTAAATAGATATTTTACAGGTCCTTTACTTTTGGAGATATAACGCTGTCTTTATAAGGAGGCATTTCGAATAATGTTGTTTTTGCTGCTCTCAGATTTGGCAGCAGAACAGTATTATAAGTATTATAGGTCTTCAGTAGGGTTTGGCAGATTATCCTTGTTTGAGGGTCGAGTGTCCTTTAAAGCCTGCACTGACGTATTATGAAAAATGCCCTCCACTGAAACGTGTGCTAATGCCAGACCCTCTGGAGTTTCCTTCTAAGAAGATAATGTTCAGTGCCCTTAATCACATGCTAGTAAAGAACCAAGTTTACTCTTCCCATTAAGGCTTATGAGTTTAGTGACTTAAATCCATATGAAAATCTATGGGCAATTTAAATAAGAGTATTTGGAAGACTTATTTTCTACAGAACCGCATCTAGAGTACCTGTGTCAGTCTGTCGTCTCTCAGCTAAGGTTCACAGCTGTAGTGCCTTTTTTTCCCCTCAGGTAGGGACATCCCCTGTGCTTTACACTCTCTTCCTCTCCCTCTCGCTCTCCCTCTCTCTCTCTGTTCATAAGGAGATATTAAATGCATTTAATACCTACATAAAAAATAAAAAAATATCTCTATCATCTAATTCTTTATTTATGCTTTTCATTCATAGCCATAATTTATTATTAAAACCACAAATGAAAGGTAGTGCGATGGAACTTCCATTTGTCTGTTATTGACCTGACAAGAACGAGTGCATGAAAAAAATAATAATAATCATTACAAGGAGCTCTGTGTGATCTGAATAGAAGATCGTTCAGGAGCTGAAGGCCAAACATTGATAATTGTATTGGGAGGTGTTACTCCCAGTCAACAATTTACAAACAGATGTGTTTTAAAAAAAAATTCACTGATCGTTGACCGAGCCATTTTCTGCTGCAGTGCTTAATTATTCGATTTTTTATTTCATTGCCTAGGTTCTGCAAAGCTCAGGTTTCTCAGACAGCGAAAAGATCAACAGCAGCTCTTTCACTTTATTATTTTCTTTTTAAGCACTTCCCAGACAGAAAACAAAAGGCATTGCATTTCCATGATGAAAACAGCCCTGAATGCTAAATGATTGTGTTTTATGCCAGTGCTTACAATCTTATTAGAAAGCATTTAAAACACCATTATTCAACAGCCTATTAGTAATATTAATTGCCTACTAAAAGGCAAAAAGTCCTGTTCCCTGTAATTCTTTAGGGAATTACATAAATTTTTGATGAGTCTTGTTAATAGGGTAGACTGTTTTAATGTGAAGCTCTAGAAGAAGAACAAATACATGAAGTATATGTTAAAGTTGATGATTTTCTTGCTTTTATTCCTACTTTCACACAGTAGCATGAATTTTATTTTTCAAAAATATAAATATTCACCCAACACCCTCTGTTTAGCTGGTAGGTCATCTGTATTGCCGTGCTGTAGGTAAAAATGGAATATAACCGGAAGTTACATAAACACAATCACAGGACCAATGCAAGTGGGCAGCAGTGGAGGCTGTGAAGATACAAAGGCTGTCCTGCCTATTGTGGGACAAAGAACAACATGGGCGAGGAGGTCTTGATTGCAGTCTGATTTGTCCCAGGCTCATGGAGGAAGCTGTCAATCAGGAAAGTGCAAGAGCAGAAAAGCGAGTTGAAGGCCAAACAACAGAAGTAAAGTGCTTGCAGCAAAGTAAACCACAAAGACTCCCTCATGTTGTAATGTCTCTTCCCTACCATGTGGGCTGGCCAAGAATCAGGCCAGTGGCTCAGAGATAAAATTATCTTTTATCAAACGGACTGCCAAGACTCTGAGTCTAATAGTGCTTAAAATAAATAAATAAATACATCAATAAAATTAAAATGAATTATTGAAATACTTCACTGCACAGAAAACATCTTCAGAGGGCTTCTTTGACACATTAGAGACTCCTATAACTGAGTCATCCACATTATTGCCAGGTAGCCTCTCAGCCCATGAGCATTAGGGATAATAAAGTGATGTGTTTGTCTGCACAGCTGGGACAATGGGAAACAGCATTTTTCTTTGTGGACATCTCAAGGTCATATTATTAATAGTAGTCATTTCCAAACAAAACTTGCTGAGGTATCTGTAGGATCCTAATCACTGGGCTCTGACTGTCATTACCCTGCGATGAATCAGGCAGTACACACAGCACCGTTGTCCTCTTGACGTAGATTAGGAAGCACAACCCTTTATCATAAGACACACCAGGTATAAATTGGAGCTCTTCGGATCTCTTTATGACACGCAGGGAACACATCATTCTGCCAGATACATCTTTTTTATTTATATATATAGTATTTCTCTTAGGAAGTCGTAAACTATATGTGAAAACGGAGAAGGACAGACATGTTGGGATTAAACCTTTATGGTTTTTCAGTTAAAGCAACAGTTGCCACTGTTAAAAGGCACTGTACAGTTTCAAATGACATGAAGTTGTGATTGACAACTTTCTAATAAATGTATCAATCTTTTTCAGTACCAATAGTAACGACACAAATAATGATCTGTAAATGGGTGAAAATATATATTTTTGAAATACAGTGGGGGAATGGAAATGCTTGTAAATAAAAGGGTTTTATTATATACATTCTCTGCTATCTAATATTTAATAAGAGGTTCTGTGGAGAATCTTCTAGTTTAATCTCTCACTGCAGTGAGATAGCTAAAGCTATTGCCATGTTCTCCTATTCACATCTTACACATCTTTCAAACAAACAGATTGAGATCTGTCCCCGTAACCACTGCATTGACAAACCACATTTCTCGTACAGACCAGTGAGAGTTTACTCAGAGTTAAAGGGGTTTCTATAATGTTGCCCTGGTCTTGTGCCAGAAGGCAACAGGTGGAACAAGAGGTGTCTGGGGACAGTGAGCCAAGACGTCTGGTTTGGGTGTCCCGTTATGAAGAGGTTTTGGAGCATATTATAATGGAATGCATTTTGCATTTTTATTTTTATTCAGCTTGGATTTAACCTTTAGACTGCAGTACAATGTCCTGTCTCTTATACTTTTTTGGTACATTGTATTGTATTCCACTTCACGTTGCAAGTGCAAGTCGGAATCAGGATTAATAACATTTTTCCACGTTGCTTTCATGCTGTGTCAGACACGGTTCAATGATTGACAATTTGGAAATAGTACTGAATGTCAGGGCCATAAAGCAGATCAAGACCAAAGTGTAAAAGCTACAAAAGATGAAACATTAAAAGAAACAGTTTAATCAAGCTCTGCAGGCTTCATATCTCTGAGCACTTCAAAACGGGATGTCAGTCTCCGGAATTGACTGTCCACTTTTGAAAGTGATGTGCCAACATGTGTCTGTATTAATGTATGGGTTTCCCTAGAGAGATGGCTTTATTCAATATTGTAATTTATTTTATACACTCTAATATTTTAAGAATTCAGAGTGGGCCAAGACAAAATCCAAAGAATTCTCATAATATCAGTTGTGCAGAATATAAAAAACTTCAGTAACACTTACATCCTACTGGAAATTATAATAGAAGATAACATCCTTTGGTCAGGTCTATATGAGACTGAGGTAGATTTTTATCTTCAGTAATTAAACATCATTACAGGATCCATAAAATACTGTAAGGAACATCCCAGTTTCGAGCTATGCCATATGGGTCAAAGATGAGGCTGCAGATCACAACATTTTTGTCCTGAACAAAACTTTTGTTCACTACAACACTTTTTTCCATACACCTTCCTTGGTAGGTCTTTGTTTAGATGAATGCGTACTTAGGTCATCTGAAAGTATAATGAATAAACATGGCTTTGTACATAGAAAGTTACGACAAACAACTAATTATTTGCAAGACATCACATTAATGAATAGGTGCATCTTTCTTATTATTATTAGGTAAATCATTATTCATCTGGTGTAAATTACATGGACATATAACAAAATAAAGGTCTAATAGCACATCATTTTTTTTTTGCTATTCCAGTGGCGTTTAGTTTGGTAGAAGAGAAAATTGCTTTACCTTAAGTAAATTATCTATTATCACAAACATCGCATGTTCGAACTGTCTTGCCTTAGCGGGTGTATAGCTATAAAATTTGTGATTGGTTTGAGCACTTATAAGTCAAACTGTGTTCTCCAGTGACAAGGTAGTAACACAGGATGAAGGAAATAAAGTGGATGTCAGCACTTTGTGTTTCATTTATATGTTAATATACAAGTATCTGTGAAAGTTTGTAGCTTAGTTAAAACAGTTGTAGTACAATTTAGGTTAGTAGTATTCATAAGTGATAGTATGTAACAGTAAGTAGGTTAGTAGCGCTAGTGTCTGTGATATTATGTATTGTTGAGTATATTCCTTCTACGGCTGAACTGAGCTGAACTACAGCTACAGGTTTTTTACATATCTTTTTAATATGTAAATATGAGCTGAATAAGGAAAAGACAAGTGTTGTACATCACAGCCACAAAATGTCAAACAGGGAATCAAAAATGTAAATGTACTTGAAGCTCTCTTGAAGATACAAAAATGACTAAAAATAAAATTGGAGGAAACTGACTTGGTAAGAACATAAGAACATAAGAAAGTTTACAAACGCGAGGAGGCCATTCAACCCATCGTGCTTGTTTGGGGTGCATTAATAACTGAGTGATCCAAGGATCCTATCCAGTCTATTTTTAAATGTTCCCAAATTTTCAGCTTCAACCACATCGCTGGGGAGTTTGTTCCAGATTGTGACGCCTCTCTGTGTGAAGAAGTGTCTCCTGTTTTCTGTCTTGAATGCCTTGAAGCCCAATTTCCATTTGTGTCCCGGGTGCGTGTGTCCCTGCTGATCTGGAAAAGCTCCTCTGGTTTGATGTGGTCGATGCCTCTCATGATTTTTAAGACTTGAATTAAGTCCCCACGTAGTCTCCTCTGTTCCAGGGTGAAAAGGTTCAGTTCCTCAGTCTCTCAGTAGGACATTCCCTTCAGATGTGGAATCAGTCTGGTTGCTCTCCTCTGAACTGCCTCTAGAGCAGCGATATCTTTCTTGATAAGGATACTCGATACTCGGTTCTAAATGTACAGTACCTCAGCTGTATATCCTACAATTAGGATGCTTTGCCCTATAAGGGTACCCTTGCCAAAGTCTTGTAAAATAAAGCAATATTTATTGAAGGACATTCAGGACATATTAACAACAAATCTTTGAGAGGCAGCCTGAAAGAAAACCACACAAAAAAAAGTGTCAAATGAAGAATGCAGAAAAAAACTCTACTGAGACCCGAAGGGCTGTGACTTTAAAGTTGCATAAGCTGCTCTTTCAGACGAGAGCTTCAAAGCTCACCTTTATGAGAGATGATGGCTAGAGAACATGAAAGGCGGGTGGGTGGAATTCCCTGTAACGGTCAGCAGTTTTATGCTTTCTGAAGAGATTTTGAAAAGGCAAGTGCTCCTCTTGGCAGACAGACAAGTGGGAGGCATTGAAAACTCAATCAAATCCATATACACTGCACACATGTAACAAAAAGCATACATAATATACAAAAGTTATTTTTTTATTTTTATGTCTGACATATTGCAGTTATCCTTTCAGCTGTAGCACAGAAGAGGGAGAATTCTGTATCACAGTTCAATTCTGTTTGGTTCACTGAAGTACACAATTCTGTTTATTGTGCACAAATATATGAACTCACAGTCTCTTTGTCATTTATCCAGCCTATCCTGGTATATCATATATTAGAAGTAGAATCAGTAGCAGCAGTAATAGTTGTAGTCTGAAGTAGTAGTAGTAGTACTGGTAATATTGCATACATTGTCCTTACTATTGGAAAGAATTTAGCAATTTTCAAGACCTACTGACAGGGAGGCCTTTGCTGATATTCTTAGACTGCTTTATTTGACCCAGTACATACCAGGAAGGTTAAAAACATGGATACTACAAGTTATGGCTGTGAGTCTAATACAGACAACACATGTTGAAGGATAACCAATAGTAATCATCTGACAGCCAAATAAAACATTACAACTTCATAATTCATAAATTAAGAATAAGAATATTTTCGTGCTGTGCTTTGCTTTTAAATATGGAAAGCACAACCCAGGCCAGAGTGATGTCATGGCTCAAAACATCGACCGGCCGATACACAGGCAGAAAACTGAGGAACCACAGGGTTTGCCTCTGGCAGTGACTCAGCAGCTAGGAGGAAGCATAGAGGAGGAGGAGAGGAGAGCAGATTAAAAGCATTTAAAGCTACACAGCCGAAAGTCAAGATGTCTCTGACAGACTGGTGTTTCGAAAGTAACAAACTATTAAGGTCTGTCCAGTTTGATTGTGTATACATGTCCCCAGGTCAAAACACAGCTTTTAAAACTAACTGTCTGTGTGGGTAAGCAGAAAAGATCAGCATATCTAATATAACTCAGTAAATCGATACAATTCTGATGTCATTCCTATCCATTTCTATGTCATTTCATTTATTTTTATGACTCACAATCTGGGCTACAGCCGGTGGCAAACTTGGATTCTGTCAGCATAAACCTCAACAAACTTTGAGGAGCAGGGAAACGTTGAGAAGAAATCTCACGGGGAACATACTCGTCTTGCATGCATTTTCTTGAGAAAAAGTCCTAATTGTGCGGATCTCCTATTTGGTTGGATTTGATGGATTTTTTTAGAATGATTCTTATTGTCTTACCTGGTCAAATGTAATGTGTTACACATTCAATTAGTATAAATTGTTAATATGCCAGCCCCAAGCCTCTATTGTTTGTCACATAACTAGGAGAGAAAAAACTATAAATATATCCAGCTTATATCAAATGTGAGCTGCATGAGTCAGTACTACCTGAATGCCTGCTGGGTTTACTCCTTGCAGTCAAACGTACTATAAATGTCAAAAAAACAAACAAAACAAAAAAAAACGTATGCTGGCAGTCCCAGAATCTATCTTTTACTTTATTTATTTTCTTTTATGACGAGCTGGAACACGTTTAGTATGCAGAATATATATACTTTTAATGTTGAGAATTTGGAGGCGGCACAAAAAGGTCGTGCCGGTCTAATGTGAGATCCCCACTGTGTTACTGATCCTCCCGTCAGCATCAGCGCGGCAACACAGTCTCCTGCACTCAAACAGCTGTCTGATTCATACTAATTCTCACAGTGCTTCGTGTTTGGAAAGTTAATATCAGCCTTGGCTTCAGGAGTGGGCTGTTAAAAGAAGGTATCTGCAAATGATTAGGTGGTTTATACCATAAACACAGAATACATTACATTTAGTCAAAACATACCGAGAGGGTGAAATACTTCCAATAATAATTAGCAGCAGAAGCTGTAGAACCAGTAGTAATATTAGTACATGTTGCACTAGTTTTAGTAGTAACAGTAGTGGAGGAAGAATAATCTCATACAAATCCTTGAGCATAAATTTTATTCTAAATTTTACTCTAAAGTGTATTGATAGATATTCGCTATCTAGATAACATTCTTTAATACAGTATTTTGGTGTATTAAGGCTTTCACAGCATTCATTCCCTTTCCACAAAGGCTATACACCTGGATTTGTGTGTGTCCTGATAATGACACATAAAATAACGTAAAGTGTTGCTCCCCTTTCTTCTATAAGTGGAAACAAAATCTTAAACAAAATGTTCATTTGAATGCTGGTTCATCCCCACAGTTCAATGATAATCAAATAAGCAATACATTAAAGAGCACTCTTAAAAATGTAATTGTATTTTCCTGCAGTGATATTTCCTCTGAATGCAAATCCTATGAATTGCTTCCCGTTTCTTTTGCTCCTTTACTCAGCATAAGCTTCTATAAATTGGTAATGTAGAGAGAAGAAAAAAAAAACTTTGTGTCAGATAACAGGGACACATCTAATACTACAAATTGCTTCCTCCTCTTCCACATCACTCAGTTTGTATTTCTGATTTGCTGCATCTTTTCTGTTTAATGTATCCATCTCGCTATTTCTACGAATTGAGCTACCCGTCTAGTCTTGTTTCCATGGCAATGTCAAGTGGAGGTCTTACATATCATAAACACGCGTCCAATACGTTTGACCTGTAGAAACTGTTCATGTCTTCTCCATGCTGCTGTATTTGTCCCACTGTAGTTCAGTAACTGATTTAGTTTGGGTATAGTCTTATACTTTGAAAATACACCATGTTTGTATATTGTATATTTGGTATGCATAACAAGAACGTTAAAACATATATATATATACACACACACACACACACACATATACATACATACATACATACATATTTATCCTGTTCAAAGCAATATATAAAGCAAAGATCATTATCTAATTCCATCCCATTATATATGTAAATTAAATTTAACAGGAAACACAAATGTTATACGTTTTTTTATTCGCTGTTTTTGCAATTTTGCAATGTCTACATTTGACAAGTCTCCTAGTGAAATCACAAAGTTCAGATCCAGCGAAATGTCCTGAAACCCTGAAAAGTCACTTTTCATAAAATATAAATAAATGCAAGCTTGCCCAACCCCTGATGTTCAGGTTTCAGGGTCATTGTAGATCATGGCAATCTAGCTGTAGACATCACTGCACTGAAAAGGATCACATCTGAAAAAATATAAATGTTACAAAGCACCTATGTATAAATTAGATATTTAACAGACAAATAATACAGAATACAAAGCACGATCTCAGGTTTAATACATGGATTTTAAAATATCTACATTTACATGATTATAGATTAGCCAATGATGTTGAAACTGAAAGAGTCAATGCAGCCATTGTTGGAGGGTGTTACTTTATACATTGTAAATGAAAGACTTTGATAACTAGCCATTCCTCCAATATTACGTGCTTAATCAATGCAGATTATGAAGTTATGTCCCAAGTATTCCATTATTCCATTCTTCTTATTCCAAACAACTCCATGACGCAAAACCCAAATCCACCAAATACCAATTCACCTTTCTGCTGAGAAAATCAGTAATCTCTTACCTCCTCCAGAGTTGCACAGGACTTCTAAAACTTATTCCTGTACACAAACCGATAGCAGAGCTAGTCCCAATTGAGAGAAAATGGCATTATACAAATACAGTAGATGTATACTGTACATATTTAACTCGGCAAAAAGTTTACTTATGCTATTAATTAAAAATAAGAAATGGCTGCTGTCCTCTGTGTTTGGTTTATAAATTAGTACTAATCAATTAGTTTAACTATATAGAACTTGGAACGCCTTTTCCCTCCAAGGAATACAATTAGTGCCGAGTTGAAGATTAATAATGACCTGCTTTTTAGTTCACAAACCTTTCCTGCTAAGCTTCAGCAAATCTCCCCAGTAATTGTAGTGCAGAGAACAATCTTTAATATGACATATACTTTTTATAACAGTTTTCCCAGAGTAAAGTGAGCGAAATGATGATCATTATCAATGTGGAAAGCAGAACTCGTTCTTCATGGTCTACCTGATTTCTGTCAAATGTTCATCTGCTACAAGGAGTTTCATATGCATTTTCTTTCAGGTTTTCCGTGGCTGACATTCAGCGGTGCTCAAGGACTGAAAGGCAAGTTAAAAAGAACAATCTCTTTGGCCTTGAACAGAGAGGACATAGATGGAGGATTCGATCCAGTTATTTTAAACCTGAAAGGGAGTGTCAAAGTCAATCCGCACAATGACATCCCACTCCCACCACGGCCAGAGGACACTTGGAAATCAAACGCATGATCGTATAATGCCTGTTAGGATGAATTCTTCCAAGCATCTTCATGTTTTTTCTTAAACAGGAAGCAACCAAGATGATGGATGGGTCAGTGAAATCTGATCTGAAACCAGTTGCACATGCTTAACGTATCCTACAAAGACAACAGCAGCTGTTCCAGTACAGGACTCCACTGGAGATACAGGACACCACTACCCGAGACAGATGTTGTTGCATCATTTTCTACAGGTTAAACTATATATTGACACAAGCAGAAATGAAAGAAATACCACAAGCTTATGAAATTGTCAGTGACAGCAGCGAATTGACATTCCCAGGAAAAAAAAAAAAAAATCAAACTCAACATTTTATATAAAACAATCACTTTGCAGTGGTTTTATAAAAACAATGTTTAACTGAGGGAATCACAAGTTAGACATCTAGTCACGTCCGTGAGCCAATCCTGCAAAATGTACAGATAAGTAAAATTACAGTTCAAGAGGAGCCACCATCATAGGCACAAAAGTTGTCTCGCAAAATTGTCTCGCAGTGGTTTCCATGGAGGAACTCATTGCTCTAGACAAGATACACGGAGACACTTGCAGTTCTGCATTCAAGGGTTTCACACTTCTGCAGCACAATGCCATCAAATAAATGACAACTTGGCTCAAAAAGGGTAGCAAATAAAAAGTGTTTACTCTTAGAAGAAAAAAGAGTGGCACATATTCAAGAACATTTTAAAGGGATAATATAGTTAACTAGAATGTTAAACTGACTGAAACAGAATACATGTAGGCTATGGATACAGGACAGTATCTTTTCACTGACATTCTCTAACAATATTTGATTAGTTATTTCCCCTCAAAATCACTAAAATGAAATCTAAAAGCAAAGTCTACAAGAACAATCTTCCTTTAAATTACAGTTTAGGATTGATAATATTACTTAAAAATAGAAAAAAGTTCTGCTTCAAAGCAGTTAATGATCTTTAGATTTTTATAATTGTCATTTCAGCTGGACACTTAACCGGTTACGTCGAAACACCCTCCACCATCCCAAAGTCTCTTCCTTTACCATTTGAGATTTTTAACTATAATATCACCATAAGATATTATTTGGAGACTGGAGAAGAAGGCTTCTATATAGAACATTAATATTGCAGGTAGTTTGTTTTAAAACAATATAAAGGCGCTTTGAATCCCGCCCTCATACAAACTAACAATCCAAAAACCCAGAGGTCATTCACAATTGGACACTTTCCTTTTCTTGTTGTCACTCTGAGCTAGCTGATTGAAGGTTCAAGAACACATTTGTAAATATCAGAAACACATAAGAAAAGTAAATTAAACACATTTAGGGGGTGGGGGCAGTATGAAATGATAAACCACTAAATTCTTGTTCTGGGCAAGATGTGAGCAATAAACTGTGCTGCTCGAAACCTCAGGGAAAGGTTTCAGTCACTGGTCTCCAACTCGGCCCCCACAGGGAAGCCCAGGGCACAGCTGAGCTCAGTGCTTGACGCACCTTCATGGGCCAACAGGCATGGCTGCCTCCAGGAAGTAAATCGTACTGACAGATTCAAACGGCACTTTAAAATACTCAACACGCACATCCTGCAAATAGGTTTTAAAAGGATAACTCTGGAAACGGATGTTAACAATATTCTTATGAGTACTTTTTTTTTTTTTTTACTTGGATAATAGCGTCATCGACAAACCAACTAAGTTTGAAGGTATTTCAAGAAAATATTAAATAAATTCCACTGAAATGTGTATATATAATTATATAAACACCACTAGGCCTAAAAGACAAACTGAAATAGTTTTTTTATGCATTAGCCAAATGTAAAACATATATGGGCATTCAATCAATTTCAGTGAAGTCAGAATTCACCACTCTTAAATTTCTGAAAGAATTTTAAACCTCAGCCTATGAATCCTTTTAATATTGTTAGCATTTCATCTGACCATGTAACAAGAACCCTGATTGCTTTGGTCTTTATTTTCACCCATCAAAATCCACTGCAGGATGTCCTGGAGCTAATTAAAACCCTTCCAACTGTCCCAGCCTTCAATTTCCCCAGTATATGCTTCATTATGCATCATATTCCCGACTTCACAAATCAAGACTTCAAGCCCTGTAAAGCACATGCCAAAGAGCTTAAGGACATGTTGGTAAAACATGCCATCTTAGATCAAATCAGATTCTCCATTTAAATTCCACTACTTCCTTCTGATCAAAAAGGGGGGCGAGCGAAATTCTGAAGACAGGTTTACATTTCCTTTCTCTTACATAAGCGAATCTATTCACCATGTCTTAAAAGAGCAAGAGGGTTGATCAGTTTACAAAAGATTTTTTAACAACAACAAAAAAGAACAAGCAGGCAATTGGAATGTTTAGTCTCATAATCATTCAGTGAGATTCTAAAATCAATAAAAAAAATGTACAAATCGCACTTGGCTTGCACACTGAAGTTCACAACTTCGATTTCATGATGTAGAAAGTAAGCTGATCACACCCCAATGTGTGAATACAGCCAGTCCTTCAGAGACCATTGAGCACAATGTTTGTTTGTTTCTCGTTTTGATTGTTAAATGGTCCGGGGAGGAAGCCGTTGTTTGTACATTCCTGCTACGGCTTTGGCCGCGCTGTAGATCATCTGTCTTCGGGACATGCCGGTGAACATGACGTGCCAGTCAGTCCTGCTGACGTGAGGCAAGTTCCTCTCCAATACCTCTCCCACGGTCACCAGCAGGCCAGACCAAGCCAAGTTATAGTCGGGGGGAGTAAGGGACTGGGCCTACATCCGAGAGAAGAATAACAATTGAAACATCTAGGAAAATCTTAAAATATGTATCATGTTAAACATGGGATACACCAGACTAGGTTCAGTACCAATCAATTGAATGGTTTTGAAATAACATCCATGTGGACATCTGATCTGTTGTTCAGTGTGAATCCACTAACACTCACACCCTTGGTTATCTGCTTCCCACTACAACAGCACCAGCTAACAACTGGATGTGTTATTTCCACTATAGCATGACAACATGACGAACGATTAATTCAAAATACAGCACCCCACGTCTGTTAAACCCACGCATATCTAGCAGACCAAATTGGTTAGAACTGCATGTATGATCAGAAAATGTATTAGCAACAATGCATCAAATCGTGATGAATTTCATCCCCCGAGATGAACAACAGGGGACAAGTTTGTCACATCCCTTTCTTCCCGTGACAATGATTTGTTAAACACGCCAGCCTGTAAGCAAAGGATGGAGGTGGGGGTTGGGGTGGGGGTGATAAAAATTGCACTGAATCTCTCCATTCCAGAATGGAATATCCTTTCAAAAAAACAAGAGCGATTTTCCTTTTTTTTCAGAAACACAAGCGGACCCTGACGTCAATGTTTTAATGGAAAACGTCAGCTATAATTCTTAAACTTCTCATTGTCATTAAAATTCTGTCCAGTCATCGATCTCCACAGCATGTGAGTGGACTTGTTGGAGAAGTGTATATGCAATTTTTAAACACTGCTGTGAAATCTCTCTCCGAATATACGCAGTAACTTTTGGCTACTTATACCTGCCTAAACAGAAGTGATTAATCACTCACTTGTGCCATTTGAAAAATACCGAACGATAAACACGCGAGTTTCAGAACACCGACCTGCTGCACGTATTCCAAAGGCACGGGGGTGGCCTGTGTGAAGCTCTCAATGTGAATCCCGTGGCCGGGGTCTTCAAGAATTAGGCAGCCGATGTCAAACCATCTGAAATAAGACAGGATACAAACTCATAAACACAGAGTATAACAAGGCTAATAAGACCTCAGCTGCACGTTTCAACTGGTAAAAACAACAGAATATAGAACAGGACATTCTGTGTCTGTCCATATTGGGCACTACAGGATTTCCACAACAGTTTTTCATGCAAATAACAATTTCCATATTTTTCTATACCTCTCCAACTCAGATGTCTTGTATTACTCTTCACAGCAAAAAATAAGAGACACATGCTGTGCCATTAAGGTCAAAATCACATTCACATTACATTCAAAAGAACACAAGATGTATAGGTAAACACGGGCCTATCAATCGTATTTTGAGCCGAGCTCGATAAACGGCCTGTTCTGCCACAAGGCGGTAGGAAAGTTTATAGTACCGCCAGATAAACAAACTCAACTGGCCTCACCTTGGAACATCCTGCTGTAAATGAACCACATTAATAAGTGGAACAAAAGAATCAAAACTCTTTGAACACAGGGGTCTGTGCTCTGTAATATCTAGGACAATATTGATTGAATGCGGTTCTGGCGGCTGAAGTTAATCAGGAAGATTAAAGGAAGCTCCCCCTCCTTACTTGTCAGGAAAGAGCTCTGCAATGAAGTTCTCCACAGAGATGACAGGCTGCTTCTCGTGGATAATCCCCGCTCTGCGCAGGCTGGCGATGCGCTCCTGTGCACCCTGCGGAAACATTGGTTCAATGTGTCTTTTAGAGTCACTCCTCTGGTCTCTGACCCACTTTGGTCTTTCTTCTTTCTCCTGATATAACTAACACCATCTACAGAAAGGTCAACACTTGTCCTTGCCTGTATTGATGAAGCTCAAGAAATATGAAATCTTTAGCTCTTATGCCCTTTAAGATGCAGTATAATCTTACTAAAATGCTTACTAAGATATGATTATCTTCAGTCTCAGGTCCATCTACTGCTTTAGTATTTATGTTATTTCACTAAAACTGTATGCACGTAGAAACCCTATAGGGAAATACTACAGTTTTTTATCCCAACCGGCATGCTCTGATAAATGTTCACTGAATAATATGCAGATTTGACCAGTCTAACATTATGGTGAAGTGGTGAACTATCAGTAATGGATTATTTCATAGATACAATTCATATTTTAGTATTGTAATACTCGACTACTTAAAAAGAGAAGATATGTGGTGTAAGAATACATCACTCCTGTACTCACTTTCAGCCCTGCAGCGTATCCAACTGGCTGGGGGGCAATGTTCGACTGCCCTGCCTCCCCAGTCACCATGGCCAGCCCAAACACCTCCTGGAAAGCATCTCGAACTGCCGCAACTTTCACTTCTTTATTGGAAGTCACAACAATGTCAAGATCCCCACCAGACTCTGGAATAGCAAATACAGGGTTATATATAGATAGAGAGACATTTAAGGAGGATCTGTCTATAGTACAGATTGTGCAGCAGTTCCAAACCTAACTTGTACACTTTCTACAGAAAACATACCTATAACACTATGTTATTGTCATGTGAAAAACAAATGTTTACATGAAAATGTTCCTCCAGTTTTATCGTCACGTTTATTGTCAATGGGCTTCATCCAGATAAGAAGGTAATCATTCAATGCTGTCAGGGAGAACATTCCATTGATGTTTAAGTGTGACCAATGTCTTAACATAAAAGGCAAAGCTGAGCAGGTTTTAGAAGCGTGATCGTTGTATTAAGATCTATTTTAGTCACTTTATGCATCAAAACTCTGTTGAAATGAATACATTTCTTGCATGGTTTCAATTACACTAACCATAATAGAAAGAAAAAAAACACTCATTTTTTTATTTCCAAGCAAATTGTGATCTTTGGGAAACTTTCCTTTCACCAGTATGGTTTCCATAAATAAATAATAAAGTAAAATAAAAACTTCAGTTACCAACTCTCCGCATTCAAAACATGCCACTACTGCATCCCCTGTGGCCAATAAACAACGGTACAGAGTTCCCAAACAAACCGCCGAAATGCCACAGAAACTATTACTGATGCTTTTGGAACCAGGCTATGCGGCAACATGGTTTGAAACATGTTTTCCAGCTTCCCAGAGCAAGACTAATAAAATAGCACTTCGAGGGTATACAATAAAGCCGCCTCAGGAGGTGAGCAGACAAAAATAAAGCTACCAAAAAAGAAATGGAAAAAATAAACTACAAAACTTGCATGGGAAGAGTTGTGTGGACCCGTCACTTTGAGGGGATTAATGGATTAACTTTAAGAACATGAAGTGGTCTGAAACACTAACTCACAATGGATAAATAACACTTACTTATATATGGAGCCATTCCAGGATCCAGGGTAGTGATCATTGACTCTACAGAGTGTTTTGTCTTATCCAGAACCGATTTCACCATTGGGTTCCCAGCTACACCCTGCAAACAGAAGGTCACACAACTAAGAAAGTATACTCGACACACTGAATAATAAACTACAAGTGAACAAAAAAAACAACGTTACGCAGAAGCCGATAAATGTTTCGGCTGCATCTTCATTAAAAAGTGCAGACATTTATGGCAAGTCATAATTGGCTGTTAAGGATAATTGTCACTGAAAATGTGAAGGCTAACCAGCCATAATGCCCGTCTAATTAAATCCCTGTTGGTAAGGAATGGAAAGAAAAACACTGCAATCTGATATTTGATTCTTAATTACATTCTTCATGGGTTAGCAGCTCCTGGAAGTAATTAAAGCTGGAGCAAGTGAGCTACAGAAATACACCGATCAGCTATAACATTATGACCACCTGCCTAATATTGCGTAGGTCCCCCTTCTGCCGCCAAAACAGCCCTGACCCGTCGAGGCATGGACTCCACTAGACCTCTGAAGGTGTGCTGTGGTATCTGGCACCAAGACGTTAGCAGCCTTTAAGTCCTGTAAGTTGTGAGGTGGGGCCTCCATGGATCGGACTTGTTTGTCCAGCACATCCCACAGATACTCGATTGGATTGAGATCTGGGGAATTTGGAGGCCAAGTCAACACCTTGAACTCGTGATTCATCAGACCAGGCCACCTTCTTCCATTGCTCCGTGGTCCAGTTCTGATGCTCACGTGCCCATTGTAGGCACTTTTGGCAGTGGACAGGGGTCAGCATGGGCACCCTGACTGGTCTGCGGCTACGCAGCCCCATACGCAACAAACTGCGATGCACTGTGTGTTCTGACACCTTTCTATCAGAACCAGCATTCACTTTTTCAGCAATTTGAGCTACAGTAGCTCGTCAGTTGGATCAGACTACACGGGCCAGCCTTTGCTCCCCACGTGCATCAATGAGCCCCCACTACCCCGCTGCAGTTTTGGAGATGCTCTGATCCAGTCGTCTAGCCATCACAATTTGGCCCTTGTCAAAGTCGCTCAGATTCTCACGCTTGCCCATTTTTCCTGCTTCTAACACATCAACTTTGAGGACAAAATGTTCACTTGCTGCCTAATATATCCCACCCACTCACAGGTGCCATGATAACGAGATTATCAGTATTATTCACTTCACCTGTCAGTGGTCATAATGTTAAGGCTGATCGGTTTATATGCCCACCATGTAGGCCTATGCACATTTAACATATGGCCTGTCGTCTCTTTGACTTGACAGCACTCGGGTAAGAGCTGGCCACAACACAGATCTGCTCAGAAACAAACACAAAACCACTGCGAATGTGAATATCACTGGATATTGTGTTAGAGAGCTTTAGATGTATACTTCCTTACAGTGCAGTTTAAATATGATAATATTTTGTGCTCCGTTAATTCCCTTCAATGCACCTTTTGTTATTCATTCTTACATTTCAGTCGTTCGGTGTTTGTTTGTTTTTAATATGAAAGAAGCAGATTACACCCCATCCTCTGCTGCAAGATTGGAAATACTATTACGTTTTAAGTATTTGAAACACACTTTTGGGAATAAAGGGAAGATAAAGAAAATATCTGAAGAAATGTAGACAAGTATTTCTGATGCAAGTTTCTTTGTTGATAATCAAATGATCTCATTAAAAATGATTGTTTATCTTTTTTTTAATTAAAAACATTATACAGATCGTTATTCATATATAAGAATAAAAAATAATAAAGGATCTATCAAACAAATCCAGAGTGTTGATCCTATCTCCTAAAATTCAACAGTTCATCTCAATTCATAGATTACCTTCTTAAAGATGACATAAGCTGTTCACATATAAAATAATTGCCTTAAACAAAAAACTCTATTTAATAAAATGTTTTATTTCTTTAAATCTAGCAGCATTTCTTCTCTGACTACACCCTCTTGTGGTGAAATCTAGAATTTCTTGTAAGATTAAAAATAAATAAATAAATAACTGTGCAAAGTTTTTCAAAAATATTATTTACACATCAGAAAGGCACCTTAGGTCTTACAGAAAGAAAACCAATATCATCATTAAAGCAGTTTGTTCAACGCATGGTTCCATGGGCCATGACCTCAATCTGCAAAGTAAAGCAATCTAGAAAAATAAATAGTTGCAGAAATCTCAAAAGACATGATTAAATTGGCAAACACGAGTTCTTCTAGGAATCCGATTCTGGGGGTTTTCAGTTTTAAAAGTCTCAACCTTTAATTTTCTGTTCTGGAATACAAACTCCCAGGATGGACATCAACTGAATTTTAATAACAATGAAAACTATTTATACATTTACATTACTTACAAAGCACATTAAAACAATAAAAGGAATAAATAAATACAATTACAAAATGGAAAAAATATATACTATATATATATATATATATATATATATATATATATATATATATATATCTAGTCCTACATTTTAGTCAGATATGAGGCCTACTGCAACTGACAAGTTCGGCTCTAAAGTTGTCAGTTTCAGACAGCACTTTTAAGGCAGGTCAGCATAACTGACATTTTGAGTGCCCTGAAGCTGGAGCTGATAATGACCCAGAGTCCCTACTAGGCCAAATGTGAAACAATGATGTTGTCCATCACCCCCCCGTCAACAGCTCTTAGAGGACATCCAGTCCTCAGCGGTGCTGTACTCAAAGTGCTGGCTTTGTAAAAGTGCTTCTGAACAGTCTTGTTTTAAAACAAATTATAATGCACCACAGACAAAACTTCATAAAGTCATTTCCACTAGACCCAAAGGAATGTCCTCACGATAGGAGCTGCATAACAAGGCAAGTAACAACTGCTTCTAGAGATTCATTTCTGAGCAAACAATTGCTGCTGGATATACCTCACCCCCGAGCCACACTTCAGACACTGGCATACCTTTGTGGCTGTCATTGTCGAGTTCATTCCCAGTAGTTTTGAGACATAATGCAAAATACAAGGGCTAAATAAATTCATAATAAAACTTGTTACCCTAAAGCACAAATACAAGGGTCACCTTCATAGTGCGCTACTGTGATCTCAGGATTGACTAAAGCCAACTATATGATGAATCTTTTCTTGCAGACTCGGATTTGATAGCCTACCTTAATGAAGCCCCATATGCCTCCAGCGTTGTCCTGGTTTGCCCCTACCAGCCTGGGGTCCTCGGGATCTTCAGGGAAGGTGATCGAAGACCCGGCTCCCACGCCCATGGACATGGCAGGCTGCTGAACCATGGGGTTCGCCACCACTCCTGGGGGTACAGAAAAACAGAGAGCCAGGGGAGATTAGAAGTGAGCCCAGATCCAATTTTCCTCCCACAGTAACTTTAAGAATGCCCACAGTGTGAAAGGCAGGGGACACTGGGCACACCAAGATTAAGTGAAACAGCGCGATTTTCACACTGGGAACCTCAGTCCCATAATGGAAGGCCTTAGCCATTAGTCACTCCCAGCCTCCCCACTCCACACAGCTAAACCATGAGGTTGCTTTGAGACGTGGCTGATTCCTGCTGTGGGCGAAGGTAAAATACAACGGCTCATTGCAGGTTTTTTTTTTAAGAACTATTTTTGTGCACCGAGAGGAACAGCTCACTCAGGGGCTTAAAATCCAATTTTCATTGCATAACACCTCTGAATACAACAACTCTCATATACTGCCTTTTCCTTTTAAAGAATGCTCTACACTGGTAGAAAGCAGTGAAATTACATGATTATTTTATTTTGTATATAGTTTAAAATGTCATTATCTTGCATGCAACTGTTATTTCCAAATCATTGCACTTGGTGTTGGGACATCACTAATTAAATGCCTGTAAAATACCAGGGTAATAAGTACAGGGTCTGACATCATCTGTAGGCTGTCTAGAAAAAACAGTTCAGGGTGCTATTACTCCATGTAAACGTACAGGTTTTGTTATCAATTCAGTTTGAGTTCAGAAATGGTTCATAGCAAACCAAAGGATGATGTAAACTAGTTAACGCAAACAATGACTGATTCACAAGCACTGCAAGACAACTAGTTTTAACTCATGGCTCACTATTAAGTTTCTGAATTGAATGAAAGTAGAGGGGACAAAAAAGTAAATGCTGTCCACAAGAAAGCTTAAAACTAAATAAGGACAGATGACACTCATGTTGCCTGGATGCCCAAAACATAAACTCTGAGATGTTTGCTTGCTGCTTGTGAACAAGTGAGCTTCCCTCCCATTTAAGCCCAGCATTATTTCCAATTATCTTAGACCATAATAATGACTCACTAAGAAGAATAATTATAATTTATGATTACATGAGCTCTAAATCTGAACTTTTCTACACATTAACTGTAAAGGCCTTGTCTACAGACAAGAGACACAAGACAAACCTGCAATACAGAAGCGAGACTGAAGCCCAGCTTAACTCACATACACTAAAGTGAAGAAACATTTCCCACCTGTGACCGCTTGAGGGCTGGAAAAACTTGGCATCAACGGTGTCTGCGGCGTGCGGCCAGCATGCCCGCGTGTGATGTCGTAGTTGGCGCTCATGCTGAATCCTGTGGTGGGAGGGCCAAGAGGAGGCGCCGAGACAACAGGTCCTGGTGGGGGAGCAGTACTGAGGGGAGGGATGGAGGGAGAGGAGTAGGGGGGCATGGGACTGCTGAAGGAGACGGCACCAGGGGGTGGGAGTGGAGAGGCGGACGTCATCATGCCAACAGGGTGGCCAAACGGAGGGGCAGAGGATCGGATGGGAGGGACAGAGGTAGAGACAGGAGGCACAGGTGTTGAAAATCCTTGAAGTGGAAAGGAAGACATTGCGGGTGTGCTGGGAAGAGTCATAGGACTGGACATGCCTGAAGGAGAGAGAATAATTATGTTATTAGTAGTTTCTGCACTAATGGAAATGCATGTTTCTTTTGTGAAAAACATTTTAATATAATTTGTCGTTAAAAACATAGGACACATGGGAAAAACACAGTCACTGTATTATTTTTCATGGACAGGTTCTGTGGCAATTTGAGCATTACATTTCCCTCAGAAGCACAACTTTTAATCACATTCAATTATATGGGAGAATAAAAAGCCACTCTCCTGATATTCATACTGAAGCCTTTGTTATGTTAAATCCTGCTGGCATGTCATTGAGTGAAATACTTTGGTTGCAGTAAAACTGTAGCTCAAACCACAATGTAACATAAATCTGCACCATCACACTGAGTGCACAAGACCATGTTTACAGAAAACAGTGCCTATGTAGGTTTGATGTCCCAGAAAACACATATAAATGTCATTCTTTACAGTACCAAAATCATTTTTTTTCTTATAGATAAAGTGCAAGTGTTTAATATAAAAGAGGTTTATACCTAGGGAGAGAGCAGGAGTGCTGGCTGCCACAGCAGCACTGGGGGGAGGTGGGGGGGTAGTTGGGGGGGTGGTCTCTATTCCACTTTCTTCCATCATCTTCTCTGTTCACACCACTGCAATTCAATACAACACCACACACATACATACATACATTATATGTATATACAAAATATTCCCTGAAATACATAGTAATGAAGACTATCCCCCATATATTTAGTATTTGTATCGTGCATATAGAACTGCTGTTTTGAGAGGGAAGGTTTACTGACAAACAGAAAACACAGAATTTAAAATTAAGGAAATAAACAGAAAAGCATATAAGTCAAAACAATATACAATTACATTCACATGTATCCAGAACATTTCGATATATGAGGATTCAGATGTATAAACTATTATTTTCAAATCACTGAAAAAGTGCAGGTTCGTTCGATTAAAACTACTTGTAAGTCATGGTGCAACAATACAATCTATTGTAGAGAAGCTGTAAAGCAGCCTGCCAGCTAAATAATCATATTACTTTTGCAGGGATAGAGTGTAAAGTGTGTCGTACAGGTTTAATTTGTTGGGGTGTTTATATGCGTTTAAAACCATGTCACACTCCAATCACTTTCACTGTGGAGCATGCGCACTGGTGCTCGCCGGTAATGAAGACGGAGCAGCGGGCCGGGCTGCGGCGCTGCTGCCACGTCTCCAAGCCGTCAGATCCCCTGAATGGACCAACCCAAACATGAAGCCCTCGGTGGGAAACTCAGTGGTTCCGAAAGACAGATCGAACTCATCGTACCGTTGTGAAAATGTAACCGTGTAAGCGTTCAAATACACCGATTTAATCGTATTACAACTTCGGGATAACCAGGAAACAGTGGTCGTGTCCGAGCAGCGCACTGATCCCACACTGCAGTGATATAAATGAATCAGCCGACCGGCCAATCACTCACTCCAGATGCAGTGCCGTTATTACACGTTTGTAAATGCAATGTTACGAAAGTCAAGACCATAGAAAGAGACCAGTTTGTCGCTCCACACTGTCCCAGTATTGTCATGTTTCTGTCTGAGGACTGCATGCACCAATGCCATACCTGACTGCTGCCGGCCTCCTGGAGAAAATCTCACGCAGGAATAGCACCAAGAGTTTCTCGCCAGGATAGTTTTAGGTTTAAAAGACGAAGGGAATCCCTTCACGACACCCAAACACAAGGCAGTTCGTATCCTGTCGAAAATGGCCGCGTTTTAGTGACGTCACGGAATGCCACGTCTTAGCGGCGTGGAGGGGGCGGGCCTTCGCGTCTGTAAATAAAGCGGGACCCGCCGCTCTGGCCGTGACGTAACACTTACTGCAGTGGTACCTGGATGTTGCATTTGTTGTCTTTTTAAGTGATTTTAGGGATTGTTTTAATTTTTTTTAATCATAAGTATTAAAATTTTGAATGTTTTTATTATTGAAATGTAAAATACTCTACCTAATAAAACAGTATTTTTCATAGTTACAATAGATGACCTTACAACCTTTCATATTGTTACCATATTTTGCATGGTTGCGAACGTTTTCATATTCAGATGGTTGCGATGCTTTATTCTTTCGACAAAATAACAATTGTATATCACATTTCTTAATAAATATGTTTAAACAGTAAATGTTTACAGCACGTTATTTGTGAAAACACATTACTTTGTATTTGAATCTGTTGCAGCTTCAAAAAGTGTGACAGTTGTGAAAGTGATATCCTTAAGCATAAGAACAGATGGTTTAAAACATATATATATCTGGCAGAATCACAAAGGGTAATAATGGAAATGCTTTACATTAGAGACCCCTTCAGGAACAGTGCTAATGTAAACCAAATGATGCAATGAAGAATTGTGAACCTCTGGATAATGACAGTCATGTGTCACAAAGCTCTCCTGCATTTAAGAAAAATGACCATAACCACAAGTACTATATTTCAAACACACCAGACAAACACCAGATCATATTTTTGTTCTTTTATTGGAAAGCATTTGCACATAAGCTACAGAAAAAAATAATTAAAAAGTAATTCCATGTGTAAAAGTGGTAGTACAAGGGAAAACATTGTTTTTATTTAATCTTTGGGAAATAACCATGAATTAAGTGCAATCTCAGTTTTTAGCTTTTTGAAGAAAAAAGAACCAGGGAAAACAAAGCTGCAATTTTGCATGTCTATATACACTGTCCAACTGATGTAAACTTCAAAGCAGTCAAATGTCTTTCTAAAAAGGGGCGATACATTTCTCTTCTACATTTCAAGGATTTTAGCTATTAATTTCTAACTACACACCCAAGCAGAACACAATGCATTTTTCCAAGAACATTTTATCAAAAATACATTATCAACTCTGGTTTTACAATTGCAGTGAATGACAAAGGGTTAATAATCACATTAAAAAAAAAAACAGCTCGCAAAATTGAGTCTTGTTTGTTTAAACAAACATTCTGACTGAAAGAATGAACAAAATAATTGTTCATATTAATACTCAATTCTCCATTACCACAATAGAAGTAACAAAATATACCTTTCGAAATTAAATTATTTAAAATGGTGACTGGATCTGAAGGAGCCTTTTCACCATTATCAGAGCAAAAATTAACATATGCTGACAGAGCTAGGCAGTCTGTACAGTGCAGTGGAAGTCTTAAATCCACACCATCTGCACAATTGTATTAATATACAAAAAGGAAAGAGGGGTTTATGTACAGTTTACAATTGTCACCAATTATCACTTCTTAAAAAGTTGTAAAGTGATTTACAGCTATATACATTTTTTATTATACAACAAATGATTCAAGTCTGGCTCAGAATAGTTTAAGACGAGCGGCTGCCAACATATAAGAACTAAATGAAAATGCCACATTGAGCAAAGCTTACAAAAACTAATAAAAAGCATATATAGTTTTCAAAGTGAGGTTACAGAAAAGACTATCAGTGTGAATATACTTTTATATATATATATATATATATATATATATATATATATATATATATATATATATATATATATATATATATATGTTGCTCATTGCAATGCAAAAGACCAGCTTAAGCATAATTTATCTACACTGGAATTCATAAAAGAGATTCCTCCTAATGCCAGGGAATACAGTCTGTGTACTGCCGGAAGCCCTTTAATCCTGCTAGCAGGATGCCTACTACTAAAACATGGTGATATTAGCAATATTGCATGAGATCTATTGGTAGGATAGAAAGTACTAGCTGGCCTCAGAAGGCCACCTATTCCTTTGGACTCACTATTATTACTTGACAGTGTGAAGAAGAAGAAACCATTGATTTAAGCAGTAAACAACACAAACACCAAAAAGTGGCAGTAATATAAAACAAAATACAAATAAAAACCCTGTATTACAGTACTAGTATATCCACCCTTAGATTAATAAAACCAAGGCCTCTCTACTGGCAATCAACCTTGTACAGTCTATCATAGCCTATTTGCTAACAACCTTGTATATGTTCATCGTTACAAAAATAAATTCAATTCTGTTTTACATTTGTTTTCTATAGAAACAGTTGACTGATATGTTTTATTAAGGAGTGGAATGACTTCAAGGTACAACAACATCTGCAGCATCTAAAACAGGATGTACAAGGAAGCTATTGAATGTTAACCCCCCAAAAAACAGAATTATCACCATCTTCCTCCATATCTTACACGTTACTCTGTTGATTGCTATTATTCATTTCTTTTTTATAATTCATGAAAGAACAGAAGGAGAATGGAGTTAAAACTAAGATCCCCGAGGTGTGGAGTCCCTGTGACTTGTGTAATGGATACGGAAACTATTGCAGAGTTCTTCTCAGAAAAGCAAGATTACAAAATTAAAATAATAACAATAGCAATAATAATAATAATAATCAAAATGGTGAAACCCTATAGAAGAGAGATGCTGCCGGTGAGCAGGCAGCAATGCAGGACATCGGGCGTGTCTCAGGGCTTCCTTGCCAGGCAGAACGGTGGGTCTCTGTGCTCCTACAGCGGTCTGAGAGTGCGGCCCCCGCTAGCATCATTCACTGCTGAGCTCCTTGTGTGGGGAGGGGGGACTGTCCCGGGCAGGCAGCAGATCGTAGTGACAAGGAATGTGGCTGTTCTTTGGAAGGTCATATGGGTCTTGGCCAAAAGGCCCACTGGTACTGTTGCCAGGCCCATGGACTACACTAACGGTCGGTTCTGAAAATAAGAGAAAGTTGAAATTGTTTACGCAATTAAAAACACATTGAATAGCTTTTATGCCATCGGCTCCATATGTTGATGATAAAGGAGGAAAATGTTTTAGTCCAGAGTTTAGCATCGTAAATTCACCACAAAGGATATTCTCAAACAGTACTGATTGCTTTTGATAAAACTGACACTGATGATTTATATAATCTGTAAAATAGCAGAAGCCCAGAAAGTTAGATGATTGTGTGTTTTTCTTTCCAGTTTCACGGTATGAAATCATGACTCACCAACTTCGTAGACGTTCTTGTTGGTGGGGGCGGAGTTGGCGATCTCTGCGTAAGGGGAGTCCCTGCGGGCTGGAGACTTCATCTCCACATAGCCGCACTCTGTGTTCTTTGGCATCAGCAAGGGAGGGTCCTTTATGGTGGCATAGGGATTCTCTGTGCTGTTCAGCGAGCAGGAGCTGGAGTGATAGGCCGACCCCTTCACAAGATCTGAGGGAAAGCCGAGGCACGGCAATGGGTGAAAAGGTGGGAATGACAAGGGCTTCCTATATTAACAAGCATTTAATGTAGTGTTTAATAGCAGTCAAGGTTTTGAATCCTGACTGAGTAAGCCTTTTTGTTATTACAGAAGTATAAGGGACCTAGTTCTTCATGTGTTTGAAGCGTCTATGTGAAACAGCAGCACTTTGCAGTGCGCAGTACTTTTCATTTTATTGAAATTAAAGATAGGAAAAGATAAAAAATAGTTATTTAATGGAAGGTTAACACTGGTGGATAAAATGCTCAATGTGCATCAATCATCACCTCCAGTGATGTTCAAAGCTAGCTTGCCAACTCTTTGTGGTAATCAAGCAGCTATGTGGTAATTAAACAAGTCTGCTACATATAGACATGTTTAAAATTATTATTTCTAGGGGTTTTCTAGGTTTGTCAATCGCCTTAAAGCAATGTAAAACTCAAAGGCTATTTCTTGTCTCCTGTAAATCTACCTGACTCAGACCCCCCAAAGTCCTTATTTGAGCTTTGAGGTGTTTTATTACTCTCGACTGATGAAAAATCTTGTAATGCAATATATTTGTTATATATTTTGTCAAAACAGTTTTACCTTTAAGAGATTTCCCCATGTAACCCCTGTCAATTCCAAAAGCTCCTATAAAGTTTAAAAATAAACAGAATATCAGGAACAGAAAAATGTGACACTTTATGTTAAACTAATCTAAGTCCAAAATACAGTAAATGGTAAAATGATATATGGATAAGTAATAATGAATCTACAGAAAAAAAAAAAGAAAAAAGAAAAAAAAAAAATATATATATATATATAAAACATTCTCTAGAAGTTAAAGGTGTATTATTAATTCTAAGCAGATTTATCTCAATAGTTCCACTGAGGACATTTAGTGCTGGATAATGTAGGGTGAGCTGAATGTATTTACTTAGTGGATAAACCTATCAATTTTTTTCTGTAAAGGAATCCTGATTTGCATGAGATTTTATGCTTATGGGAAGAGGAGTGTGAGACAGACCTACAGTAATAAGACAAAGGCAAAATATTTTATTTTTTCATTCCCAGTAGGAGCTACAACTTGGCTACGCTGAAGCGAAGTTTAACCTCACCGAGTTCATTAAAGCAGCCTCCTTGTTTCCAGTCAGCCGGTAGGGTTCCAGTGTAGTCCATCATTGGGGGTCTCTTCCTGGGATCCCCGTTCTTCAGATTTACAAAGAGCTGGTTGTTTTTCGGTTGCTGTGGACATCAAGGAAATCCATCATTTAGACTAAAATAAAAAACACCAGTTGACCGCGTAGATGCCATTCAACAGCAGTGTTAATCGACTTGCCTTCCCATGCGGCACTCTCTCCATGTTGTTGACATGTGGCGGACTGGAGCACTGGGTCAGGGTGTGGTAACTGGGGTTGGAGAAGTAGTTGCTGTTGGGATGGCCACTGTTGGTCTGCGGAAGGGTCTCTGCAAGAGCACGAGAACTTCAAAAGCGACCTTCACCACAGACTGAAGTCATGCGTCTAGTAATGCCATCACGTTCACATGACTTAAGAGAGACAAGGTCAAGTTGTACACGATTCTTTGGTTACAGAATTCTGAGGATGATTAGAGACTGAAGTGCATGTCCAGAGATGAGGAGACACGATACGAGAGTGGTAGAGGAATGCCTTTAGTGGGAAGAGCTGCCGTACCTGTGATGGTGTAGTCCATGTTCATGGCCCTCATTGCTGGTGTGTACGTGACAGCAGGCATGGGGGTCTCCTTGCCCTTCTGCTTCTTCCTGTAGATGATGAAGAGGGCCAGGAGGAAGAGGACAATGAGGACCAGCACGATGATGCCGGCGATGGCCCCTATCTGGTAGGATTCGGCCGGGACCACGGTGCTGGTGTGGCTCAGGCTGTTCAGATCGCCCAAGATGATCATGCCAGCTGCAGGAGTGGAGGGCAGACACAATGAAGGAACCACTGGCACAGTCACACTTTCACAATAGGTGTTATTTGTATTAGGGTCTGATTACTCACATAACTACATCGTTATCGCAATAGACTTTCTAAATCTGTATTTATATATATTTCTAAACTAACATTCTGATGCAGGTCATTTGAAACCTGCATCCTGGGTACTGGGTAGTGGCAAAAGCCACTAGAGGGCACTATTACCCACAATGCTGAGGACAACTAGAATATAACTGTAGCTAGAGACAACCTATGCAAGAATAAAAAATAAAAAAAACTTGATATGTGTGCTTTTGTTAAATGAATATTTGATTGTTTATTCCAGTGGTTGCGTTTCTGTATGGAAAATGTATGCGAGGCATTCTCAGGGCTCTACCTTGGTCACATCTTGCTCCCTTCCAGCCCGGGCTACAATAGCAGGTTCCTGTGATGTGGTCGCAGGTGGAGTTGTTCAGACAGTCACACACCTGCCTGCAACCATAGCCATAGGTGCCTGGAGGACACTCTATTGGCAGTAGGGGAAGAAACACGAGTTGAAATCTGTTTCTTCCGCTTACAAAAGACATTTACACAGTCCTCTGCTTGACTTTATAGCAATATATGGTTGCGATCTATAAGAATGTCAACCGCTTGTGTTCACCATACCTCAACTATAGAACAGCCACACTTTTCCTTCAGTGCATGAGTGTACTTGATGGAGATTGAAGCAGTTATTATACTGAGCGGATTGACATGATCTACATTGCTCTATTTAATACAGGGGCATCAGAATCCCTTTTAAATATACCTCAATTTGGACATAATTGTTTTACGGTTCCGTTTACAGCACTGGCAGAGATGGTGACACACCTCCTCTGACACTTGTGCATTTGCAAGCTTTTTCACTCCTTTTATGGATATTTTTTCTATATTGTACAGTTTTTTAAATGATTTTGCCTTTCATCTTTAGTATTCCTAACTGCAGGAAACAGTTGGATTGCATCGATTGGACTTCTTCTATACAAAAAGTGGGCAAAAGCACATGATCTCAGTAGACCCTGAAAGCTGCTGTCTCCTCTGAACTTACTTTGCTCGCAATGCTTGCCCATGAACCCTGTGCGGCAGGTGCACTGTCCTGATATGTGGTCGCAGTCTGCGCCGTTTTGGCACTGACATGTCAGCGAACAGTCCTTCCCATAGTAACCCAGTGGGCAGCCTGCAAGACAATACAGTACAATTTAATCAGAACTGATCTCAAGGCGCTATATAAAAAAACAAAAGCGGGACTCATTCCAGATTTGGTGTGATCAGTTTGAATTCATTTCATTTGTCTTTTTAGAGAATGCACTTAGAACATACTCAGCAATGTAATGCTGTTTGAGAATTATAAACTCTGCTCCTATACTGTAATTTATAAAATATGTGTTTGTGTGACTCAAGATCCAAACCAGATATGATACAGATACCAGATAAGATCATATTTAGTTCAATATACAACAGTGCGGTAATGGGGGGGCAGGGGAGTGTTGAACTCACGCTGTGTGCAGTACAAGCCCGTCCAGCCAGGAGTACACTTGCACTCTCCGTCGTACGCGCTGCAGAAAGCACCGTTGTGGCAGTTGCAGGTGTGAATACAGTTGGGTCCCCATTGCCCAGGTGGACAGGCTAAAAAATAATCATCTACTTTAGACACTCATATCATACATGCAATCGTAAATGTAATGTTATCAGCATACTATACAAACAATGCTGTTTGTTTGTTTTTCAATTGTTTTTCAAAGATGTGACTACATGTTGGATGAATTATTGACAAAATGTTGTCCTGAAATGCAGCATGTTAAATAGAGGGAAATCTCAAATCTTGTTACAGAAAATAGTGGCACTATGCCCAGTTTGCATGGCAACCAAAAAAAAGCCTCTTACAATCTGATAAACAGATTCCCTACATCACCAGCAGATGGCAGTCAAATGACATACTCCTATTTGAGATGATTTGTAAAGGTTCAAAGCTAGCAAGCTGTCCGATGATTTATTGCATGTAAACAAATGTATAAACAAAAAACATGCACTGACAAATAGCTAAAACATCAAGTAATTTTGTAAATGCAATCTATACACAATGTATACATCAACAATGTTTCACTGGACAGTTTTGAAATGTGCAACAGTTTAAATTCAGCTGTGCCTGGAGGAATTGTAACTCACGCTGAGAGCAGTCACTGCCAATCCACCCTGGGTAACACTGACATGAGCCATCGATAGGGTTGCAGGTCCCATTGTTGGTGCAGGTACAAACACCGGCACAGTTCTTTCCAAACCGGCCACTGGGGCAAACTGTAAAAGAAGAAGAATCTTGACAGCTTTGTGTCAGATTTATCTACTGCTTACAACAACACGGTGCATCAGTAATAAAGGTAAAATGTTAGCTGTGAATCCATCATGTAAACTGTGAGACATAAGTCATTATTCAATACAGCTGGATGTTGAAGCGTACTTCCGAAGTGAGCAGCTGGTATTCTCACCTTCATTGCAGAGGGCTCCCTTGAACCCTGGCAAGCAGTCACACTGCCCTGTCATGTGGTGGCACGGCCCATTGCTGTGCACGCACTGTGGGCAGGCCTGGCTGCAGCGATGGCCAAAGTAACCAGGGGAACAAACTGAAAGGACAAGGGCATGATTTACTTCCTTTACCCAAATTGCATAACACCTCTGACTTGCTCATCAATACTTAGGAACGGGAAAATCTAGCCAGCCCCTCCCCCAAAGTATAGATTACTGGAAAGCACAGTCGGACATGAGAAGCAGTTTATGCAACACAATGCAGTGACCTTAAGAAAACAGTTCTGTGAGAAAAGGCCCGATCTCAAAGACACGGACTGCGGTGCCGTTTGCAGAAGGTTCTTGGTAAGATTTCCTTCACGCGCATCTCTGCAACACGGGGCAGTATTAGCCTTGACAGCCTGGCATCACACTGACTCATACGTGTAAGAAGATGACCCGACAGACAGAGAGGGCAAGAACAATGAGGTAGGAGTATAAATGTAAAAGGTCACATGTCAATAGATAGAATACTGTAGTCAGTTTCATTTCATGTCACATGCTGTGTTCCCCTCACACACACGACAGCTCCTTACAGACAGGGAGACAGGAAATACTCACTCCTCTGGCAGGTGGTCCCTCTGAATCCCGGGGCGCACTCGCAGGTGCCCTCGTCGGGGGAGCAGGACGCCCCGTTCTTACAGGTGCAGGAGAGCGAGCAGTTCGGACCCCAGCGACCCTCGGCACACACACTGTCACAGTGGATTCCTGTCAAACATATAAATAAATCTTTTTAAATACAGAGAATAACTGTGAAGGGAAAAAAGCAATGCCTAAAATGAGTCTTTGCTGACTAATAACGCACTCAGTTCAAGCTTGGGATTGCCAGGACTTTTTCACTTTGAGCACAACCACTCAAGGATCTGTCTAGTTGGCGAGAAGCTATGTATCTGTGCATGGTTAAGTAAGAGTAAACACCCCACCCCACCCCAGTAAATCTATCTATACTTCTGAAGACATTTACACAGCCCACAGCCTGACATTAATATAAATAGCCATTTTAATGATATGGTCTTCAAATGGCAGCATAGCTTTTGATCGGTTTGCCCTTTCTTTGCGATCACCACTAGGACACAAAGGTGCACCAAGGAACCCATGCTGACTGACCATTCAGGTTTCATCAATCATGTCCACTAATGCACGCTACATTTTCCAGGATCCAGGATCTCCTTCTGCTGTTATCTAAGCTCTAACCATCAGGCTATAATCTGGCAATTCAAAACAGTTCAATCACATTTCCATAGTTCAGTCCACTAGCCCAGTCTCCATCACCCACTTAACAGGTTATGGGAACAACAACACAGAGTAACTGTCGCAACTGTTTAAACATGGTTATTATTATTATGGTCATTGTTTAGTTGTTACATTAAATGTGTATCACTATACTTGGGTTATATACCTGGAATTTACAACTTAAATACTCAAGAAAATACTTCTCCATGTACAGGAAGGAGTAACTCTGATTAATTTTCTTATCTCAGTTAAATGTTTTTTAAAATCTTTAGTTTGGTGGAAATTATTATTACCCCAATAATTTTGTCTTAAATAGAGTTATGATATCAGTTTAATGCCAAGTTTAAAACATTTAAAAAATACATATTTTTGGCAAGTAACATCATTGCTTTTGGAGCAAAACAATGTACTCTTGACAAAGAAAAGAGAAACTGAATAGAGGGAACATAGAATATGAAATGCCATTTTGGGAAGAGTGCTCCATAACAAATTGAATTTGCTTATTGCATCATTTATAATATTTCTGGACATTGCAAAGCTGAGAAATAAAAGACACTATACTAACCGTTTTGCAATATACTATGAGGAGGATAAAGCAGCCATGCAAAATAGTTGTCAACTGTAAAAAGCTGACCCTTTAAGGAGTGAATTAGGAAAAACTACTGAAGAACCCAGTTTAATCCTCACTAACACAAGATGTTAAAAAGCATAGCTGCCTATTCCTCTGAAAAAGAAGACTGTCTGTGTAAAGCAAGCATGGCTTCTTCCAACTCCACCTACTGAATGTCTCAGGGTTTTTTTTATAAAGAAATGCCAGTAAACATCCATTGTGGAGCTTAGACTGTATTGTGTCTGCATTACACTGCTAAATCATTAATTTTGGCCGTGAAAAGGACCGAACATCAGGCTAAGTGCGGTGCATAATGGAACTGCTTAAAAAAAGACAGCCTTTTTCTAAGTATTTAAGTTCCTCTAAAGAAACAGGAGGAGCTTTAAAGATAGCATGTCAATCACTTAAGTGGCAACTGTCTCAGGCTTATCAACTGTAATTAAATAAAACCTTATAATTTCTCGTTCCTTTAAAATTAACTAGTTTCTTTTTCTGGGGTATTTGCTGTTTTGATTCTGATAAGGAGGACTATGCCGGAAAGCTGTGCCAAGACTTTGGACAAAGAGCTCTTTGATGGCTTCTGCAAGTTGCTAGGCAATGGCTCAATGGTCCAGATAAACTCCAGTTAAGCAGGACTGAAGAAATGCATGTATTTAAAGCCCAGCACATTATGCAAAGGGCCTCGCACCCTCCATCAGAATTCATTCAGCATTTGAACTGGAAATGGAAGTGCAAGGAAAAAATGTCCAGACATCATAGCCCGCTGATTTGCTGGGAATTTACAATCTGCATTCTGCTATTTATCTGGCACTGTGATCAACACCAAACTAAATGTACAGAACGTACTACCGGTTACATAAACTGTACTTTTTTTGTGAAATCTCACTCAGTTTCCGCGTGTGTATTGAAAATATACATTTCCTTTTTTCTCTTGTTCCTACTTCTATATTCCTTCTATTCAGAGTTAAAGAAGACCCATTTAGAAATTATGTTAATACATGATTTAAAACCAGATGATGTGTGGTTTAAATGCAGCCAGATTTCTGAAGTGAAAACCTTTGTTCCAGAGAAAAAGAAACAGTGCCGGATTACTGTAAATCAAGACTTTGACCTACCCGCTAACAGATAACTACAGAACTATACTCAGTTACAGCTGCATTTTAGTAAGATGCCACTTTCTTCTAATCATAAATGTAACCTCTATGATGTACAGGTTTGTGGTTTGCTATTAGCGGGTGGGTCAAAGTTTTGATTTAATCCTGCCCACAGAAAACTCAAGTTGAAATTGTATTTGGTGATAGCGTTCATAAATTATTGCACTGAGAATAACAATTATAAAATGTTTGTGTTGCATGGCAAACACAGATTTGATATAGGTTAAAATGAAAATGGTAATTTAAATCTAATAAATGATTGCAACAGAGCCAATTATCAATAAAGGAGTACAAGGGCTCTAGAAATAGCAAACAAAGCGAATCTGCTGAACTTAAGGGTCCAATGGGTAGTAGGTCTATTTATTTAAGACACTTGCAATCACATTACACACCATTGAAATTAGAAATTGGAAGAAACATGTAGTTACAATAAAATCCATAGTTCTCCTGGCCTATTTTTCTGCATGTAGGAAAAAAGAGCATTTATAATGATTACATCTGTTCGCAATTCATTGTTCACATGATTGATATAATACGAATCATCTGAGCTGTTTTCATGGACCCAGATTAGCACTTGTTTTAGATTATTCAATGTTAGTTAGGGTAGGGCAGTCAAAGGTCTGTGAAACCAGTTTAATTTGGGCCATTTAGAGTAATGTTTGGGCAAATTGCCATCATTCAATTAAATGTCTGTCCTTGAAAAAACAAATGAACAAACAAACCACTTTGTGGGAAGCACAACTTCACTATTTTTCATTACAAATCGGTAGAGCATGTATTTATTGTTTCTTTAAAAAAAATCTTAATATTAGTTTTCACTATTTTTATGCAGTAGACAGGCAGATATTAAAAAATATACATTAAAAGCACTTCTCCCCTTTGGCATTAAATGTTGGATCTTATTCTGTATTCATGGGATCATCATTTGAAAACTGACTACATATGAATGACAGTAGCATAAGCACAGTACAACTGAAATGACCGTGAACAAATGTCTGCGGAACATCTTGACATCTACTTTTTATTTCACAGTTAAAATAAAAGATTAACAAAAACAAGAATGCCTACGTAATGTTTCAGACTGTTCTGTTTGCCAGTAAACATCCCAGCAACGCTCCTGCGCTTTATATCCACATGACAAACCTCCAAAACAACTGAGCTTTACAATCATGAAACATAGCATAAGAAGCATCTTCCAATCTACAAATAATTCATCAAGAGTTTTACATAACAAATAAATAAATAAAAACTTCGTTTCATAACTAAAAATCTTGCCTTAGGGTTTTCAGTGCAGAAAGAGATTGTTGCCTTCACATCTATCCTATCTCTGCCTTTATTCAGCACAAATTTCCTGTTTTGCAAAATGTATTGAAGCAAAAAACTAAAGACCCATTCCTGCAATAAATTAACAATGCCAGTGGTGAAAGGGATCTTCCACACATCCAAGGGCTATACAATATGACTAAATAAATGTAATTTTACACTATGGTTCACAATAAACAAATCATTTAATATGCCTTTAATATGTATTTATCTTTTTGATAGTTTATTTATTTATCTAATAAACCCTTAACTCTAACTAATTTCAATCAGAAATACAGATGCATAGTATTCAGTTTGATATGACCTGGGTAAGATGTAGGTGAGATTTATATATTTTTATTGACTTTTTGGAAGACAGTTTAGAAGACATGAATTTTAATAATATTAGAATAAAGAATATTGTTCTTTCCTACTCCCTTGAAATCCTTTATGAAAAGACATTTTCTTGCATATAACATGATAATCTTCAGTTTGGTTTGATCAGATGTGTTCTGCATTAAGGTATGACTGGAATAACTGCTGAAGTATGTGGACCTAGCTATTGAGAAAGTACTCCAACTGAGAAAGAAACAGCTGATGACATCCATAGAAAAACAGACACTATAACTACAAACTGAAAGGATCACATCTGAAATGGAACAGATTGAGATTTCACAGAACCAATGATGTAGCCATGTAGCCAGTCCCATCACTCACCAGTCCAGCCTGCCAGGCAGCGGCAGTAACCTGTGGCCGAGTGACAGCCATCCGCGTGGCTACAGTCACAGCGCTCAGTGCAGTCCATGCCATAGGTCCCATCCTGGAGCACAGACAGGAAACAGAGATACACCTCTTATTAAAGCAGCAGCATTGTGGGTAAAAGTTCAATTCTGTCCTCTGCATTGGTAATAAATGGTTACATTTCCTAATGTGAAAGGTTGGCAATTAATCATAAATCATACAAACAATAAATCACACAGTACGTGACTGTTGGACCTTCTTGGGGATATTTACGATGATAGGTCAAGCTATAGTTTCTGCCATGGTGTGCTCTATTACGAACTGTAAAACAAACCGCTCCCTTGTATTCCAGTTGTATTGTGCAGTTTGTGCAGTTTGTGCAGACTCCCCAGGGGCAAAATGGTCAGCAAGATTAATGTGTTTTTAAATTGTGGATTTGTATTAAATAACTGGGATTTAAGACTCTTTTATAAAGTGTGCAATTAACTTAGAGCAAAATACCGAACTCAGATGAGAAGTGATTTGTGATATGAAATGTATATACTTTCTCACATCAGATTCTGAATTTTCAGAAGCTTTTCTTGCAGAATACAATCAGCTGGCAACAACCACAATGAATAACCCTGAGAGCAGATTCTACAAGAATCGAAATAGCAAGATAAATTAGATGTCATACTGCTCCTTTTGTTAGCCAGTGCCAGCCGCCGTCTCACTGTTTATTCCAAATTGTTCATTCATCAGTATCTCAAAATCTCCTCAGAATTCCTAATATACTTTTTATTTTTTTTGTAACAACATTTACAGGAAATGTGATAAGAATATAGGAGTTCAACACAAAGGGTCTTTTGTAAACTTTAGGTTAGACTGGCTATAGGAAGTTCAATCTACAACGCAAGGAAGACGTGTAATTGAATGGTATTATACTAAAGCTGAGGATCAAAGACATATTAGCTGTCACTAATCCTAGCATGTGCCTGTGATCAGGCCATAATCAATAGGGATTAAACATACTGTAAAATACTTAAAAGGTTAAACAAAGCAAACTCGTAAAATGCACACACAATCTACAATTTCCTGAAACAGTTTTCATGCAGAAAAAGCAGCCAACAAGATATAAGTATTTACTGAATTGGATAATAGGAAATTATCACTGTTAAACAAGGGTGTGTATACTCAGTATGGGACATTTACTAGTTAATCATTTAGTGTGGTGATCAGCAACCCCAAGTAAGGGACTCCCCAATGTCTTATATCTATAAGATATAAAATCGCACCCCATAAGTGCTATTTATTTAGATGAAGAAAAGTGTTTAAATCATGTGACGCCATGCTTAGCGTTTCAGTTTCAATTGAGATCTTCAGTAAGAGCACATTACCTGGCACTGCAATTCACATTTCTGCCCTCTCCAGCCCGGGGAACAGGTACACATGCCATTGAGAGCGTTGCAGGCCCCCCCGTTAGCACACATACAGGTGACATTGCAGCCCAGACCCCAGGTGCCACTGGGGCAATTTATAGAGCAGTCAACACCATGCCAACCTGGAGGTACAAATCACACGTCTTTTTAAATGCAGTGCACTCAAATTCAAAGGAAGAGATACTGATGGCTTGATTCTGATCTTCATAGAAACATACATAAAAACTACAACAAAAAGTACCAATAATATCCTCTCCTCAGTGCTCCCACTGTCCATGACACTGTGGACTGTGTGACATTCAGAACAGAGACATTTAACCATTGTGGCAGTTCCCAGCATGCCACAAATGTGTTTTTTGAAATGTAAATAAAATGTATCTCAGCTTCCCCAAAGTCATTAATCAAGGAATTACACTGACAAACTTGATATGCAATACACACTTAATTTCATTTAAAATGAATCATGTCAACACATGGGGCATAATGAACCTTAAGCTGTTATACTGAGACAATAAAACGTAATCAACACTTTTTCATCCTTTCATCCCCCTTTATGATTCCCTGCGTAGTGCAAAGACCCTGTCATACCTGCTTTACAAGAGCACGAGCCGTCCACTGGAGAGCACGTGGCTCCGTTCTTACAGTTACACGTGGACGAGCAGTTGGCCCCGTGAGTTCCTTCAGGACAGGGCGTGGAGCAGTCTCGGCCCTGGAAAATGTGTACAACTCATTGACACAGTATGACGGCCATTTTTCCTAATTCAGTCTTTTCTGCGTTTGCCAGTTTGTCAGCCAAAGGCATGACTATAGGAACCCCATTGTGCTTTAAGAGTAAACAGTTTTTAATTCTGTAATGCAATATAATCACTGGTGGTGACCATTATTACCACAAGGTATAAACAATGGATTTGTACTGTGTGTTGCTTTTTGCAGCTTATTCTAGCATTGTCACATTCATCTCTGCAATCAGTATATTACTGTTAAGATATTCTTAAGGGGCGTTAAAGCTGCTGTATGTGAGAGAGAAAATGCAACAAAATTGTACACTGAAGGAAATAGGATAGGGGGCAGGGAAGTAGGGGGAATTTTAAAGTTGTACAAATCTGTGGGATTCTTAATAACAAGAAAATAAACGAGTGTCTGCGAATGATACAATACGGTTCATATGCTGGCCTACTGTGTTTTGTCCCTGAGGTCACAGTGAATCAGACTGCAGTGACCTACCTTAAATCCCGGGGCGCAAATGCACTGGCCGGTCACACTGTGGCAGTCAGCACCGTTCTGGCACTTGCAGATTTGTTGACAGGATTCCCCATAAAATCCAGGAGCACATGTCTCATTGCAGTAGAGCCCCGACCAACCAGGCTTGCAGGAACACTCGCCAGACATGGGATGACAGCTGGGGATTGAGGATAAAGGCTCTGAATGTTTGGGACTAAAAAAGACACTTGTGGTCTAATAATCACAAATCATCATAAGAGGCAACATTACTGTCACAGAGAAATGTGATAGCTATGGCAGATAATTGAAGGTACAGATTCTTGTGCAGGGAGGACTATATAGGTTTAAAGTGCTTGGCCTTCACAGAAAAGGTTTGGAAATCAAGCACGCATAAAACGCAGCAGCACACATACACACGAATTGTGTGACGAATTGATTTCAAATGTGTTCAAATGCATCACTTAAGTTCCTGTTGAAACGATAAGCTCCAAAACTCTGATTTCGAATGCACTTCTGATCCATCAGTTAGAATAAGAGGTGAAAACTTTGAAAATCCCCAAATGCTAAATAATTAAAAAAAAAAAATGATGACTGAAATCGTGAAAGCAGGAAGCTGCACACTGTCTACTTAAACTGAAGTTTACAAGAATACAAGAGCTGCACAATGTATATGAAAAAATATAGTAATCACAGTGGAAACTAATTAAAAATGGATCCCTGGATGACCAGCATTCAATTTAGGCAAAGAACATTTACAGATGATCTTGTTTACAGAAACAGTGTGTCCTTTAAAGTGCATGAATGTAAACATTAAAAACAAATACGAATTTGAACTATAATTACTATAAGAAATGTCATGGTGTTTGAATATTTGAAACGGTAAAATATTTTGTTTAGTCTATCCAGCTAGCTAGTTGGATATCAAGTAGTTTTTCAAGGAAAGATGTTAAAAATCAGGGTTTATGAAGTTCTAGCATGCAAGGACACACGCTTAGTGTGTTGCTGCCCTACTCTTAAGGGCCATAGCCAAAGCTGCCTTCACAAAATCCAGCATGTGCGGTTTTGTTCCCCCCCCCCATTGTTTTTCTGTTGATGTTTTGCTATTGGACATTTTTGGGGGTATTTTGGCAACTTCTCAAATCAACTGAATATACAATAAATTAATTGAGTAAAAAAATATACATGGAAAAGTGAATAAAATCAATTAAGAGAGTGTTATGAGCTTTGCAAATATATATGATGTAGCATTAAATACTTAGATACAGATATATGCTGTATAATCACAATGCCCCCATACAGTTGATTAATGGTAAATATTTTGGTAAAAATATTATTTTAGATGTATCCACTGTAGTGTGTATCAGTTAAAGGGATTTCAACGTGAAACTGGAATGGAAGTTTCTAGAAACCTTGTTTGCGCTGTAGAACGATCCTTATGACAGTTTAAAAGGTGGTCGAACCAGGGAAGTAGTTGGGTGCTTTAGCATATAGACACAATTAAAATGACTGTAGCTTTACTGCAACTTGATACCTACTCTCTGTAAGGCTTTATGAGAGGCATTTACAAAAAGTGTTCAGAAACGAGAATAATAAGCAGAAACTCGATAAAGACCAATATCTGCTTTTTACAACACAGATAATAACTAGAAAAGGAGCATTACTGAAACCTAACAATTTAATATATTTACTATTATTAAGCATTCCTGGAAATTCCACAGGGACATTATAAATGGGAGTTTAAGTGTTAGCATCTTCCTAAAAAAAAAAAAAACGTTTAACTTTACATTTTGGAAAACAGGGAACACCATGTGCAGTTTAAACTATGGCAGGTTTAAATCGTTATTTTGTTTATTATGAATGTATTATTATTATTTATTTATTGGCAGACGCCCATATCCTGGGAGATTTACAGGATACAAGAGTTTACTTCACACAATTCATAATAAAACCTTTAACACACTGACATACATTAAATACAGCAAGCCTTTTGGCATCAGATCTGTAGAGACAAATGTTTAATCACATCTTTCAAATCTAATTGTTTTCCTGGGTTTCTAAAGGCAAACATTAGAGCACTCTAATCTCCACTTAGAAAACGGAATGGGAGAGTCAGTCTGGCTGAATTTGATTGACCGTGTAACAATCGTGAGCTCCAGTACCTGGAAGGATACCAGCTGTCTCTACCTGAAACAGCAGTGCCATTGAAAGAGGGCCCAGGCAGCTGCTAAGACGCGCAACAACTGGCCATCGTCAGCTGTGCCTGCAGATCTGCACTCAGGGGGAAGGCACAATGCCGTGCTTGTGGTTCTCTGGCTCACTCCACCTCCATCTTTTACTGCAGGAGACTGTCTTTGGTCAAGGGTCTCCCGCAGTGTGTTATGATCACAGACAGCAAGCTCAAGAGGAAACCCACACCATGTTTGCTGAGGCTTTGACCTCTCAGCCAGGGGTCCCACTCACTTTTTGTATCTCATCAGCTAAAAACAGAAATAGACCGTTGCGATTTGAAAAGGTTGTCGTCTATCCAGTGGTCTAAAGCTGTTGTTTAGAAAGCAGGGTTGTGACTGTGCAATTGTACCAGTTGTTGTTTTCTCCCTGACTGAACCAGACCCTGGGTCAGGGAGACTCTGACCTGAAAGGGATGGTCTGCCAGATCATTACAGCACCTTGCTGTGCACATGTCAGCTGCTATTAAAGTGCAGGAAAACCCTGCAGAACACCATATAGTTCCTTGAGGCCATGAAGAAGAAGAACAAAGAATAACCACAGTTGCCAATGAGGGCAGAACAACATCACACGGTTACCTGAGTATCATTAGACAGTTGTTTACGGCCATGCCATTCATTTTACAGCAGCCAACAAGTGTTTCCGATGTACTTGCTCTAATTAAACAGATGGTCTGGTTTATGGAGAGAAGTAGGGAGAATTAAACTCTATAGAATAATAATAATAAAATTGGTTCATTAACTGTGGTTCATCATGAAGGCACTTGATAACACACATACATATAAGCGTGTCTTATAATATTAAAACAATATATGTTTGACAGATCACCTTATGGAAGCATATAACCATGTTACAGTACAAATACAAGTATTCCTGATGTTTAGTATCACTATGTATATTTGTCTCTCTAATTTTGTCATATAAAGGACATGAAAAAACAGATAAGGCCGCAAAAATGGCATTTAGTGGGTGTGTGATGGTTGTGTTCTTAAAGGATTATTTGATATTTTAGTTTATCCCAGATTTTAGTACATTTATAACTGCATGATTGCTCGGGGCTAGAATGACATCAATGTCAGAGAAACCACAAATCGCCCATCAACTGCTTACATCCAAAGGGAATGTTTTTGGTGCTTAGTTGGGATTCCTGGTAGTTTTAAATGAAAATAGTATAATTCTATTTGCTACTTAATGCTGGTAATATATCATTTGAATTCTGCAGTTTTTCCTGCTTATTGTGGTAGAGGGTGCATTTATATTTTGTCATAAACATATGGATTCAAAGCACACACCCAAATGTCTTTCCTCTTTGACTCTTTCAAAAGCATTCTGCCTACCACATAGCAAAATTAATGCAATTGTATACCAAAAGCTGGTTAAAACCCTTTTCATGCACATGTTAAATAACATCTGCTAGCAGCCATGAACTGCAATATTCATAATATGTTTCTGCTTATCTTGTATACAAACCTGGGAAATATGAAGACGTTTTGAGAGATTTATAGAGAAAATTAGATGCAAGGGCTATACCAACATCAAAATGGTGCTGTGGAGGTTTATAGGGTATTAATAAAAGAGACCATGCAAGTTATGGTGCTATAAAAATCAATTTCTCGCTGCGCTGCTTAAGGGTGCCATTGCAGGTTCAAAGGGGAGCCCTCTAACCCACAATGCCACAGTGCACCCTGTCCCGCCCAGCAGTTTGACCACATGTGCTCAGAAAGAGTAAAACATGATTCTCTGTCAGATTCGGCACTTAAAGAGGGCTGACCCTTCTGGCATGTGATGATAAAATGTGCAGCCGGGCAATATGTAATTAAGCAGCTCTCTATATTAACATCTGTGTATTTGCTTCTTGATATAATACGGTAGTGGTTTTGAGGTGTGCTGGTGCAGGATCATGGACACAACACGAAGAGTAGCTGGTGTTGCAATAGGATTTATCTGCCACAGAGGTAGTTGAATGGCTGGCAGGATTGCTGTGGCTGCCATTGTGATTACAGTGAAAGAACATAAGAAGAACTTAAGAAAGTTTACAAACGAGGGGAGGCCATTCGACCCATCATGCTTGTTTGGTGTCAATTAATAACTAACTGATCCAAGGATCCTATCCAGTGTATTTTTAAATGTTCCCAAATTTTCAGCTTCAACCACATCGCTGGGGAGTTTGTGATGACTCTCTGTGTGAAGAAGTGTCTCCTGTTTTCCATCTTGAATGCCTTGAAGCCCAATTTCCATTTGTGTCCCCGGGTCCGTGTGTCCCAGCTGATCTGGAAAAGCTCCTCTGGTTTGATGTGGTCGATGCCTCTCATGATTTTGAAGACTTGAATCAAGTCCCCACGTAGTCTATTCTGTTCCAGGGTGAAAAGGTTCAGTTCCTCAGTCTCTCAGTAGGACATTCCCTTCAGACCTGGAAAAAGTCTGGTTGCTCTCCTCTGAACTGCCTCTAGAGCAGCGATATCTTTCTTGAAGTGTGGAGCCCAGAACTGTCCACAGTATCCAGATGAACTCTAACTAGTGCATTGTACAGTCTGAACATCACTGCCCTTGTTCTCAATTCTACACTTTTGACTATATACCCTAGCATTGTGTTTGCCTTTTTTATTGCTTCCCCAAATTGTTTGGATGGAGAAAGTGAGGAGTCCACAAACTCCTAGGTCTTTCTCATGCGTTACTTCATCTAGTTCTATTCCTCCCAATTATAGTAATTATAGTGGACATTTTTGTTACCTGCATGTATTACCTTGCACTTGTCCACATTGAATTTCATCCTCCAGGTGTCGGCCCACAACTGAATATTATCTAAGTCCCTTTGAGTAACCTGTGCTGCCGAGATTGTATCTGCTGAGACACCTATTTTAGAATCAACTGCAAATTTGATAAATCGGCTAATTATCCCAGAGTCCAGATCATTAATATAGATTAGAAAAAGCAAAGGCCCTAGTACTGATCCCTGTGGAACTCCACTAACAACTCACTCCAGTTAGAAGCGACTCCTCTAATCAACACTCTCTGTTTCCTATACATCAACCAGTTCATAATCCATCGACTTACATTACCCTGAATGCCTACAGCTTCCAATTTGAGGATCAGTCTTTGGTGTGGAACCTTATCAAAAGCTTTTTGAAAATCTTAGTATATCATATCATATGCTTTCACATGATCTACAGCTGCAGTTGCATGTTCAAATAATTCTAATAAATTAGTAAGACATGATCTGCCTTGTCTAAACCCATGTTGACTATCTCCAAGAATATAGTTTTCATTAAGATGCTCCTCTATTTTCTGTCTAATCATTTTTTCCAAAATTTTACAAGTGATGCAGGTGAGACTGATTGGTCTGTAATTTCCTGGCTCAGTTTTGTCCCCTTTCTTGTGGATTGGTTTGACATTTGCTGTCTTCCAGTCAGTTGTCACATCCCCTGTTCTAAGTGTCATTTGGAATAATTGAGTTAGCGGCCTGTAAATAATTCCCCTCATTTCTTTAAGTACTGTTGGAAATATCCCATCTGGAACATTTAGAACATTTGCCACATCTTGTATGTTTTCCAAGATTCTTCAATTTTTGCCCTTTATCTGTTTCACTTCCTCCTTTATTGACCTCTTGCTGTTGTATTGAAAAAAGTTTTAGCTCTAAGAGCTATGTTTCTTTCTATTTCCCTCTTTGCTTTCCTGATCCCTTTCTTAAGATTTCTTTGCAGCTCAACATATTCTTTGTATTTTGTTTCGTCTCCATCCCTTTTGTATGCGCTATACAACATTTTCTTTCTCTTGATATTTTTTTACATTCTTCTATTAAACCATTTTGGCCAATGTTTTTTGGTCCTCAATTTGCTAAGTTTTGGTACAAATTTCTCCTGAGCCTCAAGTAGTATATTCTTAAAATATAACCATCCATTTTCAACTGAATCTGTATCCAGTGTGCTCCAGTCTAACTCTTCTAAGTGCTGCCTCATACCTTCAAGGTTTGCTTTTCTAAAATTGTAGCCCATTGTTTTAGACTTGGTCCTTGTTTTTTGAAAGAATGCCTCAAAGCTAACCATATTGTGATCACAGTTTGCCATTTTGATCACAGTTTAATCACACTTCCTTGGTTATATAGATGCCCCAGATACCTGAAAGAGAGGGTTGACAGACCGGTGTTCGGTGCTTCAATGTAAGACTCGTATTGATTAACAGCAGGACCGATTCTACTCAGGACTCTTTATTTGTTCCTGGAAATGAGTTTTCCAGACTGGGCATCGTAACATTATACTTAATCAAAAGCCAACACCGCAATAAAAAGGGCGACGGGCTCACCTGTGTGTGTTGTGGGTGTGACATGGGCACTTCTTGTCACACTTGATGCCGTACACACCTTCCGGACACAATCGGATCTCACAGTGTTCTCCGGTGTAGCCCGGCTCACACAGACAGGCCCCGCTGATGTGGTAGCATTTTGCTCCATTCACACAGCGGCACGTCTGGGCACAGTTCACGCCAAATGTCCCAACTGGGCATTCGTCTTGGCACCTGACACGAACATTAAAGACATAGATATGAATGACTGAGAGACAGATAGACAGATAGTCAGACAAAAATGGCAAATGTAATCATGCTGAAATCCTATCCAAATGAATCACCTGGAAAATGTTCACACCTCATTCTTAAAGTGATCATTGGATAGGTTTTAAATATGCTTGAGCCCTCAATGTAGACTAAACAGACCGTATGAAATGTGATGCCAGTGTTCTCATATAACATGGATACCATGCATGGATACACACAGAAAGTTATTTAATCACGTGATCATGTGAAAAGAGGGAAAGTGAGCCGAAATTACAAATATGTAATAAAATCCGTTGCAGAGCTAAACGTCTACCACAGTGTGCAGTAAATGGATGATCAGAGAGAAGCCAGACAGCCATTTGGGAGGAGTGCTGGGTTGCCCATTGCCTTGTTGAAGGTCTAGTCTGGAGCCGCTGCAGTTGTCCGAGTGGCACATGTTAAAAGCTTAATGACAGGGTCAGATACGTGAGTTGTACCCTAGAGGGTAAACTGAGAAAGTGCTGAACTGAGGTATTAAGAAGTTCAAAGATAGAACCAAAATAAATACCATGTCAACTTTTAACACAGAAATTTATCTGCATGATTGGCCTGGTGTAAAATGCCCAGTTGAATGGTGGACTTCATACTACCTTTCAGAACTTAACCAATAATAATGCATTATTTGCATAAGAGGACACACAAAGTAAGCTTAAAGAATAAATATGATTTGACCCCCCTTTGATTGAAAATGTGACCTTTGCAAAACATTGAAATAAAAACTTGAATAGACTGCAGACTACAGATTCTTAAGTATAAAGACATAATAAATGTATTTTGCTTTTACTAACTTCATTCAGAACTGACTGTAACTCATGCATACAACGCATTATAATACTGACTCTATTTAATGGATAAATCGACTACATAAAAATAAAACAAAAACATGTCTATGTGTGAACATTGCTACTATGATTGTGTTTAATCAATATATAATAATTCCGTGTTCAAAATATAACAATTATGTTGTTGTCTGAAACATGAAAATTGCATACAAAATGACAGGAAAGTTCAATACTAGGCACTAAGTGTATTTAAAAATATATTAGCCAGAGGTCTATAAAATAAATCTAATTTTATGGTGAAGGAAATAAATCCACTCAGGGACACTTTTGGCCAGCTGTTACATACACAGTACTGTGCCAACTCTAACAAAAAGCAATGAACCTGGCCTGCCCACATCCCCCTCTCATTTGACTCAACTTTTCCACATTCCTTAAAATCTAAATTGTGTGTCTCTGATAGGACATTGAAGGATACTGAAAACTCATCATTCTTATAGGAATACACTCCTGGTCTAAAAATATTGTATCTGTTCCTACAAAGGCAGGGATGATTAGAAAGGGGAACTCCTCCAAGCAACACAGCTGGAGCAGATTAAAAGAAGGAAACGTTTTTCCTGGAGATTCAAATGTCATGTCTCACAATTCTGACAGCAATCATACCTGAAGGAGCTGATCCAGTTTATGTTTCCCGATTTCTGAGTTTGTATTGCAATATACCCACAAGTTTGTACACACAAGACATTTGTAGGCAAGAAAATAGAGGTATGATTGATCTGTCTGCTCAGGATGTTTAGCAGCTACATACTTCGCAATACTCAGATGTTAGATATGAAAGAATTTAAATAAGCAGAGATCTGATTCAATGTTACTCTCCATTAGTAGCTTTTATTAATGTATTAATTTATCATTAATTGTGGTAACATTATACAATTTAATACTATAATAAAAATAATAACTGAAAGACAAAAAGCACTCCTTATACTTTATGTCTGCAAAAAACAAATCCTGAAGCTGTATCTGTTGACCCTGAACACAGCACGCTCTTAAGCAGCACTTATTTCTGTGGAGATACTGAAGTAATTATATTCAATATCTGTTCATTATTTCCAGCTCTGATTTCAACTGGGCCTTGCACTTGCTCAATCATGTTTATGGATCATTGCCAGCATTACTGTCCATCTCTTAATTGCCTGCATGTGTGTAAGATGTTATTTTGTAAGTGGTGTTCTGACTTCACCACTGGCACCACAATCATCCTACAAAAGTATCTGGGGTTGCTTGGCTAATTAAATGTGACCTAAATACTACTGCAAGGAAATTAAACTAGCATGTGAATGCAGAATAATTGAAACTGTATTGGTGAGGTCACACAAAGTCTACTAAAACTGCCCTGCAGTCCTGCAAAACTACCTTAACCTATTTAAATTAAATATGAATGTAAGATCATCCAGAAACTACTTATTTATAGTAAAAAATGAACTCTCTGGCTTAACTAATTATAATATATCTGGAACAATTTGAAGACTGCTTGCCAATACCAAGCAAGATGATGCAATGATTTTGTCATTGAAGAAGCTACAGCTCAAGCACCATTATTTTAAAATGTGCTATTGATAATGACTACACATTCAAAGCACTGGGTTTGTGACCTAAATTATATCCAGGTTTAGGTGTCAGACATCACAAGAAATGTATCACCATGGAAGCTACCAAAAAAATGTACTGAAGCTATAGGAAGAATGAAGTATTTTCTGAACTGACAGTAATATATATTAATAGTAATAATAAGTGATTGCATGAATGTTCTCTGTTGTGCTATAAACTGTAGCAAAAGTTTAGGTTTTCAGTAGCTACAGGTAACACAGTTAATAAGAAGAACCAGCTAATCACTAAAACATATTTAACATGTAATGTTATGAATAATAATATTTTGTCATTTTAGGTGATAAAGGTTAAAAAAGATCATCCTAGATCTGCATTCTGTCAAGATCTCCAGACTGATCTTCTCTCACACTAAAGCCAAACGTTCACTTCGGCTTAACTAGTTTTCTGAGCCTCTTCCAGAGCACAGATACAAGCTGATAGCTTGATCCTACTGACCTTTCCAGAGATCTACTGTCACATATTAAATATTTAATCTCTAAAAGGATTTTTATTTTATTTTACTTTTTTGACTATTTTCCAGCCCAAAGAAAAAGAAAAATGTGGTAAAGAAAAAATGTATGGTTTGCGGCAGGCTGTCTTGACGTGCGGGTTTAAAAAAGCCCTTATTAACTCATAAAAATGAACTTGTGTTGCTATTCCTGTAGGACTATTGGCGGACTAAGTATATGGTTTTGCTTTCTGATACTCTTAATTACTGGCTCAATGCCTTCTCCACAGCCTGATGATGCACATCCTGCTTTTAACCATGTTTGTTGCTGTCAGGCCTAAGTCAGGCCCTTCCAAAATCAAAGGAGGCCATCAGCATAGAGCAAATCAGTTACATTTCCCTGTGTTAAAGAGCGTACTCCTCCTATGAGCCAATAAGTCAAGTAATCTGACATCGTACCTGTATTTTGTGCATCAATAATTATGTTACTAAATGAGAAGAGATGATGACAAGATAGACAAAACAAGCATTGTCACAAATCTGCAGACACAAGCAGCAGAGTTATCCTGGTGCATGGAAAACAGCAGTCTAACCATGGTGACCGGGGCTGCTGGTGTTGTGTGCTAAACCAAGCATTCCCCCACCAGCCCGAATCAACGCAATCCTGGCAGCTCGGATATAATTGTGCGTTTCTGACCACAGTTGGCCAGTGGCAAAGCTTGAATGTGAACCAACTCTCTCCAGTCTAAAAGCCATATTCTGCACTTTAAGCCAAGGTTTTTACCAGATAAGCCACACAAGATTCCCAAGCCTGTTTAATTAAAGCACAAGTCACAATAACATTATTGTCACAGTTAATCAGCTGAACTATAATGAGCTGGACTGTGTGTGTTTTATTATTTTGGTTTTCGTGTATTTTGTGGCACTAAAATACTTCAAAAGCTAAAATAAGCAGCCCAAGTATGAATTCTCAAAACATTAATGGAAAATACAAATTCAATATTAATGTTCCATCCTGTTAAAAATGTGTCTTATTAGCTTGGAAAGGCCAGATTAAATTGTCTATAATTCTTCCTAAGTGGGCCTGCAGTGGCAGACAACCAAGGTCTGTTTGATAATGTGTTTAACAGAATGTTCCCAAATATTGAAATTTTGCACCTCCAAGGTTTAATAAGCAATATTGTATCTAGATTCTCTACAATGTGAATGACATCAAACACACTGTGATCATCTAGGTTTACTAAAATTAAACCCATCTTTTTGATGTTCAAACCAATGATTCCACTCAGACTCGGGTGCTAAAGTGAGTTGGACACCATCCACACGTGAGAGCCACGCACAGGTATCTGGGGAGGAATATCAAGGGTTTGGAATAGCCTGGAAAACATGTGAAGCTTCTATCTAAAGGAATCAATTGTAAGAACATCAAGGGTTTCAAATTTACAAGATGTATTACTTTTTTCCCGGAACATATATAAAGTATCTCTCTTTTAAAAAAAATATTTTAAAAATCTGCTATTTCGTTTCACGTACCAAGTGATCTACACAGCTTTTTCGGTATACTGGTATAATACTTAAGAAATCCTATACAGAGCTCATGTGCTTACGTTTACAAACAGGAAGCTATAACTCCAGGATACTCAGAAACCAGTTTTAACCAAAAACCTACAGATTCACATGATGAGTTTTCATTTCATGTTGGCTGATGCACATTTTTAAACCCACTAGCCACACAGAATGTATTCACTTGTTTGGCCTGGAAGTCATCCACAGTCTGGTGGTAAGTGTCACCACCCTAACAAATTTCCATTCACTTTTTTTTTTCTTTACATTTGTTTTAAGCCTGCTTTGGACACTGTCGATGGAATAGATAAGAATGTATTCGTAGAGTTTGGCTTAAAACATTTCTGCCCAGTGAGAGAGCCCAAATCCTTCCTGAAAAGTTAAAAACTAAATAGGCAATATCCTTGAGTTCACAGTTAGACAGAAATAATTTACATACTTTTCCTTTTACTTTTAGGATAGAGCTATAAACAGAAATACATGTCATATTTTGGTCAGCTATAATGTCAGGGATTTTGATGTTCTCCAGTGAGACCGGGTTGCTTGAGACGACTGGGAAAACAGTCCCGTTTCAGCCATCGCTTGTATGAATCCTTCTTAAGCACCATGTTCGCCAATATGGGGTGTCCTGGTGCTCTGGGGCACTTTTTAATGTCTAATGCTGGTGAGAATGAAAAGATGCCTGGTCTTGGGAGTCTTTGATGTAACTTGAGTGCCATATCTTCAATGGACACAGACTTGCAGCTGGTAACAATTTAATACTTAATCTATCACACAGCGCTGTATCGCACCCTCATTTCGTTACACCAGACACTAAGGACAAAGAAACACAACTGTGCGAGACAGGATTTCTAAAAAAGAGGGGGCTTCTCGCTCCACCTCTCTTCCTGTCATAAAAATGCTGAAATATGTAGTGCAAGTATTCACAAATATATGAATGAGGATTTTCTTTTAATAAACCCTCACCTCTTTAAGAAATGTAATACAATCAATGTACTACTACTACTACTACTTACTAATAATAAAGCATGTTGCATTAATAACATAGGCAACATGCAATGGCAGATACAGCTCCACTTACTGTGAGAAAGATTTCTGTCTGTGAAGTTTAACTGTAGTGTTGTACATTTGTGAGATATACAATTACACAGGCCTCACCCAAACACTCAACATTACTGAAAACAACCATGTATAGTTGACATTTATTCCATGTTTAATTTAAACTCGCATAAAAACATTCTCAGAATGTATATGTTGAACTAGAATGCATCATTTAAAGCCTATACATTAATAAGAAGAACTAATTTATTTTAATCATGGCCATAGCATAACGTCTTATTGGCCGAAATTGTGTGAAACCATAGAACTCAGGTCAGGTTTTAGATGTGGTTATTTTTTTAATCAACTTTAATGTCAAATACATTTTCCCAAACTTTTACCTACATTTTGATATGAAGTTTTGCATTAGTTCCCCAACAGTTCCCCTCACCTGACTTGTAATTGTTCCACTTTACCAAATAATTGAACGAGAATACAATTTGATTTACAATACTTCTAAAAATACAAACATTAAAAAAATACTTTTTGTCCCTCGCTGATTCATAATTCAATTTATGTTGCCTGCTGAATGATGAATATTTCTTTGATTCATAACCTCTTCAGTTCCTATTTAGATGTCTCCCATTAGGACAGTATACCCGCTATGCAGTGATCCAAGCTGAACAGCTCTCCACCCACACAACCATTAACCATGGTTAACAATCAAAGTTACATCCTTCCAGTCACTGCCAGTGGAGACCTTTAAACCATCTGGATTTTTTGGACCAACTTGGAAGACTTACCCTGACCATGTTTTGCTCCAAAGGCAAAAATCAATTTTATGTTAAACAGCATTCAAATACAAGGTGTCCATTAAAAACACCTGCAAAAAAGTAGGTAATTAGAGGAGGTGATTTTGCTACAGAAAACAAAGTGCTGTAGATCCAATATTCACATTCCGTTGTACTTAATGGGCTAAATATGGAACTCATATTTTCCTATAGTAACTCATAATCTACCCCAGAGTATTTATTAATAATTAGTCAGTTACATACATACAGAGAAGAAATATGCTTTTACGGTAGTGCCACTGTTTTATTAGTATTTGGTCCTTGGCAAAGAACCTGCTGAGTTTAAACATGTTGTATGACATGCATTTACAGAGTTGTGGTTTGTTCTTCTCTCAGAGGGAAACACAGCCCTGCTCTCTAATTATTTCAGTTGCAGATCACAGTAAACATGGCAGTGGTACAGATTCAATTAATCTCAAACGTTTACCTTACCCACAAGGACAACCGAAATGTTCCAGAAATGCATAAGCATCTAATAAACACTGTTAAAGGCAACTTCACAATTTGGGGTACTTTGCAACATAACATGTCTGTTCCCAAATGCCCAATCAAATTTCATGTAAGGTTGGTCCAGGGATTTGTTTCTATTGAAACACATTGTGTGCGTATGGTTAAATGTTTATTCCACATTCTGATTAAAATTATATCCAGTTTTTGAAGTGTGCTAATTATTGTTTAGTGATTTTCTCATTCAGTGACAAGCTATATGACAAAACATCTTTCTTTGTTTTTTGACTGGAGGCCATTCTTTATTTTAAAAAGACTCACACGGCCGCCTTTGGTCTCAAATTGGCTTACAGATGTGGAGAAATATAAGAACAGCTTAATTTTAGACTATGCCACCTCCCCAAAATGTGTTTACTGTATACCGATGCTGGTTTGACTGCATCACATTAAATAAAATTAAAGGACTGTATACTAGGTTTAAAAGGAGGAGCACTACAGCAAAGTACTAAATTATGAAAAAAACATCAATAAAGAAACTGCAAAATACTTGTAAGTTATTCCCCACATTGAACAATCATAATTTAAAAGAGTCTGAAGAATCTTTTGAAAGTTTTACATCTATTATGTACATGCTGTCAGTGAGACAAGATACAACTTGGACAGCTCAAATTAAGTTTCTATATTTTAAAAGCAAAGACAATAATTGAGCTGACATTAGCTCTGATTTAGCTGCTTTGAGGCACTTTCTTTGTGACAACATTTTATGGCAGTAAATCGATAACTTATATACCCTATCAATGTGATCAATCAGATCGATGAAGGGATATGAGGGTCAAAGTCTGTATGAATACCTTTAAAAAAAAAAACTATTTGCCAATCAAAGGATGAGCACTGTCGCAACACTACACACAACAGCCACTAGAGTTCAGATGCATGTATAAAAGGACCAGATAAAAAGGTAAACTCTCAGGAGATTCTCCTATTGACACTCCCAACTCCACAGACTGCCACTTGTATTTCCTGCTTTTGAAGCCTTACAATTAAAACCTCAAATAACCCCTCGGCTTGAGGTTTCAGGAGTTATCTGCAGAGAAGTTATTACCTTCACAAAATTCTTAAGAAAAGTGTTCTGGCCACTTTTCCAAGAAACTGCTTAGGTATGAGAAAATAAATGATTGTAATGTAGCTCCTAATCCAAGAAATTCTGAAGTTCACTGTTTGACACACACGTGCATTTGCATATTCATAAATTATTAAATAAACTAAGCTGTAGAATGTGAAAACCACAAGCAAGAACACAGTATCTCAAATCTTCTTAGAGAGGATAAATGTTATCCCTCACATTTAAAGTTTACTTACAAAAGGTCTATAAGACCATTAACATCAAAATGGAGTTGAAAACTTACAAACAGGATGGCATTGCTTGAGAAAATGTGCTTTCCCCCCACATCTTCCTATTGCTCCATTTCACTTTCCTCTAAAGGGAACCTTTCAAAATAACTGAGGAATGTAAGAAACTGCAAATAAGGGGAAAGCTTTTAAAAGGTGTCCTATTCCTTATTTATAATCCCCCCTTCACAATACAAAAGCATGCCTCATTGATGTTGTGTTTTCTTTCCTCTTCAGTCTGACCTTGTTACTGGTTTCTAGAGGATCAATAGCTGGTGGACTTGTGTGCCAGTTCGGCTTCATACAGTTTGTTTTTGCTCCATTTTCAAAGGGAGAAAGTAGGTCAAAGGTCAAGACCGCTTTGCTCGCTGTATATGCACTATCTGCACATATATCAGCTTAATTGTTTCAATGAAGAATAATTAATAGGCAAGAAAAAAACACTTTGACTTTTCGCAGTGGAGTACAGCGTGCAACAATGCTGGTTAATCCGAGCAATTAGCATGAGTGTAATAATACAATGAACCCGATAAAGATCTAGGAGTATCAGCATGAGGTATATTGTTGGCATCTGTATAAAAAGAAAAGATTAAATGGACTTAACTGGGAATTATTCAGCAATGGCTAATCAAAAAACTAGATCGCTATGCACACCAAAATACAAAGGTATCTGTTTTCATATATATTACGTATTTGTGTTTTTAACAACAAAAATAACAAGTCAACTAATACAAACACATCATTCATTACTCAAAGAGGAATTAGCAAAACAAGAAAAAGAAAATAAACCCTTTAAGCCTTCTAGACTACACTGTATCTGACTGCAGGGTACATAAGGTATTTCAAAGAGAGAAGGTATTTTAAGAGATCTGTGAGGGAAGCCATGCTTAACCTGGGCAGACCTACCTCTCCCCGGTGTATCCAGGGCTGCAGTGACAGTGACCCGAAGATGAGACACACGTTCCTCCATTGTGACACTGGCACTCCTGAGAACAGTTCCTCCCAAACCTCCCTTCTGGACAGGGCTGGCCACACACTGTGCCCTGTACAGGGAGACAAGAACACACACACACACACACACACACACACACAGCGTCAGCATTTCAGCTTGCTATAGTTTTACCAATAAACCTTCTGTATATATGATAAACAATCGTGTATAGCGCCCACTGACAATAGTATAGTGGGAATCTTTACCTGCCCTTCTCAGAGAAACAGTGCAGAAGATACATTTTTGTCTGAGATATTCAACTGAATAAATAAGTGTCATTTAAAAACAACAAGGTGATGGCATGCATTCTGTGTTTGCAGACATTAATTAAAGAGTATCTTGTGGAATAAAATAAGCTCTTCCTACATGGCTTCATCAAACCGCATGCAGTAAAAAGAGTTTGAGATGGTACTCTCCATGAACCAGTTCTCTGCAAAATAAACACATGCTGTAACTTCATCCCTAATTAACTGACTTCTTAATTGTATCACTGCTGTATTAAGACTTTTTTAAGACCATTATATTGAGACATTATTAGAAACAGAATAGGCAAACAACTTTAATTAAGAGCAATTTCCTATATCTTAAAAGTTGCATTTCGGGGGCTTCTGAGTGTCTCGACCGGCAAAAGCCTCCTCCTTTCTGAGAACCAATTCAGATCTGTAGTCTGACCAATTGCCGGTTCATCTCTGGGCTGTGTCATAGATGATTGTGACCGGCATTATTCGCCATGGGGGGCTGCACAATTGTCCGAGTGCTGCCAGGACCAGGTTGAGTTGAATTAGCCAGGGTTTCCTCAGCTTGCAGCACAACGATGAGCCTGGTGGCTTACTGGGCTCATGTGAAAACAGGGTGTTATCCGTGCCAGCTGCGTCTGTCCTGCCCACCCTGCTATAGCTGTGATGCTTGCCCCACGGACTCACAGTATGTGAAGAAGCAGGTGGCTTCAGAGGACAAGTGTATGTATATTAATCTCTTCCAGCTTGTGATCCGAGCTGATTAACTATTCCGAATTTCGAAGGGTGTAAAAAGATCAAAAAAGCACAGCTCAGACTTACCATCCAGCCTGTTGGACATGCACACTCTCCGGTGACATGGTGGCACACGCCTCCGTTCTGACAGGGGCATCTCTCTTCACACTGCTGGCCATGTTTCCCAGGAGGACACAGGTCCTCACAGCTTCAACACCAGAAAAAGAGAGAGAGCCATCAACACCAGCAAATGACTGTTCTCTTTCTTCAGTTAACCACTGAACTTCTATTTGTCATCTACTGCTTTATTTATTGATTTATTTAATTTGTTGTGACATTTATGAGAATTGTCAATAAACCCATGGCATGTCCACAGAAGCCTGCAATATTGTTTAGAACCAAATATGTTCATCTTCCAATGAATTCCAATGTCAGCAAATTAGATACTGGTGTTCATTTCACTGTTTTGATTAAAGCATGCCTGCAGCATCTGAGGAAAGATGCAAAATTCACACATTTCCTGGTACAAATGAATTGTGTGTTGGTTAACAGTCTATCTAGTTTATTTGTCTGCCTCTGGATGCTTACACACAGGAACACTACAAAGCAATAATAAACTGTGCAATATATGATATGTATAATCAAATGTAATTTACAGGAATACACAGATATTGACATGTTTATGTCTTCAATGCCTTAAATACCAATAATCCTTTACATATTCTGAGTTTACTCACAAAGCTCCCGTGTAGCCTGGAGAACATTTGCATTCTCCAGTTATATAGTCACAAGCAGCTCCATTTTGGCACTGGCATTTCTGCTGGCATCCGTTCCCATACGTCCCAGCTTCACAGAACTCTTCGCATCGCCAGCCTCTGAATCCAGGAGTGCAGATACACGCGCCGGTGATGGGGTTACACAAGGCCCTGTTCTTGCATTGGCAGCGGTTACTGCAGTGAGGGCCCCAGTGGTCACTATCACATGCTTTGATGAATGGAAATAAAAAAGACAAGAGAAAAGGAAAAAAACAAGAAACTTATTGGGATAATGGAATATTTTAGCTGTCATTTCTCATCGTTTTTCTCCTCACACACTGGGCGTGTCCCAGAATAGTGGAGCAATAGAAACAGGCTGTGGCTCTGAAGATATTGTTGATGCTGGTGTAGAAACTGGAGGACAGAGTTACTGTCTACTAAAAAAGTCTATTTCAGCTCACTGAATGTTCCTCAAAATAGGTTTTGCTGACACATGTGAACATACTGTTTAAGAAAAAATGTTATATTTCACATTCAGTACATTACATTGATATTATATGGAGAACGCCCCACACAAAATATTTGTTCTGATAATTGGCCAGCTTGATCCCAGTCCCACTTCACTTGAGTGTCAGCAATTCCCCAACCCTCTGATCACAGAAACATGCCCTCCTCGATGATTCGACCTTACTCAGCACAGTGAGACTTGTGCTTGGGAATGCTGTAGCTTTTAAATGTCAGCAATAGTCCTGTCTCTGTGGGAAGTGCATTGAACCTTCTTCAATGAATAAATCAAGCTTGTCTCTGATTGCATTAAACTATTCTCATCCAGTTGGTCCACACCAAACAAAGTAATTGTTGCCGTTACCACATCAAGACCTAATGGCAGTTCATAATCTCTGTTCAGTTGAGTTGATCATGAGGACATCTGTCTCCACAGAACAGCACTGTAGAATATTGCTTCTCTGTTTTGTAATGGCGAGTCAGGTTTTTATTCTCCTTAAGACTCTGACTATTAATTTTCTGAGTAAATACCAGCGAACACAGGCCTACTTTCTTTTGGCTGAAAGTCTACAAGGTGTCCTCAGGCTATACGTCAGTATCTGGGCAGGAAGTTAAAATCACTAGGTCTGCACAAACAAAACACCCTCACATTCATGTGGAGACCTTCTTTTACCTTTTGTTTGACATGACCCAGATAACATGAAGTCATGATATGGCCTGGAGCATGTCTTATGCTTGAGATATAGCCTGGACGTGCTTGCTTTAGTTACCCCTTTTTATTAGACAATCAACCTATAGTAGAAACAGTCACACTATGTGATGGGACAGTGTTTTAAAAAATAATGCACCTGAAAGCACTGGGGAATTATATGAGTAAGAGAACAAGTCAGATGGGGAAGAATTTTTTTCATATGTTCCCTGAAATTCCACATATAATAAGCAATTAAGTTCATTTATCAGGTACTTCTGCCTGTACATAGTTGAGGAAGCACAGTCATGCAGATTTACTTGGCTGTAGATGATCTTAATGCATCTGGTGGAGAACATAGAGTATGGAGGGTCCGTTATTGGCTGGCACAGTGACTGACAAAGCCCAGCAGAGAATAGCAGCTGCTAATCTGCTAAAATGGACACCCTTTAAAGTAACTGCTGTCCTCTGGTTACAGACTGGCAGCTTGGTTTAACTACGGAACTAGAGAATGCAGTATAAAATTCAAGAAAATAAAACTATCATGGACATTTTTAAGTGAATGTCTAGAATTGCATTCAAACACACAAAAAAAGCTATAGTAGATGCACCATGTATGCTGTTTTTCTGGTTTATAATTTATAATTCCACACACAACAATGCTGTGGGTTTTGTGATTGCCATTTGGCATCCGGCATATATTTGTGTGTTAAAAAATGTTACAATTGCAATTCTGTGAGGTTTGTGCAGGACAGGCAATTAAAAAAGCAATGGTAAACATAAGGTAGCCAGAAATGGTAGGCAAACCGAAAAAAGGAAGCAAAGTATGCTGATAAAAAAGAAAACATATACTCTCCTCTTTTCTATATAATGGCTACATTTTTTCTTCTTATATGTTTCTATACCGATGGATAGATAGTTAGCTAGATAGACAGGCAGACAGATATTTTCGTAATTTATTTTTTGTGAGTGTAAGGTATCCAAGTTAACTTGTTCCACTGGAATTGATAGACAACAGCAAAAAAAAGAAAGACGTTGGCAGCTGAGTCAGTGAACCAATAAAAATCCTTGATATTATTAGTTTTAAGATCATAAAAGGCTTGACATGAAAGTGTCAGTTATTTCACAAAAACATGTTCCCTAGTAATTCTATCTGCCAGCTGTTCTGACAGAGTTGGCCAGACCCTTACTCCAGACCCAGGGAGGTAATATTTCTCCATGTATTTAATATCATCCTTCCTCACTGGAGCTGTACTAAGCAACAACACATTAAAATATGACACTGTTAGAGTATTTTAGAGGGATATTTAGTGTGTTGGGGACCATTTAAAACTACACCACAGTAACTCCACAATTTGTATAATAATAGCACATGCATTATTCTCACCAGGCATCTGCAATTTCATCTAACTGCCAGTGAATTAAGAAACATCTTATCTTAATTATCATTGCACCTTTGTTGCATCACAGATTTAAAGGTTGGGTGACAATATACAGAATTACTAAAATGCATTGCCTCATTTTCATGCAGGTTGCTGACTCTTGTGATGGGTTCCTTATTTCTTGCTTGCTACCCAGTGCCAGTGACAGAATTGTCCTATCACAGAAAAGAGCAGGGAAAGAGAATGTGTAAGCAACACTTTAAAAGTCCAAAAATAAATAAATAAAGGAAACAGCAGATGGATTGAATTTGATCTGAAAGAGTTAAGTAATAGACATAATACTACTGAAGCAGTAAGACAAAGTGAGCATGTTGTATGCAAATACATTTCTCCCCCTGCCCTCCTCCCTCCTTCATTTCCCCTTTCTTTCCGATGAAAGACTTTCTCCGTGGTTTCTGATACTCTCAGCACAGCGGGGGGATGCACAGAAGACTACATTATTAAAGAGATTTAAAGCCCAGGCAGTTTCCCCAGGAGTTTGTATGCTATTGTACTTCCCAATTCTTATTCACTATGCATTGCCCATGATCGGCCTAACGCAGCACCAGAAGTTCAAAGCAGGATGCTTCCGGACTCCTGGATGAATATTGAGATACGATTTTGGCTGACATTAACTAGTTCACAACCCATTGCAATTTTAAACCAAGTGAATTCAAATCCCCAAAACAAGAAGTGGCACAACACTAAAGAGGTCTACTGCAGGGCAGTATTGTTTTTCAGGTCAGTATTTACAGACTTGGGGCTGTATTCATATAGGGTTAACGGCAATTCCCAATATCCCACCTTCTTTAAAGATAAGAATGAAGTATGACTTGCATCATTATGGGGACATACAGGTTAACATAAATATGCTGCCAACGAATGAGTCCTTTTTCTGTTTATTTTACAGTTTATATGAACCTTTGTCAGAAATATTGCAGTCAATTGCGAATTTGTTCACGTACACTTTCACTTCATGAACGTAACCCTTGGTTGCTTACTGACCAAGGGACACAATTTCATATAGAGATTGATAGCCTCAGCAGCTGGCCATGGTGTTGATTTAAAAGGATGGACCTGAATGTATAGTCTTGCTTTAAGATGCAATTCTAGATGGGCGTGATATTAGCACCCTGAAGAGTTACAATCATCATGTCATTAACAAATAAATATACAAGCTAGAATGATGATCCAAGACCCCGGCCCCATAAGAAGAAATAGTACTGTGCTGGTTCACCCATTTCAGCCATTCATCCATCTTGGCCCCTCTTTGAGGACAGTGAATTGCCATTTGAGTATCTTGTTCTCTTTCCACAAACTAGCTTGCTTTCTAAATCATGAGGTCTATACCCTGGGGTGCTTTCTTACATTTCTTTTTTTTTTGTTCACTCTTTTTCTGTGGGCCAGAGATTTTTCATCTTCTTTTTTTTAACACCACACAATAAGCTATCTTTTTGTCAGAGTTCTTTGACCCGTGTGCTGGGAGGAACAATAGGTCTGGCTTTTCAGGCTTTTGATGGAAAGAAAGTCATATTGCATTTCACATTCAAATTGTGCACCAAGCACTCTAAAGTAGGCCTTTTTCTCTGGCCTGAGCCGAAACCAATGGGCACACGTCCCAATCTCAAAACGAACTGCAAGGCTTTGGGTCTCACTGTGTCCAGCTGCACAGTAAGTAGCTTCTGTTACAGTACTACATGATGCATTTTATCTTTTCAAAGATACAAGATATGAAATAGCAAACCTACAAGTTCTTTGTTCTGGATATACTATACATCTGTAACAATTAAATAAATACTTCATAAAGACAATTTATTTTGGTATTACATATACACGTTTATCGAGCAACTCTGCTTAAAAACTGACTCCTTTTCAACTAGTTGGAGGAGGAAAGAAATTGTGTGGCATTGCTTTTTCAGCACAACCAACATAACCCATTACACTCCTCCTAAAGCTTGCACCATTTTTGTTGCACCGAGTCTTTCGTTTGGCTACATGGTGTATTATAGCTTTCCAGGCAATCAAGCACAGTAGCAATGACAGTGTCTGATAGGATCCCCAGGTCAGTCACTACAGGAAACGGCCTTAGGCTGCTACATGTGAATAACTCATATTGACTTATGTGTGGTGTGTTGTCAATACATCTTTATTTCAGCAATCAAATTCTTACATGTCCATCGCACTCTAACTAGGTTCCTGTCAAATCACTAACATAGGAAATGTTCAGTGGTGTCTGGGAAATTGCGAGTTACAAAGACGATCTGTTTGGAGGATACAGCGTCATTTTGCCTTTAAGGTTAGTTTTGGTTTATTTAATTGATTTCAAAAGAGATGACGCCAAAAGTGAGAATACACTAATGACACTGAGACCTGGAAGAACGACGTGAGACAGCTGAATGAGCTTAAGCCGATTACACGCCTGATGCTGGGGTTTTCACATTTAGGAAGGCTTCTTCTGGTCTAAATATTTTCTCCACACCTATTAACATGTTACCAGTGTAGCCTGGAGAGCTACTTTAGGGACCCAAGCTTTGGTTTCACAGACTAATTTATTACCATAAAGAACGATTTGAACAGTTCTCGGGCACAGGCCACAAGAAAATGGACTAGGATGTCAACCTCAGACATTTAGGCTCAAAGTGTTTTTTTCTTCTTCTACTGGCTTGTGTTGAATGAGACTTTGTACCTCTTATAATGTAATATAAATATCCTCATGGAGAGGAGAAAGAAACCATGAAACAAAAGAAACTACCACAATCTAGTGAGTCAACGTTTACTTTTTATTTTCTGTAACTCTTTAAAAAGCAGAAACCTTCTTTCCCAAAACTCTTCATGGCCTGTATATATACACTCATTCGCTAAACTAGTTACCAGCTCAAAACTACAGATTATTATAGCCAATATAGGGACTCATGCCTGTAGAACTTGATATAAAATTATTTAATTTACATTTTTCTTCAACTATTTATCAGGTGAACCAATGTCTGTTTACAACAGCACTCACAAAGTAAAGAAAGAAAAAGATGATTCAATAGTAAAATTCAAAGTAACTTAAGAGCAGAACAAATTAATATAATTTTCTTCTTTATACTGAGGAAAAAACATTGCTGAAATAGATGTTTTTATTGCAACAAACTTGTAGGGCTCCCTGTTTGTCAAGAAAATAAATCCTCCTGCTCTATTCAGAGCCACAGCTTCCAAAAGCTTTCAGATGGAGAGATGCCATGTTGGCTTTTATGTTTCAGTTGAACTGAAATACTCAACCATTTTGAAAACAACCTGTGACTGTCATGTAATGAAAAATGGATAAACACATCAAGCGAATGACATACTGTTACACAGTTCACCGCAGCTGAAAGACAGAACAAAAAAGAAACTGTGCCATTAGCAATTGCCTAACTTCTTTCAATACTGTACCTTCGTCGAGACAGCCAGAAGAGGGGTATGAATTCGAAATTAAATCAAAGTGCCTTCTTCCCTAATTTATGCATGCCAGGTTGCTGGATTGCTTCCAAAAGGCAGTGTCTGATATTCAGCTTTAGAAGCATGTGAACACAAATCGCATTCCTCTCTAATTCCAAGCAAAGCAACAAGACCAGCACAGAACAAATCTTACCAGGTCAAACTGGCAACTCTGTCCTGTTAAGACAACACAGGCTCTTAGTTAATCCCAAGAGATCTTACAGTTTCAGACATAACAATAACGCTTTCATTCGTCTTTGTAACATGAGACTCCCAGTGAGGGCTTATGCAGAAACTGTGCACCACTATCTACTAGGAAAACTACATCTCAAAGGTAAAACAAACTTTTCTGTGTTTGTAAAATGACCCATAAAAACACATTTAACCATTTGATGATCCAAGAACAATGCTTATACAACTCAATTTTGTCAGATTCTCGGCAGGGGACAACAGTGCCCAGACTTGACTGCTTCCAGCTGGCCTGATTTTTTTAGTCTCTTCAAAGGGCTTTCACGTTTTCTTTATACCAATAACCCACAGTTAAAAATTCTAGCGGACAAGGTGCTTAATTGTGACTTGCAATTTTCTTACTGCTGTACTTTGACAATTATTCCAAATAGGCAATTCACTCCTTGATGGGCAATGCTGATTTAATTGTAAAGACTCAAACGTGCCCATATTGATGTTGCTCTGTAGTTCGACGCACAGAGGCTAAGGAGCTGGATCAATCTGGAGTGGCTGGTGAAAAAAAAGAAGGGCAGCTTTTAAGTGTGAGCCACTTAAAAAAAATGAGTGCCTACAGACATTCCCCAGACTTGAGAAAAGACCTTGCAAACGCATTGCCAAGTCCCCATAATTCTCATAAAGCCAACGGAGACTTCATCGTTGGAAGCACGGGGGGAGGGGAGCAAGACGTGTTTACTGCGGTGGTGGCTTCCCTCTCTTTTAGCTAATCCCACAGTCTGCCCCTGTGGCACGGATGGAAATGTAGGCACACTGTGAGACAGACAACAGCAGGTGAAGACTTACCACTGGAGCAGTTGGGTCCACCCCAGCCGGGCTCACACTGACAGGTGTTGGGAGCAATACAACGGCCATGGACACATTTATCAGTACAGTGAGCTGGAACATGGAAAAGTGGGGGTGGGGGGTGAGGAGAGAGAGAACAAGGGGAAAGTGAGGTCAAATTACATGCTTTCACACACAAGTATAGCAGCTTCTAGAGTCAGGATTGAAAAAGAAAACAGGATTTACACCAGGGGCCCGGTATACCAACATGCCACAGATACCCTGACTAACACAGGCAAACCACGTGGTCCAGTGGTGGATGAAGTCAAAAACTTTACGCAGGTTAGAAGAAACTATGAATTAACTTCCTTGCACCAGATAAACTGGCTTCTTTCTTTAATCACTACTTGAGTATGGGCAATTGAGCAGCAGGGTTGTGAAATGCAGAATCTGAATTGTTTTGGCTCCAATAAATTTGTCAACATATATTCCTCACAACTTTATATTAACCAACATATACGCTTAGTAGGACACAGTTTTCAGTTAAATATCTGTTTGTGTCCTCTTTTTCATGCATTACACATTTTTAAAGTGTATACTTGCTAAAAATTATTCCTTAAAAAAAGAAGGCAGACATAATGATCTTATTATCTCACTTAATATCTTAACACTTATTACCTCACCTATATTTATATTCAGTTGTATATTTATTTTTCATTGACTGGAAATCTGTTTTACTGTGTATTATTGCTATCCAACTAGAAATGTTGCAATGCAATTTAACACTTTAATGGTCACATTGTTTAGCCTGAGATTTACATGGTGCCTGTGAATAGTTTGGCTGTACTCCGTAGTAAGAGAGCACAGTATAATCAATGTAGCTCATCCAACCAGAGGTTTTGACTCGTGATTAATACCAGGCTGGAGGCAGAAAAGAGCTACAGTCTAAATTGAATGAGATTGATTGGGAACAGAGCTCAGAGGTATCCCAGCTGACCTTTTACAGCAAGTAGTGCATCTAAAAAATCTAGATATCTGAACCAATGATCATTGCCATCTTAGATACTTCTACAGAACTGAACAATTCATTTTTTGTTGTTCCAAGAGAATACTGCACATTGCATGGGGGGGGGGGGGATTTCACTTTTGTCCCACTGACTGACAGCCTTATTAGTCTGAACATCTGTGTTCATTTATATAGATATACATTCTGTGTGACATTTACAGCTTCACACATTCTCCAACAAAATACATTCTTCAGAAGCTGGCTAGGATGTGGTAACTTGCGCTATGCAAGGGGAGCAGCAGTGTATCTTTATTAGAGCTGAATTGAGCAGAATTTTGTTGAGTGTTTTCAGCAAGCAGCGAACATAACAAGCATCCTCTGAAACATGTATACTCACTCTGCAAGTCCACAGCACCAACCACAGAGCTATAGCATCACGAGGAGGACTAATGCATCTCACTGGTGTCTTTTCCAGCAGTATCTTGCACCTCGGGGTATCTGACACAATTCAGATTCAAACCACCCCTGTCTAGACAACAGAATTCAACCTGCGATCCTGGTAGAGGCTTTAACCAGCTGAGGGACTGTCAACATGTGATTCTAATGTCATTGGCAGTGAAGTCCTGGTTCCCTCTCCCTCACTCTTCATATGTAAAAGTAGCATCAAAAAATGTATCTAAGCTAATGCTTAACCTTCAGGGTAGCTGGATTTAGCAGTAAAAGTTCACAATTGCGTATATCCTTCTAAATTAATTTGGATCAATCATGCTCACTAATTTAGCCTCATACATAGTTGTGTCTTTAAAACTGAGCATGAAATTCAATTTTCCATAAGGAAATCTGTTTGTAACTGGCATGAAACCCCACATTACTCACTAAACTCCACATATTTATCAAAAAAGGCTCTCAGAAAACTGATGTGGTTTTCACAGGGTTCTCATGCATCCTCTGTGTTTCTTTTGTGGTTGATAGTGTGGAGGCTGGATTGAAAACTAAAGCTTGTTCAAAACTGGAGGCTTCAAATTCAAGGAGGTTCTGAGAGGCCAAGATTAATGTGCAAGATGTTAGGAGAGGTTTATAGCACATCAACTCCAGCCACAGTTCATGTAACAGTGTTTACATGTTTAGATCTAAAGACATTAAGGGTCAAATAATGTTTCCTTACATCCAAAGAACACGAAAAAACATTTGGTCTTGCCTTTTGTGCAGTTAATAATAGAAGAGAAAGAAGTTAACTTTTTACAAATTCCACAAGTAATACTGTTCATCATTTTGCTGGACTTGATGGGCTTGCAGCTAGGTCATTTACCCTGGCATGGTTTAATAACTTTAATGTGCCAATTTAATTTGAATCGGATGTAAATTCCTTCAACTTGGGCATCAAGATACAGATAGTTAAACACTGAGGGTCTACTTTCAAAGCAAACATTTAATATAGAAAGAAAGGCAATGTGTAGCTTTTGGGGTATAAATATGAAACAAATAAACATGAAAAGCAGGGAAGAAGCTCTTGTATGAGCTACAGAAGGAGGATTTTAGATATGTGCCTTTATAAAAGCAACTGACTAGCATATAAGCAGTTGATTGATTGGCCTGCAATACCTAAGTATGTTTAAGCATTATATATCTGTCAGAGAAGCCTGAAACAAAATCCTGCTGATCTAAATATCTTTCTACAGCAAGATCTTCCCAAGTCCAGCAGGGCTTATGTGACAGCAAAAGGCTGAGCAGGTCATTTAACCCAGGGCCACAGGTGACTGCTGTGAAGGGGCTTCCTCTATAAAGGTTCAGTTCGACAAAGAAATGTCTCAGCACCCAAAATAAACCAAACTGTAGTGGTAAACATCTGCCTCCCAAGACAATTTCCTTCATCCTTAAACAAGAGCTACAAACGTGAGGATTTTTATCTTTGTGATGTTATTCAAACTTTGATTTCCTCTTCTAAATTTATACTTTGAAAATAATCACCTACAAGGGCATCCATCTGCTTTTATTTAATGTGCAATCTGCAAGAGCATTCATGTTTGTTTCTTGATTTTGAAAATGATTACAGCCCAGAACCACTGAGAGCACAATCTTTCTGATCACACCTTCTGTGTTGATCGTATTACAGTTAGTTTGTAGAGTATTTTAAAGGCATTTAAAGGCCTGTTTTTAAATAATTTGCCTGATATCTCTTCAACTCTTCAATATTCTAGGCATGATTATCTTAAAAAAACTGACTGTGTGCACGTGTGGTTTTACTTGTGTGCTGTATGATGTACTTACGGATGCACATCTCTCTGCTTTCATAGAAACCAGCACAGCACTGTGATTTCCGTCGGTACATTGTCTTTTCCCCTCGTCTGTAGGCCGTCCTGTAGCTTACCCTGGAAGAAGAGAAAAGGAGAAATTAGCAAAACCAGTAATTAGTTCTGACTGAATATATCTGGCTTGGTAATAAGCTTTCTTTCAAAGAAAAGCAAGACAAACATTTTAAACAAAATGTAAAAAATAAGTATGTGATTTGGCTTAATATCACAATTACATCATCCAATTGTTTTTCTCTAAGTCAAAATTATTATACACATTATTTATTGTACTGCTTCCAGAAATGTTTAGATATTATTTTTATTATATTTCGATGTGGCAAACATTACTGTTCAACTCAATCATGTACTGTATGTATCTGAACTGAATTTGTGTATGTTAGTGATTCAGTAAAATGTTATTAAAAATGCTTCTGCAAATTGGATCTAGCCAACTACAAATATATATGAATGTTTTACAACTAAAAGCAGTGCAGACGGATACTTTCTCCCAATTCTTACCTGTGTCTTGTACATTTGAACCAGTTAAGGATGTCCGTGCAGCTCGTATAGTATATCTGATCAAAGGGGTGTGCGTAGGACTCTTGAACAATAATAGAATAGCTGGGTAGAGAAAATTGCATATTGAGTTACTTCAACATATTTATATTTAAGTGTGTGTGGTCTCATAACTCATCATGATACATATAAATATATAATGATAAGACCATTTAGAGGTTTAATCACCAAGCCATTAAGGATCACCAGAAGGTATTGAATATCAAATGCTTTGATTGCTCTGGTGGAATGTTCTTCAATGTTGAACTGTTGAGTGTTGGGCAAGATCAGTCCACACCATCCTTAGTTTATAGAAATTGTAAAATTTAACTGAACAGTAAAACATATGCATGTGAATCTAAACATGCAGAGTTTGACTTTAAAATATTTTCTGATATCATGGATTCATTCTTGTATGATGATTTATTTTAATTTGTGAAGAATTTTGTATTTTGTAAATATTTTTCAAGTGAATCATAGACAAGGCTTTGTATACTGTTTGAATGCATTTGTTTTTTTATTAGTTTCTTTCATAGTGACTTATTAATAATACTTAATGACAATCCATTTCTCTCAGTGTTAGCCTGGTTTCACAGACCCAGATTAGTACTTGCACTGCCCCATGTTATTCCAGGTGGGATACTGGAAGACTAGTGCTCATCAAAAGTCTGTGAAAACAGCTGTTCATGTTTAGACACGAGATGCTCCCCAGGTTCTTCAAATACTATCAGGATGCTGAATCTAAGCCAATGCTCTTCAACTCTTCAGTTCCTGACAGGATCAACTGCTTTTTAATGACAGAATAATTCAGTGGAGTGGGTTTCCCAATTCAGGACTGTGAATCTGTTAAGCTTTTCAAGATAAACAAGTAATACAAACATGGAGTAGGAACTTATTATTTATTAAATAAGTATGTTTGCCATCATATACATGCCCTATATATCCATACCAGTTACAATGATGACATACATATCGTATATACACTAAAGATTTATAGATGCATCCTTGAGTTGCTGGTGAAGGGTTGTATTGAGTGTGGTATGTGAAAGACTTTTATACATTTTACTAAGCTGAGCAAAGCCTTAATAACAAACTGTAAAAATAAAATGTTTCGTATTATTTTTTCATGGAGAGTTAAAATGCAACAGCTGCTCACATAACTCAGACAGTGTGAAAACAATCTATCTGGGAAAACCTACTTTTATCTTTGTTCTTTTAAATCTGCTGTTTTAATGGATTTCACAGCCGTTCCTTATTTTGTTAATGGGAATCTGTTGTCCTTTTTTCAAACAGTTTTTTTTTTCCAAGGGTTCGATTTAGATTATCTGATAACAACTTAATCATTCCTGATATGCTTTATGATATGATATGATATGATATGATATGATATGATATGATAAGTTTCCACTTGCATCACATTCTACAATCTAATCTTTATGGGATCAAATCAATAAAATAAAATATTTACCACCACAGTCTGTAAAGCTGCTTTTATTCAGTGGAGACAAACACCTTTTGAAATTGCAGACATTCACCCATGTCCAGACTAGTCATTAAGAGTCCCAGGGGGCATTTTAACATTTTAGACTAGTTACATTGGGAGTTTTATGAAAAAAGACACCACAACTTTAATGTCACTGAAAATACTTGAGTGAATACCTATGGGAATATTTATGTATCAGAAAATGACAATTATGCCTTAATGACACTATTTGCGATTACTTTTGTCACATGTACTGCACAGATTGTCAAATGTTGTTTGATTTTGACCAAACCCCAAGCACTGTTAGCACCAGGCAATGTTTAACATATCAGTTGCCTTGTTATTTGTAGTGTTGTATTCACAATATACAGAAACACCTTTCATTAAGTTAACATTCAAAATGCCACAATTTATGTCTGACAAATTAATGAATAGTATTAATATACAAGTTGTAGCTGAAAGTATTCACACGTTATTATGTGATTAATTAAGTTTAGTAAATATTACTCATTAAACTATATTTATTTATCACTGATATACACTGATTGGCCACTTTATTAGGTACACCAATCTAATACCAATTTTCTCCCCCTTTTGCCCTCAGAACAGCCTGTATTTGTCGGAGCATGGACTCAACAAGGTGTTGAGAGGGATGCTGGCCCATGTTGACTCCATTGCTTCCCATAGTTGTTGCAAATTGTCCAGTAGTGCACCTCTACTCCGAATAACTCGTTCCATCTCATCCCACAGATGCTGGATTGGATTGAGATTGCTGAATGGGGAGGCCACAGCAGTGAGCTGATTTCACTTTCAGGTGCCCGGAACCACTCCTGGACAATCCTAGCCTTGGTGCATGGATCATCCTGCTGAAAAAACCCATTCACAGATGGATACACTGTTGCCATGGAGGGATGTACCTGCTGGGCAATGATGTTCAGATATCCTGTGGCATTCAAACGTTGCTCCACTCCTATCAAGGGACCCACTGTGTGCCATAAAAACACACCCCACACCATCACGCCACCACCGCTAGCCTGCATTTTTGACAGCCAGCAGGATGGATCCATGGACTCCTGCAGGTTTCACCATATCCGGGTCCTCTCATCAGCATGACACGGCAGGATGTTTTTCAAATCCTCCATTGTCCAGTGTTTGTGTTGCTTAGCTCACTGTAAACGTAGTTTCTTGTCTTTCGCTGACATGAGTGGACTCTACTTACTGTGACAAGGTACAACAAGTTGTGGGTTCCGATACGCCTCTTGGCACCATGTCAGCTGTTATTTGGGTGACTGTAGAGCCTCTCTGTTACTCTGCACAAGTCATGTCAGCCTGTTAGCCTCTTTCATGGAAAGCAAACGTGTACCTAATAAAGTGGCCATTCAGTGAATTTGATTACCACTAACCTAGAGAAAACTAAAGATTACATACAGTTGACTGCAATTCTCTGTTGTAAAAATGTCAGGCCCTTTAGGATTTAATAACATAGCTGTTGTTTTCTCCGCACACCAGGCACAGCAATGATACACGTTAGCCCACTAATCCACACTCAGTTAGGCAACAGATTTCCTCAAGAGTGCCACAGACCTTGCAGGGAAAAAAGCACACTTGTTCCCCTTTGGCAATTCTGCTCCATCTGACCGTGTCGAGGAACAAAATAACAGGGCGAGGATTTTTCAGCAGATGCAGAACTCAACATGTGGCACAGTCATTCTTCAAATTCAGCTGTTAAATTTGAATTTAAACATGTGTCCCTTCCTTTTCATTTACTGTTCCAAAAAAAAAAAAACGAATTGTGTGCTTCTTTAATGTGTCAGCCTCAAGCAGAATATTGTGCCTTCAGCAAACCCTGCCTTGTCCTATTCCGTTCTATTTTATATTATGTTTGTTTCAGGAACTGCTTGACTGATAAAACAAATGATCTTACAGGAAATTTTCAAACTGTAAATATAGTGTAAGATATGTGCATAGGTACAAATCCCCACCACCCATCTCTGTGTGGTTCATTGGTTGCATCCAAATGTTTAACCACTAACTTATATCGAACCACAGCCTGAAAATAAAACGCTTTTATTTAAGCAGCAGGGTCCCTAATCAAACATGCCAGAGTATGTTATGTCTTATGAGTGCTTACCTTTCCCAGTGGCTGCAAACATTTGGATCTTCAAGGTTCAGTGATGATGTTGCCTCCATTAAGTAGCATGTTAATGCAATTAAGAGCGACCCACGATGGTGTATAAAAGGGACCATCTTTTCAGGTGTTAAACCTGCAACAAGAAGCATTGAAAATGTATTAAAAACATTACATGTGAAGATCTGATATAAAAATGCTCACGTTGAGGTTGTTTTTTCTCATCAAAAATGGCGCTGTCACCAAGTAGTAAACAGACCCTTGGTACTGTATTATGCAGCTACCTGGCAGCCCCAATCACGCCACGGTGAAGCTTCAAACCGAGTCAACACGGTCTCTGCAGTGCAAATAGTAAACCAGATGCTGGTAGGCTACATAATCTATGAAATTATTCCTAAATATGGAGGCAAGGCCAGACCCTCTGACAAAGAGATGAAGGATATGGTCCCAACAGAATACTCTCAGAGCCCCCAGACTGCCAGTGTCAGTCACTTGGAGGTCTGTGTAAACATCGGTGCTGATTATGTGTGCTCAAGCACTTACAGATGGCCCTCCAGAAGAGCTATCGAACCCAGGCAGAGGGGAGGTGTCTCGCCTCAGTTCAGCTTCTCCGCACTAGGCTGCCTCTTTTTTCAACTCCCACAAAGGCAGGATATCAACAGAATCAGGGAGTCTTGTGTGTTTCAACATCATGCCAGCGTGCAAGACGTCTTCCTGATGTCAAACAACCACCAGTGATCAAGCCAGACAATGTGCGTGTTTTCATTTTTCCACAGAGGACAATTTAGATCTGTACTGCTACCTTATAATCCCTGAAATCGAAACAAAAAGGTAACAGGAAAGGATTTAGCTACAGGGTACCCTACACTATGGAACACACTGCCCATCCCATGGACAGGACTGTCTCATACTTTAAATCCAGCCTGAAAACACACCTCTTAAATTTGTCTAACCTTTTAAATTTTTACTGCTTTAGGTTGCCATGTGAGAAGGAAAAAAACAAATGTGTGTACTGTACTGTACATAAGTGGCTCTGAAACCTGGTTACTAAATACAAAAATGTTACAGAAACTGCAGACAACACAAAGAAGCATGAAAAGACATATGCTTGGAATAACAAAATATGTTTGGAAAATAAATGAATGGATGCAAGAACAAACCAAAATATTTGACATCACTAAAAGACTGACAATGTTAAAATGGCAATTTGCTGGACACATTGCAAGAAGACCAGATTAATGGTTGGCAAAGGAAGATATCGAATGGATCCCAAGAGATGAAAATGGACCTAGAAGAAGACCACATATAAGACCTAGACACTGGAGTCCTCCTAACTGTCCAGAGCACATACCCCAACAGACATGAGATGCTGGATCCTGGACAACATTTGCCTACATTAGCTGGATTATGACATTGACCCAAAAGATGATTAACTCCTCCCTGATGGCTAACTGACCCAACCTGTCCTTTAAAGACAGCTTTAACCTGACACACTCACTCCGCTCTCATGACTCTTCTCAACATTAACTAGCTACCTGGAGGGGAGGCAAACCATTGGGCCTTGGACCCCCAGAGATGTATTTTTGTCATGGGAAGTTATTAGTTTTTCTCTCCAGAGACTGATAGCTATATTGACCTTTATGGTCATTGTGACTGTATTGCAACTGTCTTTGTTTTGTCTTGAGTTTGTGAAGGTGCTCTGTGACAACTTGTTGTAAAAATATGATATCAAACAGAAAACTGATAGAGAAATGTATACAGCTGATCTCATTGAACAAAATAGTTTTTTGCATTTTTCAACTACAGCAACAGCACAATTCAATGTGTTTTAGTGGGGAGGAAATTGCTGCACAACTCATTAGTTCCATACATTGATCTATAGGAAAATCTAATAATAAGACTACTTCAATACAAAGCTGGAATTCTTCAAAGCTTTGTTTGAACTGATCAGCAGGAGTCTATGTGAAATTCTGTTTTCGATTACTGCTTAAGATGGATTTACCACATGGATAAATTAAACCATCTGAGACATCAAAAAGTGCAAGTAAATCCATGAATCTTATCTAATGCACAAGCATGTCTTTATATTTCTATACAATTAGAAAAATACATTTGAGAAAATATCTGTTTGGTCCCCTATTTTCTAATAAAATAATACAATACAATGCAGTTTTCTGAAGGCACAGAGTTATTGCCAATTAACACAAGTCTCTAGACAAAAAACATTTGAGTATCCATTATTTTCCTTCTACTTTTTAAAATAAAATACACAATGTGTATTGGATTAAAATTAACTTCTGTTATAAATATAATTAAAGGATATATTTCCATCTTCTCATTAACACACATTTTACCACAACCAAGCATGCCGATCATGTCTGGATTTTCAGAAGTATAACTATTTCTAAACATGTTTTTTTATATATATATACATTTACATCATAACTGTTGATGTTTATTTTTGTTCCTTCCTTAAGAAGCATTTGCCATTTTGGTCAGGCTCCACCAAACACATGGCAGGAACACAGCAAAGTGTACATTTAGTGAAATCACTAGCTAAAAAATGTTTTAAAGCAATTCATTTAGTTGAAGTTGAAGGTCTTGTAGCCACTTTTCCGAGACTCTTTAACTATGACCACTAACAAATTAGCTATCTTAGAAGATTAAAGTATCAGACTATGTTCAATTGAGTTTTTCTTTGCAGAACAATAAACATTTTTCCCCAGAACCCTCCAGCCACAATTTCATAAGAATCTTTTTTGTATCCGGCATCAAAATCAAGAGCCTGCTATTTTTACATTAGTGTGTGTGTTCTTTTTGTTGCTGTTGTTGAATGCCCAACAATGATTTTTGTGGAGTACATTTTGGTCAATCTTTATGAAGTGTCATCAATATATTTCACAGCTGTGGTACAGTAGGATTCACTTGTTTTTTACCACAGTCCCTTGTGATTCAGCTAATATTTGCTGTTTCAACCATAAAAAGCAGCTGCATAATTATCCACAGGCATCATATTTAAGATAAAGTGCAAAGGACCAGATGACTGCTTAACCAGAACAGGAACTCCATGCAACCACAGTATGTGTTTTTCCTTAACAAAATATTTAAATAATTTTGTGGATCCTTTTTTTGAATTCCTCAGCACACAGTAGCTAAAGGGAGAAACAGGAATTATGAAAACGGGTTGTTTTGAACACCAATAAACTATGCTGCTGTTACTAGCTTCTTGAGAAAGTAGGAACATGACATACAATGTTTGCTTATATAAGTTTTAATCCTGATAAATTTCAACACAAGAACAAAGTGCTATTATAAAATCCCCAGCCTGGCTGCACACTTGCACCTACAAGAAGGCAATATTGAATTGCCAACCATGAACTGTAGTACATTGTAAATGTAAGAAGTTATTATGCTTCCTCTAAAACTATTTATAATAGATTACCTCAAAGTAGGTATTGAGGCATAAAAACTGTATTAACACAGCTTATACAGAGAACATGTACCTTCAGCTGTTATTGAAGTATGGTTATTTATTACAGGAAATTAAATATGAAAAAATATAATTTGAAGGAGGTGGGCAAATTCATCTAATGTGGGCACTGACTGAGCACAATATGGTCTTTATGAATCAAGGGCATCGTTTATCCAAAACATTAAATAGGCCCACAAAATCTCAGAAAAACAATGAGTGTTGTAAATGAATGCTCTAGTACTCTTATTATTTGAAAACTGACAGTGAGAAATGTACCTGTGCCAATCCACAGGCAGATTTAAGAGGCAAGGTATGAGGCATATTGTCAGTGAGTGGCAGTAGGTCTTTATATCCCGCTGCCATTAATGATTAACAAATGCACGTGTCTTGTGCAATTCAATGCAATTCATAACAAGACACCTCAACCATTCAAAGAACAATCATTCTGTCTAAACAGGAATCTGATAAGATTGCACTGATAACGGGTGATGGAAACAGTTATATGAATCAAGAACAGACACTCCAGCTTGCATCAAAAACTGCATTGCCAACTGGAGCAATCTCTAGGAATGTGTTTCACTATATTTTACCCCCACAGAGAGTAAAAGAGGGTATTGTCTTCTGTTCATTATAATAATATAATTAAACAAACCTCCTGCAATAATGTCTCCAACACAAAAAATGTAAAACACATCTAAGATTGTTGTTTTAAACTTATTTAAAGGTCTGCCTTGATGTGTTCAGTTTTATTAAACAGCATTTGCAAACCACCACCTCTGGCCTGGGTATTCATTGCTATTTTGAAGAGGATAATAAGACAAAAAGGAAAACAAACACATTTCCAAATAGCTGAAAACCCTAAACAAAGAAAAGTTATGTTACTTTGTTAAAACATTTAAAATATATATTTCTCACTAGGTATGTTTCATGGCCATTACAATTTACAAGCTCCTGAAAGATTTTAAACAGCCCTGCAGGAAGACAGTAATTCATGTACTTAAATTAATCCAGCATGATACACCAATATGCCAAATAACATATACACTTTGAAAATCAATCAGAAAGTATAGAGGAAAGGGAAAAACAAAGAATAATAAAATAATAAAACATTGTGTCTGTGAGTGTTTTAAAATATGAAATGTAGAGGCCGGGACACAAGATTACTTTCCAAAGTTAACATCTGTAGCAGTCCCTACCCACCCCCACCCTGCCATGATTGACTGTGCAGAGTGTAGGAATCAAAACCTTCGCCAACAATGGCCATATTGTACGAGGCCGGGCCGGGTCCTGATGTCATCACGGCCCTCACCATGTTTTGTCTTGGAAATGAAAAGCTCACTTCCTAATTTCAATTTTGAGACCTCATGTGCTGCAGTTAAATAAATCCCTATTCTCTCACTGATAACACTAAACAATACTCCCCCTGAAATTGGTAGTCCCATCACATCCTGAACTGTGATGCAACCATTCAACGGCCCGGCTGAAAAGCACCTTTTCCCACCCGATGCCTCATTATCCTGGAACCATGCTGTTCCCACCACTTTAATCAATCTCAGTCGTCAACAAATGTATATTTTTGCCCTTTTGTCACAAAAACCTTTACCGTGCAATCCTGGTATCAGCAATGCATATTTCACATTTACCTTGAGCTGATCATAGTTAACTCCTGGGGAGATTAATTCATTCACTCACACAAGTATTTATTTATTTTACTTTTCTATTTAACATTCATAAAACAATAAGGCATTCTATTTTTTACCTCCATATCATTGCCAAACATCTGAACAGTTGGTTCACCAAAAAACCAAAAAGGCACAAAATAAATAATTTTTGCAAAAATGATACTTAATTTTAAGAAACTCCAAAGTGCATCCCAAGGTAAACCTTCTTCTCTTTATGTGCTGGGATGTGAGCACACCGTTATGGATCACACACACATTTTGCACAATTTTCCATATCCTGTGCCTAAATATGAAACAATCATTGCTCCTGCTGCCAGAGCACTGCCAGGTAGACTTGACCCAGAGGGGCTGTTATTTACAATATCTGTGTGGAGTTGGTGGGGGTGGAGAGACAGATTTAAGGCTCACATTTCCTTGGACTAACGGGTCACAGCTGCACAACAAATTTGCAACAACTGTTCCGTGTGTAGACAAGAGGGCCGCTGTCCCCCTGCAAGACAAATACAAGGAGCCTGCCTGTAGGGCGGATTAGGCCGCTGCTAAAAGTCCTTTGATACCACAGGCAATGTGCTCTGGGTGTGTTTACAGGCATCGCAAGAGACTGGATGACACTGCCTCTGATGTGTCTCCAAACACTTGAAGAAGTTACAGTAACGGACTCCAAGGGCTTCAATTTCGTACCACATGCTGTCTACTTGTCAGATCATTAAATTAATCTAAAGTATTTATGCTGGTATAAGCACATTGGTTTGTGTGTTTGCTTGCTTTGTTGTATGCATGCATATTACTTTACCCAATGGTCAGCATGCCAGTATAGACTTTGTTTTTAAGCATAGCATAACTGATTTCTATATTAACAGTGTCACTTACAATCAAAAACTGTCTAAGCAAACATAAGGATAACTGAAGACCCTTTATCATACTCACTATGTGTTTGTGTCTTAAGATTTAGCCTGCTCAAGCATTACATTGGTATAATAATTATGGCTTCAGCAGTTTGGGGGAAGGTGTGTGTTCCACAATTGTTAGCAAGCTCTTACAGTTAAGAATCAATTTACTTTTGTTTTCTGCTTTTATTTACAGCAAAGTTAGGAATAGATGTTTAACTGCAGTTTACTATGTGCAGTTTCATGTCCAACACTCCTTATTTGGGTTACCTATGCTTGGAAAAGCTGTTCTTCACCAGGATCGCTCTGCTGTTCTCTGCCCAGGAAAACATTGACTTTGAAATCAGAGGGCCCGCAGCAGCGCCTGTAACACTGTGACTGCCAGGCGGCTTCTTCACACCTTCCCTAACCAGCATGTGTCGAGACGGGAGGCCTGCGCTCAACATGAAGTACTAAAACCTTTGGGGGCCCACAATAATTATGTAAACATGAAGCCAGAGTCAAGCAACCTTGTGTAAAGACCATAAACTATGGATATATATACATAACTATGTAACGTGATGCCATTTCCCCCTCACATGTAACAAAAGGAGAGCATTTCAGTGTTGTAGGACATTTACAACACAAGCAACGTGGATGGTGAGACTGTTATTTTATTGTTTTTGACTGATATAAATAAAACAGCACTACAAAATGAAGCAACCCCTCAAATGTACAAAGATATCCTACAAACACCTTGATTCAGGTTCAATGACAGGAATGAGTTGTAATCTCACTGATCTTGTCTAAATAATGGGTATGTCCCTGGCTTGCCTAAGGAAATTTGAAGCCCATTCTTATTTCATCCTTGTTACGCATGATTTCAGTACCAACAGCTGTTCTTTCCATACTTGGGTGTCTATATAATGATGACTGATTTCTGTACAGTGAGATCTGTTCCATACATACAGTATATTTTTGTAACTTACTACAGATGTGTTTATGGTTTACTCATTGCTCTAATATTTTGTAAGTCGCCCTGGACATGGGTGTCTGCTACAAAATAAATAATAATAATAATAATAATAATAATAATAATAATGGTGCAAATCATCCATCTTTACATCCTTTTCATTTAATTGGCACATATACCAACGATAATTGTATTTAATAAATATTGTGTCTTTGTCTAGAAACTGCTTTATAACCATGTTAAAAGGTACCTCCTAAGGCTTTACATATGTTTTAAGAAGCACAATGTATATTTATATAGATCTTAAATGTGAGAAATGACATATCAAATTCCCAAGGTTCGAGTAAAAGCACCATTTCCTATTCATATCTGTTCATCTCACTGCTTTTCAAGATACAAATTATGTATCTTTGTAGGCATGTGTTGATTATCAACATAGTAATAAGCAAATAATGAGAAATGGGATTTCAATTCTCAGTAATTCTAAGGGATATACCAAATGAAAATATCAACCTTAATATTAACAAATCGCATGTATAAACCTGTATCCCATCACATTTTAATTTATTGTCAGAAGCAACTTTTTACTACTTATGATAGGTTACAAGTTTGTAAATTGCATTGTGTGGATGGGTCATAGACTTAAGCTAACCTGGGCTAAAAGGACTTTTTAAACACCTTGCCAAAATCTTTAATTTACCCCAGATATATGCAAAAATTCCCCCAAATCTGAATTATGTAGTCTGTCAAATTCCTCTCCATTTTGGAATTCAAAAACAAATGCTTTTATGCCATAGTGAACATTTTGGCTATTGAGTAGGATTATCCAAGCTGAGGAAGGGCAGGAATTGGGTTACAAAATATAATTGCCTGTTTAGCCATGACAGATGACATCTTAATGGCTTTAATTAGGGATTTTAGCTTTGTAAACCTTCACCCCAGTGTTTAATTTAACATGTGAGATTGGACATTCATGAAGCGATGTATCATTAGCGTAAGAGATATTTCAAAGTGTCATCCTCACGGGGGTATTATTGCAAATTCATCTTCATTTAAAGGTCTTTTATAAAAGTAAAAACAAAAACAAAATGTAGGACTACAGTGATAACAGAACCTCCAAAAAACTATATAACAATAGAGATAATATTACAGAGTGGCATTTGCCAGATTTTGTGTTTTTTGGAAAGCTAACAAAAGGTTGAGTGTCTGCCATCTGAGTTGGCTAAGGATTATACACAATTATAATGCTTTGGGAGCACGGATAGAGAGATAATAGCTTGATAGCACTTCAATTGAGAAAAGGGCTTTTACAAAAAGAAATCAAAGAGAAAATTGAGAAAAACAAAGAGCAGGTTGTAGGCATGGATCCCAGTGAAAACTAAGGATAGTCAACCACTGAGATCCTTGGATCCTGGGTATGGAGTAGTGTAGTAGAAATTAAGACTACAAAACAAAAGGCTTCCTTGCAGCAGAAAATTGGATTTTGCTCAGGTTGTTAAACTTCCAAACACAGAATGCGACAGGACCACCAAACGGGCTCGTGAGAAAGTGTGAGCCAGTAAATTCACTGTTTGATTTTCCAGGGGATCAGGCTGCTGTCCTCTTCCATCTGTCCGGTGACCTGGTCCTGCAGCATTGACAGGCCTTCCTTCATCACCCACAGCAGGCTTCGCTCTCGCCCCGGAGGGACCACCCACATGGGGATGAGTCAGTATTTCACTCTCCAGTGATCTCTGGCTTCTCTTTTCAAGACCCACTGTGAGGGTTCCCAATTAGTGCTGAGGTTCGTTCTCTGAACCTCTGTGCAAAACAAGTCCACACATGGCAGTCCCGATACACGTGCAGCCTAAAGCAACTCTCCAGAGGTTGAAAAGTTCCCTGGTCAGCCTATATTAGCATCATGAACTCATAACCCATGCCTAAGAGAGCTACTCTTGAAGGACACCCCTTCAGCTATCTTACTTCTCTCTCTAGAACTGTCTGCTAGTTACTATCAGAGACCCCAACCATCTCACTGTTACAATCTAAACCATCATGCTTTTACTTCTGCTTTTAACCACACTTTGGGGTGTCTGGGCAATTTTTTTGAAAGAGATCTAGATCACTCACATGAAGACATGCAAATCAACATGTGGAGAAACTTCTGTCCATTCTCCATACACTAATCCTTCAGCGAATGCCCCAGTCTTACTGTTATGGGACACCCTGTCCAACTGCCAACGCAGTGTGGTTCTTGGATCATAATGTTGAAAATGTTGAAGTGGTCATCCCAGACAGTCCATATTTAACTTGAATAAAACCAGCCTGCTCAAAGTCCTTGAAAACCATCTAAAGGGAAATATGGACAGACTGCAAATGCTTACTGAAACAATGAATGCTCTAAAGGAGTTCAACATTTAGGGGAAATGCAACAGAGGCCAAGCAGTGATCATCAAACAACACTGTCTCTGCAGCCACAGTAAACGTAATGACCCAGCACTCTATATTTACTTACTGCCTGCTTACTTTTAACGATATATGTTGTTTAACATTGTGTCTTTACTCCTTTGGTTCATAATTTATTCACCTATGAACAGTTCATCTTGTCATGTTTATTTAGTAAAAAAACATGCATGAAAAGAAAAGCACCTGTTTTTGAATGTTTCTTCAGGCATTCCACTATGTACTGATTACTTTTGCAATGGTAGTCATTGGATGAGTCATTAAATCAGCACTATTGCACTGTATACATGTGAAAGGACTGATATGGACAGCAAGGCACATTAAAATGTGCCATTCCTTCTCAGTAGCATTGCATAAACACAATACAGTAGCCCTTTTTAAACACGGGATTGTGACAGAAGGATTCTTGTACAGCAACATGTCTATTCCTGTCAATATTCTGTTGCCAGTAAGCTGAAGTTGGCAGCGTTAACTACAAAAAGAAATTATTATATATAAATGTGTATGTTCAGAAATGTTTATATGCATTTAAATAAAGCCATCTGTAGCAAGCCTCTTTTTTATTTTTATCACACAGACTCATTTCTAAACCTTGTCCTTTGCTAACCCTTTAATTATCAAAAGGAATAATGCTACATCTATTGACCACAGCTGTATGGCTGCCACTCCCAAAAACAAACAGGAATAAATCAGGGCAATCATGTACAGAAGCAGGGTGAAGGGAAGGGATCTCAGCTACCATAAAACACCCAAATATTTCACCCTCAGCAGCCAACCTTGTGTCGGCCTGTCATTATTTTTAACCTGTGTTGTGTCTCTCCCATTGTTTTGCTGACATTAGCAACTATGCATAGAGACATCCAGAAAATGTATGAATTCCACAGTTTCACTAGTTTTTCCATAATTTCACCAATGTTTCACTGCAAGCAGCTAAAGATGGTTTGTTTATTGCTTAAAAATCTAAAGACTAATCTAAAACTAAAACTTTGTTTAAAACTTATGTTTTAATTTTTAAATACAAACAATATATATAAAAATGCGTTTTGCATGATTGAATTAATTTGAGTGCCAAGTCTATTGTGCAGTTTGGCTTGTAGGCTATGATGTAAACCAGGGGTTCCCAATGTCTGGTGATGGAGGGCCAATTTCCAGAAGTTGCATAGGAATAGAAAATTCACCAACAAACAACATATGTCCTAAATCATACTTTTTTTATTTCATATACATTTCTGTTAGGGAACATTTATGAACTGTAATTGTTGTTTTATTATTTTCCCCAAATTACATGTGTAATTTGTAATAGAAAATGTTCAGAAACTGTGAAAATATAGTAAAGGTTCAGAAAAGGGGTGGTTGAAGGTTGGCTTTTGGGGGCCATACCAAACATCCTTGAGGGCCACATCTGGCCCCCTGGCCGCACTTTGGGATCCCCTGATATAAACAAATATATTTGTTTATTTCATTTTAGTGAAGGATTTCTCCATTTATGGAAACAATTCACAAATGTCATACACAGATAGACATGCATACTATACTAAAAGACTGATAAACATACTTTTAAATATATGTCCAGGAAGGTTTACAAAACTAAGAACAAAAAAATGATTGATTTTATTTCTCTAATTGTTCAACAAGAGAGGTTAGAACCACAACTGGTGAGCAAGCATCCCTGATGGTTTCCATTAAGATTATCCTAAATCAGACCAGCATCAAAAGCTATCTGCTATCATTTTCCAGAAGGAGAAGAAAAGATTTTTTCCTGCATTTGCATTTCCCTTGTTTGCCCTGTTGTCTAAAAGTGACCTTAATCTGTACGTTTCTGAAATGTTAAACCTGTTTTGAGTCTCCACATTAAACACAGCTCATTCTTTCTTTCTTTCTTTCTTTCTTTCTTTCTTTCTTTCTTTCTTTCTTTCTTTTCTTCTTTTTTTAAGTTATTTGGCACTGATACAAGCCAGCCATGAGTAATAGACCCTTTGTGAGTCTGTCACATGAACATTGCACTGTTTCAATGACCGTCACTTCAGGCTGAGATGCATGCTTATACACAAACAGGCCTGCCCGTGGTCAGTCTGGCTACATGTATTTTACTAAAATAGTTGATGCCTGTGGCATTTATAGTTTTGGCTCATTTTAATTAATGTTGTACTTTCTTCTATTTTTTTGGGTTTATTCAATAAGAACTTTGTTTTCACACATATCCGTTTCAGATTATAATGTAGGGATACAAACTGTATATATATATAACTTTTTTTTTAACTAAAACAATAACCTGCTTTGTTCAAAACAAAACCTTGATATGACACTAACCATACAAATTGGGAGAAATAAAAGGAAGAAAGCGCAACAGAAAGAAAGAAGACATATTTGTAACAATGTTGTTTTTCTTTAAACTTATTAGCCTTCAGTATTTTTATTTTTATCTCTCAGGCATACCACAGCTCAGATTGAATAATTTATATTAAACTGTTCAAATGTATATAACATATAAACAAACAAAAAGCTTAAGACATAAGCATCAGAGATGTCAAAGATAAAAAGCATTGAATGAATTTAGTGCAATGGCAAAGGGAGTACTACATTCAAATGATTATTTAATTATTTAATTATTATTTAATTAAATGTCATATAATTGGTGTTGCTGTTGTTATTTGTGTGAAGAAGAAGACGATTATATTTGTTTTAGTTAGAAAATTTCCTGCCAGTCTATCTGCATGGTATATCCATATCCAAATTTTATTTTAATTTTAATTGTGGAACTGAAGATATTCATCTTGTAAAAGCGTGTTATATTTTGCGTGAAACCGAAGAACCAAAAAATAACATAAGAACATAAAATGCTGAATTCGTACCAGTTGATGACGAGATGTAATACTTTGCACTTTATACTCTAATCTAATCATTAGAAATGTGTTCGTCAGAAGTGAACAGCAGCACTTGGTACTTTACATATATTTATTAAAGTCTATTTGGTATAAACAACAATAACAACAGTAGTAATAAAACAGTAGCACAAAACACGTGTAATAAAAAGCATGACATCTGGAGGTAACAGGTGACTATGATCCTGAGGATGACGGAGTCCTACCTTGTTTATGCAGATGCTGCTGTCCGCTGCAGGTTCATGAATCCCGTCTCCAGTACTTGAACAAAATCAAAGTATCAAAGTGCGCAGGTACAGGATGCAACGTCTCCAGCGGCTCGATGCGAGACCCATTCAAGCCCACAAATCCTCACAAACCTTGGATATTCACCGGGAGCAAAGGAGACACTACCAAAATGAGCAGATAGGAGCAGGTCCTGAATGAAGCCGCTGCGGCAGTGGGATGCTGTAGACCCCCGCGTCCAGGAGGGCGAAAAGCAACTCGCCCGAAGCAGGCGTCCAGCTCCTCTGTGACGTCATCGGCGCCTCAACCAATCAGGCCGTGAGGACACTTCCAAAAATGTCCAAAGATCTGGGATAAAAATTCTTAATTTCTGATGGGCTTTTCCGATTACTGGATTTGTTTTTTATTATTTATTTATTTATTTGCTTTGTTTGTGTACTAACTGTTTGTGACTGAAAGCTATTTACAATACTTTAAGACATGTTGTCCTCCTTACAATCCAAAATTCTGCATTATATTTCCAAATGTACTATTTGCCTTCTATTGTGTATTTTAAATCAATAATTAAAGGATCGGCTAAACTTAACAGATATTGTTGTCCTTGTTTGGTAATTTATATGTTTATTGCTTCGACTTTCGTTTTAGCCTTGGTAGACATTAAAACTCGGTTTAGGAATGTCACTGCACACTTTTTCAATTAAACCTGCAAGTATTGGATTCCCTCCACAAAAAAGTGGGGATCATACAGGGTAGCACACTTTAGGATTCATTGGAAAGCTTACCTTTAATATCAGATCATATCGCCGCCTATGTTACATTTAAATCATGGATTAGTCTAATTAATTACTCTGCATCATTTACAACGGAGTCTATGAGATTGCATGTGCCAGGATGTGAATAACCTTAATACATGCAAACTTTAAGAATAGGGTATTGTAGTGTAGCCTAATTAATTCCAACTTTATACATCCTGAAAATAAAAAGTCGATGTGGCGCCATCCATGGGCAGGCCCTACTTAATGCACAGGCTCAGGGAGGCGCAGATGTGTGGTCTGGGCAGGTTTACAGTCCTGGTGGTCAGAGTGTGCCTCTCTGCAAATGGACTCATTGTGTATAACCAGCACTTTACAATCACAGGCAAACATTTTGATCATAACCTGAGAAACGCATATGAAAAGAAAATGAGTACCTGTGGAAGACCACCAGCAAAGTATACGTTGTTTCTGAGCTGAAAAGCTGACGTGCTTAACCATAATCTTATCAAAAACTAATGTGAATAATGACAAAAAATATGCCTGTGATATTGACATCCATTGTATTGTGGAAAATATATTTACCTCAGGAGCTAACACATCCAGAAGTAATGAAGTATTTGCATAAGTCATCTTCAGTTTCACAGCACTCTTGATTTTCTCCAGAAGTGAACATGTCTGCAAAAAAAGTGATGCATCTCTCAAGGATGCAAATAACATTGTTTCAATCTGCAGTATACATTACACTATAATACTGATAATACAATGTACTTGCCTCTTTTCCCTCGAGTATACTCATCCTCAGTTTCATTGTCTGTTCTAATATATAGCCAGGATTTCGGAACAGAAACATCCTGTTTGATTTTTGGTTCCCACGCCTGATATATGTCATATGTCAAATTCTTATTTCATCGTCAATTAGAGCATCAGTTCCCCCCATCCTAAGAAGTGTTTTTATACTGCAAAATAAAGTAGTTAACATTAAGTAGCAAGTCAAACTTCCGATTACATTTTCTTTTAGTAAAACATGTACCATGCATTACACAGATAAATGCTCAAACATATATTCAGCATCTACAGTTTATAAATTGCTTCATTTAAATACATAAATTAGCCCGGTACCACAGCCAACACAGGTGAATATGTATGTTATACATACATCATGAAAGGTATATCTAACCATATTGAAATACATGTACTGTATTACTGTCACAATTTCTTAGATTGAAAATCAAATCAAAACAAACCTTTCACAGTGGTACGGTCTTGGACGATTATAGCCACAATTAAAACCTTCCTCTTTTATGCCTTTTGGGTTTACAGCTGCACAGTCTGTGTGAAGCCAGCCCTTGCAAGAATCACACTGAATCCACTGCATTATTTTCTGCAAATGTTGTGATAACATACATTTGTAATTAATTATTCATTAATCAATATTACTGGTACACTTTATTTACTCACCTTTTTCCAGTTGTACTTTGCTGATAAATGCATGCACTTATCACTAGCCATGCACAAAGCACTGTCCTCTTCTGTCAGTAGTAGTGGTGTATTCTCCACCTGTTAAGGATAACAAAGTGTTGCATGTTACACTGTATGTAGCGCAGTCTAAACCTTGATGTAGTATTGTAGAGTAATATAACCTTATGTTGCAAACACATCAGTGATGAGGCATGATACTGTCTGAAGTGAGTGACCTGTCTTCTGTTTAATACGTCAGAAGTCATACTGATGCCTCGAATTTCAAGTTCAGCAGTCTTGAAAAACGAACAGTTATCAGAACCAAATGTTTAAGATAACAAAATAAATACACATTACTTACGTCTTCTTTTAATATTACTTACTGTGCAAACGCACACTCCACAGCTCTCAGAATCACTCTGCTTCCACTGTGATGGATAAATGGTACTCTGTGTCATTAATTCCCATGTTGCTCTGAATGCATCACTAAAGAAACTGAAACCACATGCATGTATTACTATGTATGTTCACACCTCACCACAACATCACAAAGCTTAAAAAGCTTAAAAATGAGAACGCATTTAGCACATACTTTTCACTGAGTTGGTTGCCTATCCAAAACCTGGATGTACACATAATAATAACAGTTTAGTGTCAGTTTTTAGGCTGTTAAATGTTCTGATGTGTTTCCATCCTGAATGAAGTGGCAGAGTCCTATACAGTTAAAAAAATACATAAAACATTAAGAATTGTAACCATACACACCGAATGTAAATGTGTAAATTTTACATATGTCCCTACTAGTGCTGCATATCCTGAAAAGTAAAACTAAATAAAAATGTCTTAGTTACACCATAAGATTTACATGTCCTGTCGTTGTATGTCTTTGTATAATCCAAGAGTCATAAACTCTAATTTCTTGGCCTGTTCCATCAAGTACCTTTTAGAAAATACAGAAAAACAACCCGTTATCTTCAGAAAATATAGGTTATTCAATATTTTCAATAAATAAATGGAAGTCTTTTGCATCAATATACTTTATCAAATGGAGTAACAGGCACCTGTTACACTACTGATCATGTAGCCATCACATAAAATCACACTTTATGCCTTGTTTATGTAGAGTTTTACACTTACCCAAAGAATGAAGTGGTTTCCTGATTCTGCACCTACAACACGTGGAAACAAAACCTTTGTGTCTTTGTTATTATTCTGCAAATAGAAAAGGCTTTCTATTGTGTCTGAATATACACACTTCGATGCTAGTTCTTTAAAAGTAATGAAATATTTAGAAGCACTACACAGAAATGATAAGACCACATACCAAAACGTGAACCACACATTTTCAATCATTTCCATTTGTTGGAAAATATGTTGCAATTTTTGATTTTTTTTTTTCGTTTTTTTTTGTTTGAAACTAAAGTCCAGGAGGAACGACAAAACATCTTTTCACACTCACCCAGCTTTAGAAAAAGGGATGGAAACCTTGAACATTTAATAAACTGTTAAATTAATGTATTTATTTTGGAGTATTTTTGTAGTCTGTACTGAATATAGTTTTAAATGTCAGGCACAATGCAGCTACCTTAAATGGAATTAACATACTTACATATTTTTCCCCAGAACACATCTGCTTGATTCTTGCACATACAACCTTTAAAATAAATAGATACTTGGTAATATTGCATTGGTAATATTGCAACAGTTGCATACGACTTTTGTAGTTGAAACATTTTATTGTCAAAATAACCTTTACTTACACTATCTGTCAGCCAAGGTCCACAGCCCCAGTACTTGTATGTTTCTTCCTCTGCCAGTATAATGTAAGGGGGCATAAACTTTTCACATCTTTGAATGTTGCCGTGATTGTCTGCACTTTGATAACTACTTCAGACTCATTCGGTCCTTCCTGTATGCTTTACAATATAATACACTACTATGTCCGCCTATATACACAATTTAATTATTGTGGTATTATCAGTGATACCTTATTTTCATGTCATTCAAAAATAAAAAATCCGCTTATGTACTTAAAGAAGGCTGGGTAAAAAGGGTTAAAATGATCTAAACTGCCTTTGTGCAAAAAGAGGAATAGAAGATGAGAAATTAGATATTTTTAGTTTTGTTATGTTTTATTTTAATCTGCCTGAGTTTAACAAGCCTGCATGCTAAAAGATAAAGAATATGGTTAAGGCCTATGCTGTGTAAATGCCAATGTGTCTCATGTCTGTGCAACAGGTGCCAAACCGTCAAAAGCCGTCCACTCTCTAGCAACAGATGACGAGTGAGCCTGCCACAGCCACCGTGGAAAGAGGAATTGAAAGATTGTATATGTCATAATTATATATATATATATATATATACACTCACCTAAAGGATTATTAGGAACACCTGTTCAATTTCTCATTAATGCAATTATCTAACCAACCAATCACATGGCAGTTGCTTCAATGCATTTAGGGGTGTGGTCCTGGTCAAGACAATCTCCTGAATTCCAAACTGAATGTCTGAATGGGAAAGAAAGGTGATTTAAGCAATTTTGAGCGTGGCATGGTTGTTGGTGCCAGACGGGCCGGTCTGAGTATTTCACAATCTGCTCAGTTACTGGGATTTTCACGCACAACCATTTCTAGGGTTTACAAAGAATGGTGTGAAAAGGGAAAAACATCCAGTATGCGGCAGTCCTGTGGGTGAAAATGCCTTGTTGATGCTAGAGGTCAGAGGAGAATGGGCCGACTGATTCAAGCTGATAGAAGAGCAACTTTGACTGAAATAACCACTCGTTACAACCGAGGTATGCAGCAAAGCATTTGTGAAGCCACAACACGTACAACCTTGAGGCGGATGGGCTACAACAGCAGAAGACCACCGCTGGGTACCACTCATCTCCACTACAAATAGGAAAAAGAGGCTACAATTTGCACAAGCTCACCAAAATTGGACAGTTGAAGACTGGAAAAATGTTGCCAGGTCTGATGAGTCTCGATTTCTGTTGAGACATTCAGATGGTAGAGTCAGAATTTGGCGTAAACAGAATGAGAACATGGATCCATCATGCCTTGTTACCACTGTGCAGGCTGGTGGTGGTGGTGTAATGGTGTGGGGGATGTTTTCTTGGCACACTTTAGGCCCCTTAGTGCCAATTGGGCATCGTTTAAATGCCATGGCCTACCTGAGCATTGTTTCTGACCATGTCCATCCCTTTATGACCACCATGTACCCATCCTCTGATGGCTACTTCCAGCAGGATAATGCACCATGTCACAAAGGTCGAATCATTTCAAATTGGTTTCTTGAACATGACAATGAGTTCACTGTACTAAACTGGCCCCCACAGTCACCAGATCTCAACCCAATAGAGCATCTTTGGGATGTGGTGGAACGGGAGCTTCGTGCCCTGGATGTGCATCCCACAAATCTCCATCAACTGCAAGATGCTATCCTATCAATATGGGCCAACATTTCTAAAGAATGCTTTCAGCACCTTGTTGAATCAATGCCACGTAGAATTAAGGCAGTTCTGAAGGCGAAAGGGGGTCAAACACAGTATTAGTATGGTGTTCCTAATAATCCTTTAGGTGAGTGTATATATATATATATATATATGTTATACCCCGTGTAACGTAGATCAAGTCTGCCTAAAACTGTCTGTACCCCAGCAACAGAGCTGAAATATCCGTGCCTCTTCAGGAGTGGACAGAAGTCCGTTACGTCACTAACTTTTCTGTATAACTATGCCTGACTGTAGAATGTGTGTCTTTCCTCCCCTCTTTCCTCTTGTGTGAATAAACGTGTCTGATCAACGCTTACTACTCTCTCAGTCTGACTTTACCTCAGGTTCTACAGTACTGCACTTCCAAAAAATTGTATGCACACAATAAAATAAACTGCTATTGCAATGACTGAGTATACCATGAAAGTTAATTGTTTAATAATGTTAAATGTAATGTAATATACTAACCCCATCCAAACAGTCTTAATGTCACGGTTTCCCCCCGCACTTCTCCAATTCGCCACCAGAGGTCATCATCACCAGAATTCTAACCATTGCAATCCACATTCCTCAAACCCCAGTGCACTCTCTCTCACCTCCCTCAGCTCCCATTCGCTCAGCACTGCCCAGCACCTATTACCTTCCATTTCCTGCCCTGTATATAAACCCCTTGATCACTTCTATCATTGCTAAGTCGAGTTGCTAGTCTCAGTGTTTCCTCTTGCTTATTGGTTGTGTTCGATTGTTCAGTCTTTACACTGAAACCTGCAGGACAGATAGCTAAGGCAGTTCTTCACAGAGCCTTCCATCATGCGGCTGAAAGTACTTTTGGGAGGTTCTGTTGTTGGTATGTCTTGCTACTCTCCCTGCAATGGCTGATAGACAAGTTTGGTGGATGTCAAACTCTGCAATCCATCCACATGGTCTCTTGCTGATTCTTGCCATCACAGAGGTGAAGAGTAATACACTACAGAGTGCATACACCCCATGTGAAGCACACCACCTTTACCGTAACGAAAAAGAAAACCGTCTAAAATCAGACATGTACTTTTTGACCTATTCAAAACAATTATCCAACCCCCCCAAAAAACATGTACGTATATGTACAGCATATACATACCTCCAGTTTTTTTAAGTTGAATAAACCTCTTTGGATAATTGTCTTTGTAGAGTCTATTGAGCAGGTCAGCTCGAGAACCTTTGCCAGATACACCCAGGTTTTGACAAGTTGCTGCCAGCTGATTTCTATTAGCCTGTGAAAGATGGCTTTAGTTCGTAATGTTTTTCCAGTCCATATACATGCATAGGTCATCTATGTTTCCATTTGGTAACACTTGTAGTGGTAGTTTGTAAATTATTGTAACACAATTGGCTGTTGGCTGCAGAATATGCATTTGTAATGTACTCATCTGTAAACCAAAAGAGTAAATACAACTTCAACATGTTGTACACACCATACCTTTCCAGACTCAAGAAGGTGAAATAGCATGTCCTCATCAATTTTGGCTTTCGGTTAAATTTGCATCTGCTATTATATGGTTGATGATGGCCACAGTGAATGCAAAAGTAGTATGCTCTCATAGCAGAGAAATGAAACAAGCCTTGTGTCATGGTGTACCTTTATACCCATAAAAGTTTCCATGGTCCTCAGGAACTGCTGTGTGGTTCTGTTGAGAGAAATAAGCTGGAAAATGAATGAAAAGTATTTCAGAAATGAAGGTGTTTGTGTGCATATGTGCATGGGAGGCAGGGTGGCTCACTTTACCCAAGTATGGAGTGATCTTGGTTTTTTTCAATCTTTTTTTATGTGCTATATTTGTACGGATAGTTTGATGTTGTATGGGACCGAGTGGTGGAGAATAGATATGTTCCTGCACCTTTTTGTACTGTTTCATTGCTAGTTCCACGGGCAGCAACAGACATACTCCACATCCCATGCACCCCTGACACAGGTGACAGCAATTCACCTCAATGCCACACGAATACAGGCCTGACATGTTGTCTTTGTCTTAGTAACATGGCAGGTAAAAGGACTTGGTCCAGAGAGACAGAGAGACACAGATACACACATATACTGCTCTTTTGACTATGGATTGGATGAGATACAAGACCCTGATAAATACCTGACTAGCAGACTTTGTGCATTGTAATGTGTTTATTTTCTTCGATAAACAGTACAGCCTGGAATACCAGAATAGGACACATAATTGACACATATAGCTCAGTGCTCCAACAAGAGCTGCTCAGTTCTGTCCTTAATTTTGACCTGCTGGTCTAACACTATTGCAAGGTTAACACTCCATATGAAATAAAGCAGCAGATCATGGCATGTTTTTACAGTCCTCCACTTCTGTAAGTGTTGCAATGTCCCGGCCTATCAACACCAACCCTCTACAACAATAGATAGATACATGTATGTGTGTTATTGGGTATTTCTGTGTGGTTACAATGATAACCACATGGAAAACTGCAATTACACTGTCATGCAATAGATTGGAATAACGTAAACATCCTTTGGAGACCCATGTTGATGAGTTTCATGTCACCGTAGGGAAGCATGACTTCCAAATCTGGCTTGGAAGGTATTGCATTGCAATGGTTTGCATTCGTATTTTTCTCCTAGATTACTTTGGCTCTCATAATCAGTCTTCTTTCTTTTACTCTGTAATTCTAAAAACGAATGCCTGGTGTTTAATAAGAAACATTGTGAAGGTGAGTTTTGATAGGCTATATGGGAATTGTGATTTCAAAAAGCTGTATACCATCAATACATGTGAGTATCTGGGGCAACTGATTTTGGAACCTAATAGCTGTTTTGCATTATCCCCCTAGTATTTCAGAATCAGAGCAGGAGGATTAGTGGTAGGCGTGTGTTACAGACCACCTAATTCAGATATTCAGAAAGATGTTGCATTGTACAATGTAATCAGGACTGCATGTAGCAAGGATGTGGCTGTTATAATGGGAGATTTCAATTTCCCAAACTGGGAAAGCCCAGTCGGGACTACAGAAGCAGAAATAGAAATGGTTGAGATAGTAAATGACTGCTTTCTAACTCAATTTGTCAGGGAACCAACCAGGGAGAGTGCATGCACTGATTTGATATTTTCAAATGACCAAGATAGAGTCAGAGGGACACTAGTTAGAGAACCAATGCAAACTGTGATCACAATATGGTTAGCCTTGAGACATAATTTCAAAAAACAAGGACCAAGTCTAAAACAATGGTCTACAATTTTAGAAAAACAAACCTTGAAGGTATTAGGCAGAACTTAGAAGAGTTAGACTGGAGCACACTGGATTCCACTGGATTTACAACTGAAAATGGGTGGTTATATTTCAAGAATATACTATTAGAATCACATGAGAAATTTGTACCAAAACAAGCAAACTGAGGACCACAAAATAGTGGCCTAAATGGTTTAATATAGGTATGCAAAAAAATATTAGGAGAAAGAAAATGTTGTATAGCATATGTTGTATATACAAAAGGGATGGAGACTAAACAAAATACAAAGAATATACAGAACTCCAAAGAGATCTTAAGAAAGGGATCAGGAAAGCAAAGAGGGAAATAGAAAGAAACATAGCTCTTAGAGCAAAAACTAATGCAAAGAGCTTTTTTCAATACAACAGCAAGAGGTCAATAAAGGAGGAAGTGAAACAGATAAAGGGCAAAAATGGAATATCTTGGAAAACATACAAGATGTGGCAAATGAGTATTTCACAGAGGTTTTTACAAAAGAAAAACGGACAACATGTCACAGGTTAACAGGTTAAAAACAAACAAATCACCCGGGTCAGATGGGATATTTCCAACAGTACTTAAAGAAATTAGGGAAATTATTTACAGGCCGCTAACTCAATTATTCCAAATGACACTTAGAACAGGGGATGTGCCAACTGACTGGAAGACAGCAAATGTCAAACCAATCCACAAGAAAGGGACAAAACTGAGCCAGGAAATTACAGACCAATCAGTCTCACCTGCATCACCTGTAAAATGTTGGAGAAAATGATTAGACAGAAAATAGAGGAGCATCTTAATGAAAACCATATTCTTGGAGATAGTCAACATGGGTTTAGACGAGGCAGATCATGTCTTACTAATTTATCAGAATTTTTTAACATGCAACTGCAGCTGTAGATCATGTGAAAGCATATGATATGATATACTTTATAAACTTTCTTATGTTTCTAATAATTACCATGCTGTACTGATGGCAAAGGGCGGATCAATAATGCATTTGATTTCAAAAACAAAATGTTTGTGTGTGCTGTGCAGTTACCATTGGATCAATGTTGTGTATTTGGTCAAATTAATTAAGTTAATATAACCAGATAATATTCTGAAGATTTTTTTAAATATACTTTTATGAATGAAACATGAAAACACATTAAATACATGACCATAGAAGATACATTAAAAGTACAAGATTTCAAAGGTGATGGATTTGGATTTGGATATGACAATACTGCACACACTGATTTTAGGTTTCATGCCATTATAAACAGTCATTAACCAACTCAATTAAAACCACAGGCTACATTTAATTTAATTTGCAATACAGCTTACTTAAAGGTTTACACAGTTCTGCTCAGCTAACGTTTTATATTCAAAAAATCAATTATACCTGGTCATTAGTTACATAACAAAACCTCTTTTAATACTTAGGAAAGTGAATTAAAAAATGAAAGTTCTTTATTACTTACAGACTTACTAGCAGGACTAAACTGCACTGCCACAATTTTGGTGTAGGTGCTTTCTCTATGGTGAATCGTACAGTGTTACTCATCTGAGCTCATCTTGGATGTTGACTGGCATTCAAAGGGGTATATCATCCTTATTATTCAGAATAACCTGTGGCGTCCACCCTGTTAGTCATACTGTTAAGCTTGAGCCTGTCTCGTCTCTGTATTGTCACAACTGTGTTGATGACGGTCAGGAATCCCCTCATCTCCAGGAACCTTTTTTCGGTCTTCAGCCCCGATGCCTTTTCTTTTCAAGTGTCCTTTTTCAGCAGCATAACTGAATTCTGCCATGAGAGCTGAAAAGAGTGGGACAGCTGAAGGCTGGGACATGATTTCAGGAGTGTGAGTATGCTGACATAAAACAGTTGAAAATGTGTAAGAGAAACCTGCGTTCTCGGCACACGAGTCCTCTTCTCCACCTTCAGAACGTTCTACATGTCCAACATTACCACCTGTTTGAAACGCCAAAACTGTTATAGTAAGAGAACAAAATAAATTCACATGGGTTTATAATATTGTTATAAGCACTTAATACCAATACATACTAAAAAACTTGACATTTATTTATACATCATTCAGCCAAACCAGATATAGGCCACCCCCACCCCTGGACACATTAGGTTGTATCTGTGATAATTATTTCTGAATCTGTAGTGTATTTCCTTTAATACTACATCTCCATAATATGTCAGAAACTCAGGAAGAAACCTTGTTTGAGTCCCTTGTGTAGACTATATAATCTGTAGAAAATAATCTCAAAAGACCCCTTTCATTATGGAAATCAGCCAAAACCTTAAACATGAATATCCTCTATTCAATAAAATGTCATGAAGTAAAAGGATTAAATTAATGAGTTTAAAATTAATTTGTCTGATTTAACAAGACCATCCTTTGCATGTGGAACATATTAGAGAAAGACCAACTTTAATAGCCTCTATAAGAAAGTGATATCTATCCTGTGCTCTTCAAAGACCCCTGTTCAAATGAAAATTTAATTACTGGGGAAAATAAATTGAAAAGTTATTTTACTAGTTAACCAGAATGACTGTCCTGTCATGTCTCATAGATGGACTCACATCACAGGGGCAAAATATATTCAAACATTTTATAGCACATGTATCTTTCATGATCACAATGGTAGAAAGAGTAGAGAGGAACAGTGCAACACAGCATTCAAATAACCTCTCACTCAAAACCCTTGCCATGTTTTTTAAAGACAGAGGATTAGAGAAAATATGCAGTGTGTAAAGCCAGAGAGGCAACCGATTTTTTGTGTAATTTATATTTTTTTACTTATGAAATAGGCATCTCATGTCTGGGCCAGGTACTTGTTCGTAGGAAATGTATTTTAGCAGGACCTATGGTGATAGTTGAATATCATTAACAGTTTCTATATTTATCGAAATTTCCAAAGAACAAAGAGTTAACTTCACCCATGAATACAGCCAAGACTCTTAATGGAAAGTTTATTTGATATACAGAGTGCTAAATACTGAATTAAAATACCAGTCTGCTATTGTGATTTGAGTGTACATTCCTATAACATCTAGAATAGTGAGATACTATAGTTTGACATTTTTAAAGATTAGATTGAACGTCCCTCTGTGGTGAACAGGATTATCTGGGTTACATTCTGTTGGCTTTTCTTTCTACAAGCTGATCTACTCAGCATTGCTCTTACCTGCTTCTCCATGCTCAACAATCCCACTAGTGTCTGTCTGTACACACCTGGATGTACATGCCTGATGTAAATGTTTCAGACAGCTCTGTAAATCCATCGATCCATCGAACACAAAATTATATTATCCCAAAAAAACAAACAAACAAAAGCTTCAATGTAATGTAATGTGTTTATCATAATGATCCATTTCATAAAGAATTAAAGACGATAGAACACTCTTTGGATCTTACATATCAAGCTATATCCATTTCAAATACAATTAAGACACGTACAGGGATATAGGAATGCACTGAGGAATTGTGGTCATGTCAAAGTGTTTATGTGTTGAATTTGCCATAATATTCATTAACTGGAGCCTATGTTTAATGATGTATTTATTACAATATCATCACTGTGTTCCTCTGTAAAGTCTACAGTATGGTATCTTATTGAAACATGCCCCTTTTGAATCACTATAAGCTTTTCTTCTTTCAATCTAGCATTCAGAGGGAGCCAGTGAGAAATACCATATACCTGTATTTCTGGGTGCTCCCCAATTTCCTCCAAGCTCTTAATGATGTCCTCAAACATTAGTTGTGGAAACAGCTCTTCAGCCCAGCACTGGACACATTGAAGAAGAGCCTGCAGGTTCTCCGCCTGTGGGGGAAAAGGTCACATACAAAGCAATTCAATCTCAAATAACCACATCTGCAGATTATAAACCAGCAGGGGACTATCATATAATTCAAGACAGAGAGTGGAAACACCCCTAGTGCAGTGCAGTTGTCAATATCTGGACATACACAACGCTCCATTTCACTGTCAGTTCACACTGTCCAATGATTACACACAGAGACGTGCAGCCTAACCTACTATCCTGTCGCTGCAGAGGATTAAGGTCTAAGTCCACACTTTCACTGCACATATATGTCATACTGACACATTAAGGACTGGCATACTATTTTAAAAGTCTTGAGGATTGTAGTAATCTTGTTAATCAGTTTAGAGTCAATTTTATTTAAGTAACAAGCTGTAGGTTTCACTATTGTGCTACATGAAATTCATCCCAGTGCACCTGGCAGCAGCAGGAGAGATAATCGGAGGTATTAAGGGTCACTTGGGCTGCATTTCATTAAAACAAGCTTATGTATTTTTGACTGCCTCTGCTTACGCAGTTAGAGAATTAGAGAACAGTAAAATATAGCCCCATGTATAGTAAGTGAAAGTATACACACACAACCCTAATAAATGTGCCATCATCCAGTGCACTCTAATTTAATTAGTTGCAAACCAAAGTCACCTAGAGAGCTAACCTCTAGAAGACAACAAAGCAAGAGAAATTCACTTTCGAATATCTCCCTTGTCTACTGTTGTAATAATAACAATGCAGAGCTGCTTGGTCAGTGATAGGATTTTTTGCAGTCAGTGAGCAGCTAGAACAAATGTCAACATTTGAGGAATTACAACATATTACAAAAATACAACATATCTATGGATCTGAAATGTACATAAAGTAGCAATTATCCATGCATTTTGTGTAACAGACCAGCCATGCAGCGACAAATTTGTGAAATAAAAAAATTGATTGTGTTGCTAATTCATGCATGCATGACTAGTTGAATATTTCACAACCTTATAATTAGGATACAGCTCCTGAAACGCATCACTGCCACCTTTCACAAGACAAGTCTCTAACATAAACACATGGACTTCCTTACCCTGGCTATGGATCTAACACTAAGTTTATGAATGGAGCCTAATCCTATTTAAAGCAGATCTGTGGAGTAATTCATTCATTCATTCACAAACAGCTGTCCTCTTAAGTAGACACGTGGCCATACTTACTCGCCTATAACTGTCCTGGCAAAGAGTTCCAAGAGTATACAAAGGCTGAATATTTCAAATTTGCTATTTCTTTATGTATAGTTATCAAGTGCCTCCTATGTCTGTCTGAGTTGCATCTTTAGATCCCACCTGTGGTTGTCATGGATTCCCCTCTCTGCTCCTGCCTCCCACCCCTGTGGTACAGCTCTGAACTGACACGATCAAATTTCACTACACATACAGTTAGGTCCATAAATATTTGGACAGTGACACAGTTGTCATCATTTTGGCTCTGTACGCCACCACAATGGATTTGAAAGGAAACAATCAATATGTGCTTGAAGTGTAGACTTTCATCTTTAATTTGAGGGTAGTTACATCCAAATTGGGTGACCGGTGCAGGAATAACACCCATTTTTATATGTGGTCTCCCCAATTTTAAGGGCTCAAAAGTATTTGGATAAACTAACATAATCATTAATTAAATTGTGAGTTTCAATACTTGGTTGCAAATCCTTTGCAGTCAATGACTGCCTGGAGTCTGGAACCCATAGACATCACCAGATGCTGGGTTTCTTCCCTATGTTACTTGCACTTACATTGTACTGTGTTTAATGTAATCATTACCAGTCTGCATAAATATCAGTAAATTAAATGAACTGATAATGATTATTATTATAAAAAAACTAAGGCCAGCTTAACTCACTGAGAAGCATACGAAATTATAAAAAGATTAAATTGTTGGAATAATAGTCCACCTATAAAAAAACAACAATAATCTGATCAAAAATTAAGTCTGTTGGAAATATATCATTTGTAAATATCATGCACATTTATAACATTTAAAATGAAGACTGTCTTCTGTTATATATTAGCAACTAAACTTACTTCATATCCTTGGCCTTTGAAATACATATTTTCAAGCATATTCTGCAAGGCAGGAATCCCTTTCTCAGACACAAGCCTATGGAAATATAATAAAATGGAAATTTAATTACATAAACATTCACTGTAGATTGTGTTTCATAAACTTGAATGAAGGTGCATTGGTAACGAATAGTCTATAGGTGGCAGCAAAGTTCACTTACATGTCTAAATGTAACCAAGTCTAGTCACAAACTTTCACATAAAACAACTGATATTTATTGGTTACATTTACAGACTATTGGACAAACATAATCAAAATTACTTATTTCATGGATAACGTTTTATTTTGCGTACCTCAAATTAAACTGTAAAGTGGTTTGAGTTACACTTCAAAACTGAAGTCTATAAACAACAAAGTTCCCAGAGAAATAGTTTACATGTTCTTTATCAAACTATCTATGTATCTATCTATCTATCAATATATCTCTCTATATATTTATAATAGAATTTATAAATAGAATTTAGAGAGAGAGAGAGAGAGAGAGAGATGCAGTTGATATATTCTATAGATTAATTCACAGATTAAGTAATTTTGTCATTACGTAGCATTTTAAAATTGGGAGAACCACACAGACCACCGAGGTTCACTAGGCTGAAGCTTCCTTACTTGCAGAATGCATTGAAATAATCATGTCAGTGAGCATTACTCACTTCTGCACATCCAGCTCAGCTCTTGAATCTTTCCTGTGCAGGACCGGCTTCTCTTCCATCTGACTCAGCAGCCGACCACCCACTCCTTCTTCTAATGAGGACATATTATGAGTGCATTTTACACAGACTGGATATGAGAAGGCACCCTTACATTTAAACTAAAGCAAACGCCAACCTCATGCAGAATCATTTGTGAATAGTTTTGTAAGTCTGCGGTATGTCCATGAATGTAACCCACCTTTATGCAGTTATACTCATCCTAGCTGTTCCATAGTTAGTCTGTCCTCCACAGTATGCATGTTTAAACCACATTGATAAATATAACAATATACCAAGTCCTGTATATCAATACAATTAGCTCACTTTTAATAGACTTCAATATTATTTCTTCAACAAAAACATTTTAAGGTGAAATGTTGAAAATGTTCGCTTTGTTATTTGAAAACGCTATTATTAAGCAAAACGTTGTCTAATAATTAGGAAGTACGCCGGTTCTTCGCGGGCTCATACCCTCATCTTCCTCTGAAGTGACGGAGGGGCTGCTGGCTCCGGTGGCCGCAGACGGACGAGATGGCGGGGATGCAGGAGGAGGAAACGGGGGCAACGTCTCTTCGTCGAGGTCTTGAAAGTGCGGTGGGACAGAAATGTGGTAATGTTCCCCCGGGTCAGACATCACCGAGGAGGAGCCGCTAGGCAGCAATGCAAAAATGAATAACTCATAAATAAATACACATCTTAACACTTATAATAGCATCGCCTTATGCTTTTCACGCCTGGAACAGGAGTTATTTTGCTGTGCATCAGGAGTCATCAAAAGTAATTACTTCAAAAGGTCAATCTAATTGGAAATATACTTCAAAGTTTCGTTTGGGTTGATTATTGAATCCCTGCTTGGTCATGTTGCTCTGTCTCTATGAAGACACAGTCCTACCCGTCTCTGCTGCGCCGCCGGTCCCGTCTGTGCGTTAAACCGCGTCCGCGCCGCTAAGCCCAGCCCGGCATCATTACGCGTGTGCGTCAGTTTGGTGCGGATAACTTCTATTTGCGGTTACTGTAGTATTTTATTTCTGTATGACCTCATACACACCCGGCCTTAGAAACAACGTAGCGTTCAACCGCTAGCAACGACAACAATAACGGAAATCTCAACGGCAGCTGAAGTCTAAATGTGTCTTTGTCGTGTGATGAAGTCTATACAGGTGTGAGCAACACCTGCACAGAGAGCTGTGAAAGTGCTAAAAAGCTCAGAAATGCAACGCTGTATTTAAATCTCGTTCTTATTGACTATCTATAAATGCATGTGTTGTAAATCACACAACTGGGACCAAATACAGCCGCAGAAATGTGCCTTCCTCACTCATTAAGTGTGTGTATGGCTTCTAAATGGTAAAAGCTTCACCCAAAAGCAGCATTGATTCCACTATGTAACACATGATTTGTTCCTGGGTAGTAAGTGTTATTTCCTAATTGCGTATGCCTCAAAAGCATAGAAAATGGCTGTTATTCAACCACAAACTTTGCTTTTGTGACCAGGACAGAGAGTACCTATTTCCAATGAGAAAACGAACCCGCACTGGCACCGCGGACACACTCGGACAGCGGGCACTTTTGAGTGACAATTAACCTGAACCGCATGTCTTTGGACTGGGTGGAAATGGGAGGAAACCAGAATACACTTAGAAAAGACAAGCGACATACGGAGAGAATAAGCAAACTTCAAGTTTAATGCTTTACGCACATTTCAGTCCAGTGGGAAGCCCATACATTAACCAACATAATGAACTGTAATGAAGCTCGCTACAGTTTCAGGACCACTTCAATTATTGAAAGGCATAACACAATTCCTGTCTGCATTAGCCTTGATGAAAATAAAGCCCAATGTGTTGACACAGCACTGCCCCAGTCTCAGCACTGTCTCATGAAAATGACATCACTTCTGTTTTCTGAGATAGCGGTATCGATGACGAGATAACTAGAGGGGCTTTTTTTTCATGTCCTCAACCACCGTATGGCAGGACAGGAATTGTTCAGATAAAGAAAAATACATTTGAATGTTTGGGTATACAATCTTGGATTACTCTTTATCTGTTTGTCTGCTCTATAATATTTCTCAATATCCTAGAATCTGATAGAGTAGCCTATTTTGAAGGATGGTAGGAATTCAAATGTTTCATACCTTATATCAAATGTGTGGGGAAAAATATTACTGTAATATTAGTATTATTGTATAGTTAAAATGTAGTGTAATGTACCGGATACTACAGACGGGTGACAAATTAAAGGACAAACCTGAATAAATGAGTGCAGGAACATAACGAATGCAGATGCCTCCAAACAGGTGTACTGCATGATATCATGCTCTGTGGCATGTATACAAATGCTGAGCAGGCCCAGTTAACCTCGATTTTAGATCAAAATGGCAAGAGGAACGGATCTAAGTGACTTTGAAGGAGGGGTCATTATTGGGGCAAGAAAGGCAGGAGCTTCAGTCACACAGACGCTCAACTGGCTCGTGTTCTGGACAAGTGGGCGAGTGCATGTGTGGGACACCAGCCTGACTGCTGGACCCTACAGTGAGGGGGTCCAGAGGCTCTGTTATGCTGTGGGGGGCATTTTCATGGCATGGTTTGGATTCACTTGTCCCCTTAGAGGGAAGGGTCACTGCAAATCATTACACAGTTATTCTGAGTGATCATCTTTATCCTATGGCGACATATTTCTATCCTGGTGGGAGTGGTCTCTTCCAGGATGACAATGCCCCCATCCACAGGGCATGAGGGCTCACTGAATGGTGTGATGAGTATGAAAATGATGTGAATCATATGCTATGGCCTTCACAGTCACCAGCTCTCAACCCAATTGAACAGCTATGGGAGATTTTGGACTGACGTGTTAGATAGAGTTCTCCACCACCATCATCAAAACACCAAATGAGGGAATATCTTTTGGAAGAATGGTGTTCATCCCTCCAGTAGAGTCAGAGACTCGTAGAATCTGTGCCAAGAGCACTGAAGCTGTTCTGGCAGCTCGTGGTGCCCAACACCTCACTGAGACACTTTATGTTGTTTTTTCTTTAATTTGTCACCTGTCTGTATGTCCCAGGCTGGACACGTTCACTAAAGTTCTGCGAGTCAGCTCTCAGTGGAGTTTCAGATACTTACTAACTTCAAGAGGAATTCATTACAGGTCTGCTTCTTGGGATGCCTTACTAGCACAAGTATCTGTTAAGTTCACTTCAGCCTACTTCATTCCAGATCCCTGCAATATCTCTCATTTCTCCTCAATTAAAGGGGCCAAGCAGGAGAAGAACAAGGAACAAGCCATTTTAAAAACGAAGTTAACGATTTGTACTGAAATAAATCAACTCACAGGTTATTTGGCAGTGGTTGGGGTGTTATCAATAGAGCAGATCATCTTGTTTTTAAAATCAGTAAATCAGTAAATCAGTAAAATCAATGACTAAAATAAAAATGTATGCCAATGCTATATACCAATTTATGACTTTATTAGGTTTCTATATATTATGTTAAATAAAACATCTAGGCACAAAGCATATACACGTCCACTATTCTAGTATTTAGTGATTTGACTGACAGGATGCCAGCTAAGAGAGCCTGCTCCAACAGGAGGAGCAATCCTTCTGCACCAATCGCATGCGGTGGACTGAGCTTCCTTGTTCTCATCTGTCGTCTGTGGGGCCGCGGAAAGGCACAGGGATTGGGTATGTGGACACATTATACCGTTGTCGTTGTTTTAAACGTTTGCGCTCATGCATATACATTTGCACAGAGACAGCGCTAGCTCTATATATACCCTAACTCCACTGCCGAGTACGTAAGTTAATGTCTAAAAATATGAGTGAAAGCTAACTATTGCGTGGGACATGGCCAGCCTACGCAATCAATGATACTATTTACATTTATTTTTAAACATGATCTAATTTCTCGGAGATAAACCCAGTGCAGCAGATTGTTTTGAGTGTTAGGACCGAAGTGCAAAAGGTCACTAGTAGTGTCGTGTGATAAACCGGCTCAGAGCTGCATGTGTGCCGCTGCGGGTCTGCTGACGTAGGGTCGGATTTGTTCCTTTTTGTTTTCCTTAGACGTCCCACACTTATGACGTCTTAGACCCGAAAATATCCACCTTGTGAGTGGTCACAATTATCCCGATATTATGATAATGCCGAGGACTATTATGTAACCTTTAAAAGAAAAACAAACAGACCAATCAAGTAACGATACGCTGCCTTACTTTATCCGGAGGTATCCAGTGTTCATTTTATAGTTGTTTGTGTTATCCTTATTATCGATTAAAACTACAGGAATGGTTGAGCTTTAGTTTCTGAAAGTATTGTGCCCTAAACATTTTTTAATAAGTGTGAACTGTGACTGACACCTATCAGCAAAAAAAATAAAATAAAAAAAATAAGTATTGTATTTTACTGCTAATGTAACGTAAATGAATGTATAGGGTCGGCAGATGGCTACATGTTCACAGTGTTTGATGTAGTTCAAATTCTTCTGCTTGCATATGACTAACTATCTGTTATTGCTGTTAACTATGTATTTTAGATATTGTGTTGATGTTTATCATTTTAAAGAAACAACTTTTTGTTTGTATGAAAACCAAGTGATCAGTATTTTTCTTCTTCTAAGGAATCTTGAGAAACTTCTATAAATTGGCCTCCCACTGAGCGCTCTCCTTTACTCCTTTTGTCCCTCTTTAGGTCATCCCAAGGCCCCAGCTTGAAGTGTTTTTCACAACTAAAGCACAGGGAGGAATAGACGACAACTGTGAAATAGAGTTCAGGATCTTTTTTTTTAATGGCTACACTAAAAACTACACACAGAAAAATTGCAGCATTGATACATTCCCTGCAGTAAATTGATCTGTTGTTATTCATGCTTCTTTACAGAACAACTATGCATTGGCTTAAACCAAGGAAACTTCAACAGATAAAAACCTACACTGCTCTGTTTCTCAAAAGGACTTATACCTCACCTAAGCCATTGCCAATCTTAACTCTGTTCACCAAGGTAACCTTTTCTTTTAGTTGCATGCTTTTCACTGGTAATGTGGTTTAAATTACAGATTTCATAGAATCAAGCCAGATTATAGCTAGTTTACCTTAAAGCACTGTTCTTAATAAGTAATACAACTGTAAAATATATATCTGTATATGTAGTCAAACTGGAGTGTCCAATACAATATCTGTATTTGTCCTGCCTAATACATTGTGTGTTCAGAACAGTTTCAACAACAACAAAATGTCCAGGTTTGAAGACAAATAATGTGTATGAGCTTTGTGTTAAATTAAAGCTCACATGGAATATGTCCTCCTCTTCAGGATCCTTGTCCTCTTTGTGATGAAGCAAAAGAAGTTCTTGAGCCATTTAAGGACAGGGTATGTAACTAACATGCAACTTCAATGCATGCAAAGAGAATGTACAGTGAGGGAAAAAAGTATTTGATCCCCTGCTGATTTTGTACGTTTGCCCACTGACAAAGAAATGATCAGTCTATAATTTTAATGGTAGGTGTATTTTAACAGTGAGAGACAGAATAACAACAAAAAAATCCAGAAAAACGCATTTCAAAAAAGTTATACATTGATTTGCATGTTAATGAGGGAAATAAGTATTTGACCCCTTCGACTTAGTACTTGGTGGCAAAACCCTTGTTGGCAATCACAGAGGTCAGACGTTTCCTGTAGTTGGCCACCAGGTTTGCACTCATCTCAGGAGGGATTTTGTCCCACTCCTCTTTGCAGATCCTCTCCCAAGTCATTAAGGTTTCGAGGCTGACGTTTGGCAACTCGAACCTTCAGCTCCCTCCACAGATTTTCTATGGGATTAAGGTCTGGAGACTGGCTAGACCACTCCAGGACCTTAATGTGCTTCTTCTTGAGCCACTCCTTTGTTGCCTTGGCTGTGTGTTTTGGGTCATTGTCATGCTGGAATACCCATCCACGACCCATTTTCAATGCCCTGGCTGAGGGAAGGAGGTTCTCACCCAAGATTTGACGGTACATGGCCCTGTCCATCGTCCCTTTGATGCGGTGCAGTTGTCCTGTCCCCTGATTCCTCACCGTTCTCATGATCATTGAAACTCCACGAGGTGAGATCTTGCATGGAGCCCCAGACCGAGGGAGACTGACAGTTATTTTGTGTTTCTTCCATTTGCGAATAATCGCACCAGCTGTTGTCACCTTCTCACCAAGCTGCTTGGCGATGGTCTTGTAGCCCATTCCAGCCTTGTGTAGGTCTACAATCTTGTCCCTGACATCCTTGGACAGCTCTTTGGTCTTGGCCATGGTGGAGAGTTTGGAATCTGATTGATTGATAGCTTCTGTGGACAGATGTCTTTTATACAGGTAACGAGCTGAGATTAGGAGCACTCCCTTTAAGAGAGTGCTCCTAATCTCAGCTCGTTACCTGTATAAAAGACACCTGGGAGTCAGAAATCTTGCTGATTGATAGGGGATCAAATACTTATTTCCCTCATTAACATGCAAATCAATGTATAACTTTTTTGAAATGCGTTTTTCTGGATTTTTTTGTTGTTATTCTGTCTCTCACTGTTAAAATACACCTACCATTAAAATTATTGACTGATCATTTCTTTGTCAGTGGGCAAACGTACAAAATCAGCAGGGGATCAAATACTTTTGTCCCTCACTGTATGTATAATAAATAAACTGTGCATGTTCTGACGTTGCTTATCTTATTAAACTTGTTTAATGTCTGAAGACAATACATTGAACTTTTGCAATCATTAAAGTTTTCTCATGAAGATTGAAAGGAAGTCCATCATGTTTGACATACAGCATATATATATATATATATATATATATATATATATATATATATATATGTATATATATATACAGCATAATATTTTGTGCTGTGTAATATTATTTGATTGCTCACATCTGGCTACTAGCTGTTAAACCAGCACTGATGTTAATCTTCTTCTTAATTCCCTCTGTGATATAAGGATTGAGCTTTTTGGTTATGAACTGTGTCTAAGAAGTATTAGAGCTAAAAAGGGCTTTTCATCTACAGGAGGAAATCCTCTACCTAGATAAAAACATAACAGCAAAGAATGTGCCTGAATGGTAATTGCCAAGTTTGCTTGTTGATCAAAATTGTTTTTTGCTGCGTAAGATACATAGTCAGACTGAGAGTTGGTATGCTTTGATAATGGGAGTGATCTAACACTCAATGCCTTAAAACCTAAGATACTTGCAAACTTTGTGAAAACCCTTAATATAAGAAAGGAAATTATACATAAGCCATTGGTTTATCCCAAAATATGCCTAATTATCCATTTCCATAGAAATTATAACACTAGATACATTTTACTGGTATTATTTATAATTTATGAGTGCTTTTGAGACCAGAATTGGGACAAGAGAGCCATGAACAAATCTGCTACTAGACTGGTTGTTTTGAATGGCCAAACTAAGCTTTAATCATTTCAATCAGACAAAAGAACAACGTGTTTTGAAATTTGATGCATGGATTTCCCTGCTCTGCTGACCTTATCCATGATTCAGTATTACAGCATGACTCTTGACAGGAGAATAATTTATCAGCCTTAATTTGATTTGTGAGATAATCCATCCATTGCTGAAGCTGAGGGACAGAATGCTTCTAATATGTGCAACTATGATTGCTAACAAAGAGGATTGTTTGATGAGAAAATAAGGTTAATACAATATAGTATGTAGTAACTGTAGTTTTTGTTTACTTAAATACATTACAATTTTAAATCAGACAACCATAATAATGTATTTATCAGTTTCATGTATCAATTTCAAATCAGGGAAAAACATAGTAACACATTCCTAAATATGAAATATTCAGATTGTAAAGCTTAATAATGGCAACAAAGCTTGAGCTTCCTAACAGGGGGCACACATTATAATATGTTGATGTATTTTTGTTTGTAAATGGTTGGTAAACCTCCATCTTCTCTGCACTTTAGGATGTGAATAGAGTTGCAAGAAGGTGTGATTACATGTATATTTCTTTATTTTTCTCTTTAAGTTTGTGTTGCAAGAAGTAGACATCACACTACCAGAGAACAAAGTGTGGTGTGAGAGATACAAGTACGACATCCCTGTCTTCCATTTAAATGGACAGTTTCTAATGATGCACAGAGTTCACACCGGCCTCCTTGAGAAGAAGCTTGCAAGTTTTGAACAACAAGGATGACAGATCTGACTTTGGGAACTGAGACACTGAAAGATTTATTTATTTTATTTTATTTTCATTGGTCATTCATCAAGTATCAAGTATCAAGCATCTTTAAATGCTATAGTCTAGGTTGAAAGTGTGATCCACAAGGGATTTTGTTAGAGGTAGTGTTTATTTGGACACTATTTGCAGGGAACACTGAAGAAAATGTGTGTTGGGATGGGACATTGCAAGTTCATTTTTTTGTAATTCAAGCAATCAACTGGCCAACATTTTGAATGAAAACAACCCACATATGGCCATATGGAAGATAATGAATGATTAAAATAAACAATAATGATGTAAGTATATGTGTTAATAACAGTTTTTTTTATGTAATTCAATAATAATCTCTCTAATAACGATTGTAGGCTGTGCCTGTCCAGTATTAAAGTCTTGTTGCAGCCACTTGGAGGTACAATCCCATCAGATACAATTCTGCCTCCGTTAGCCCCGCCCCTCTGTCGTTCTCTGATTGTAAGTGGTGGGATGCAGGGGCTGCGAGCGTCTCTGATTGGCTGGGGAGACACGTCAGTCGCCGACACAGGCCGGTCTGTGGGGAGTCAGTAACAGCTGGCAGCGCTGAGGTGCAGAGGTGGGAGCGGAGCTGGCTGCACTTTGGGAAGTCATTGACTTTCAATTCTCATCCACCTCAACCTCCTCTACACGGGAAAAGGCTCTTATATAACGCCGCGACTGCACCCATTACCAGGGTAAGCTGCTGTTTGTTATCATGAATTGGTCCTCTAATGCGAGATCATAAACTCAATAATATGACTTACACGTGAATTGGACCCGTGTTGAGTGTCCGTGTGCATCTTCGCTTGGCTTTTGCAGAGGTCTACAGATGAGCATGACAGAGTAAATCCTGAGTGTATTTCAATCAGGAACATGATTCTATATAACCCTATATAATCTGCACAGCAGCCCTTGCATAGGAATAGGTCGTGTCTGATGGCTGATGCTTAAATCAAGTGCGTCTACTGTGTCTCTGCGGCAATAGGACATCACTCCGCTGCAGCTGGATGTGAACGCACACCTAAAGTTGACAGCCACTTGTGTTTCATTAAAAACAACTTTACATTTTCACCTGCAGCCTAACACAGCCTTAATATAGTCAAAACAATCCTCAACATAAACAGATCTTATATTTACACATAAAAACTACGAAATAGTAAGTATCTTTGTCTCCTTACATGGTATTTTCATAATTTGTAAAAATACGACGACGTTATTTAGTGCATTATTCATTTGATTCGATGTTAACATTTGTTTATATATATATTGATTGGTTAATTGGAGAGAGAGAGAGAGAGACAGAGGTATGATCATTTTCAGATTGATAATTTGCATCTGTTCCAAGTGATTTAATTCCAATGATTTTTATGCATTAGTTGACACTGCAGTGCATTTGTCTTTGTTTCTTTACTATCATAATTTTTTTTACCAATTTTGTGCAGTGTAATACAAAATAACCTGGACTATATTTATATATGCATTGAACACTCATTTCTGCATCCCTTTCGCTTTTCCCGTTACATCTGAATATCAGGAAAGTTAAACACACTTCACTTTCACTTAAATGCTTTCTAGCGTTTCTAACTTGACAGAATTTGTAAGAATTTCTGAATCTCAAATTAAAATATATTCAGTTTACTTAAGACAAACTCCAGAAGTCTCATTTGAACAGCTTAGATTAAGTTAGTAATTTTTCATTGAAATATTAAAATGGGCAAGATGCTTCTTATTTGTTTGTTTGTTAATTGTGCCCACATTTCTAAAAATGTACCAATTAATGAGTTCTGGAATTTAACAATATAGTAGTGTTAAAGTTATTTTATTTGCATACCAATATTACTTTTATATTTTTACCTTGTATTTGGTTTTCTTCCAGACATGTCTATATTTGGTTTGGATGTATCCATGTATTTCTATATAGCTACATTAAAAATAAATAAATAGGTTATTCTTTGAAGAGCGTAGCACATATTTATTTTTCATTCATAAATGGTAATATATGCAAACACTGTTATTTTTTCTCAGAGAATGCTGGTAAGATACTACTGTAAACACTTAATTCTAAATTGAACCCTTGAAAAAAATGCCAGCTGTCACAACTTTCAGCTGTTGTTTTGTTCTTGAGACATCAATATTCCCTCTAAAGATGATGACACATCAAGAAGAGAATCACAGTTTGACTGTAAAATGTATGTAAAAGGAAAAGCATTTAAATTTGCCAATAAGATCATGCTTGCAGCTCGTTAAATCATTAATTTAAATTATAAACATGTTAAGTAATAAGAGTAATGGCGACTGAATGAACAGAATAAAAGTCACTTGAAATTAATTCTGGTTATGCTCCTGAGAAGTAGTAAGATATCTTGCAGTGTCACAGAAACCGATTAGCTAGAAAATAAGGTGATGCATCAGAATGACATGCTGGTCCGAAAGAGAAGATAGGATAGATGTGTGATGGACAGCTTAATGGGTCTTCATTTCTGAGACCTAACTGTAAACGCTGAACCTTGTCAGTGCAGAAACTCTGCACATGACCATTGATGTGTAACTTTGTCACTTAAGCAGCCATGAAGTATTACTTGCAGTTACTTCTCTGAATGAATCCCTTAGTCTAAGTCAGTGGTTCGTAGACTTTCCAGGGGGTCTGCAAAATAATATGATGGGGAACAAAAACTTCATTTCACATCTGACTGCTTAACAAGCATTACTTTAAAGACTTGAGAGTGTGCATAGAATTGCCCTTAGATCACTACCAATTTGTATAGCTAACAGTGAATTTAAAATCTTAAAAAAAAAAAAATCTTCCTCTTGGGTAAGAAATATGATGGCAATTTAATAAATAACCCTGTAATAATGATCATCCACATTATACAGCTTACTGTCATCTTAACAAGGTAATCAGAAGGTTTGTTCTGTATTTGCTTTCATGTGTGTAGATGTAGAAATATACATATATGATGACATATAAACAAATTGATGAACTGAATGAGACGAGCTTCCTTCTGCCTGTTCTGGATTGTATCAGAGGTCACGTGCATTGAGCCACGGGCATATGGGCTAGTTCTGTGGTGTATAAAGGCAACCTGCAACCCGGTCCTGTCATTTTCTGCAAGGGCAGCCCCTTTAGCCAAGCAGACTGCAGATCAGTTTCAGTGTAGGTAGCCATGCATGGAGGACTGTAGAGATGTAATCGTTCCTAAAGTCCACTGTGGAGAACAGAAGAGGAGAAACATCCGGGAAGCAGGAGACATTGGAACATGCTAGACTGGAACCCTCACCCGGCACCAAACCGTGAGGAGTGTTGTCAAGACAAACCAGACGCCTGGGCTCAATGCCATCTATCAGGACAGTGGGTGCCAACCCTGTTCCTGTACAGCCACAATCCTGTAGGTTTTGTTGGTCTCTTTAAAACATCAGTCGCTGAATGCAGGGTCATGGTGACGGATTAATCCAATAACTGAATGAATTAATTGCCTTCCTGCCATGTTCTATAGCATCTCCAAAAATATGTCTACTCAAGTGTGGTGTAAAAATGTTTGCTTTTGTCAGGAAATCGGCATCTCTGAACTAGCCATATGTTTCGAGTCTGTTTCAAAGCTACCTTAGTTTTTTTTTAGTTTTTTTACAAGCCTGGGAGAAAGCTTCCTTTTCCACAAGCGTTACTGTTTTCCTTTTTAGCTTGAGATTTTGAAGCAGTATTTTCTCACTTAAGAAAACAGAATCGGATTGAGAATGTAGGTCACTGAATTCCAAGGTCTCTCAGGATGGGGCTGGTTTGCAGTATGAGATTAACTTCTGCAATCATTTTTTCTTATTCTCCGTAACCAAAACATTACTGTTATAAGTCCTGTAATACAATCAGGCACTACAAGCAGGAACCTGTAGTTGTAGTCTGAATCAGTATGCTACTTCCAGTGGTTTAGCAATGTTTGTCTTATTTCACCAACTCTGGAGCCATTTGTAACAAAAATAAACATGATATGCTATTATAATACTTTAGTATTGTAGTATACATTAGAGCTGCATATATTTTGGAACATTAAGAAACATTCTGTTGTAAAGGGTGTTAGAGGAAGCAAGCACATCCCCTATGATCTCAAACCTCTGACAAATAACTAATGCTGTTAATTAATATGAGGTGCTTCCTTTGAATACTCTTAATTAGGATATTTTCCACTTTCTACTGACCAATGTCTACTCCAAACAATACTATAAAGCACATTGATTCCATTGCTTGGTGGATGGCAAGTGACATGGGAAAGGATAAGCAAGTGGAAAGTGGCCCCAGAGCGCTTATGAGGAGAATTCCATAATTGGCCAATGCATTTCTTGAATGCTTCAAAGTAACACGAGTGAGGTGTGTCTGGAGCTGGCAGTGACACACTCACTCTAATTTCCACCAGCATCGACCCATAGAAATGTTGCAAAGCAGCTGTCTTTGACTTGAAGAGACGACTGTGGTTTTAAAATTAGTTAAAATAAGTATGCTGCCAAACACTGACAACTGTTATGATGCCATTTGTTGTTCTGTCTAGATAGTATTAGCATATACCCAACAAGAATAAAACAAAACCTTTTGTTTTCACGATTGCATATCGTGTCTTCAAGATTTCTGCTGAAGCAATCCTTCTTTGTGTGTTAGTCAGCACACTCCTTTCTGCAAGATCTCTGGTTGTAGTAAGTAAACGTCTAGTTTTGAAGTCATCTTTTTTTAACTGTTTCATAAGAGTTGCTGTGTTGCCATAATAGCTACAGAAATGGCAGGAAAAGCAGGAAGTTTCTATTATATTTGTCAATGTACACAGCATCTTTAGTATGGTTTAATTGCATAATTAGTAAAATCAAACACATTTACTCTTTAAATATATGTAAATATATTTACATTCGTTTTCTTTGTGTTTTCTGTGAAATGTCAAACCAGGTTTATTGAAGTAGGGTGAATGCATGAAAAAAAAAAAAAACTCCCATGATCTATAACCCATACAAAACTAAATGTACTCTACATTTATTCAGAATCTAGTAAATAGTAAAATGTGTAGAACATGTGGCTCCCCAAGAAAGATATATTTAACCAGTGGGTGTGCTGCTAATCATTTGTTTGTCAGTACCATAGGATTCCCGAAGAACCAGCAGTTATTAAATGTCCGGGTTTGTGTCTTGTAATCAGTGGTAAACCCTGCCAAAAATCACATGCCTTTTAAAGAAACCATTTTTTTGTGTTTTCCTGTAGTTTTATGCTCATTCAATTGGTTTTACATAAGGAAGAATTGGAGAAGGCAGGATATACATTATATTGAACATTAAAAACAAAATGATGTTCACACAGAAACATTACATCAAGAAACAAAGCACTTTATATAAATGAACATAGCTCAGATGGGCTTGTCACTTGTCACTCTTTTACCTATAGAGAAGTGGGTCAGTATTGTCAGATTAGAATAAATTACAAGTCCTGACTAAACATTGAGAAATCAGTTACAAAGGCAAATATGAAGCACAGCAGACTGTTTTTCAATAGATATATATGTACCCACATTCATTTATACTGATCTATATCTTAAGAAGGGATAAGAGCAGGTGAGCATGGAAAAAAGCTTTTTTTCCCCTCTTGCTTTTTCATTCTGAAGGAAAACAGAGCAGCAATGTGGTCTACACACCAGGAAGTCTGGTGCTACAACAATGTCATGGCTGAGAGCTTTTCAACCTGCATATAATAGTACTGAACTAAGGAACCATGTGGGACAGAGAATCATCCAACCCATTCAGGGGCAGCCCTGGGAAATTCACTGCTTTTCCATATCATACCGTAAGGAGAAGGAGCTGTTCTCTTGCTGGTGGTGGGGGTGGGGGTGGGGGTGGGGGTGGGGGGAATCTGGCGGAATACAATGCAAAACCAATGATAGTGACACTGTGTCCTCAGTTATTGAGCACTACGCGGATTTCATTCCTACAAAGGAATCTTGACAGATGTATACACGTGTACTTTTCGTCATTGCTGGATCTGTCTGCATGTAGGATTGCGATGCTCTTTTGATTTAGTTTTGTTGGTCCAGCTGCAGGTGATTGGAAATATTAACTGAGGAGAGCGCCTGGATCTGGAGATTTAAAATTATATTGCCTGATATTTGGTGGGGAATTACTAAAGCAATGCAGAAATCCTTCAGTCTGATCTGATTAAAGTGCCATAGCAGCTGGGGCCAGGCAGAAAGCCAGCTTGGGGTTCTGGTGGAAAGTCTCCCCTTGTGACAGATTGAGATTTTGGACTGGTGCCCAGTGCCCAGTGGGTATTCACACTGATGGATGGACATGCACAAACTGTGATGACTGCCTTTGTTTTTGCTCCTGAGCAGGCATTCGCTTTTGTCACCAGATGAATACCTCAGCAAAACTAAGCTGAAGCCATTGGGGGTAGATTTCAAAATACCAGGCAATCTGCATAAACCCTGCCTGCTCTATAACCACAGAGTACAGAAAGCATACACAAAAGGTGAAGGATGTCAAGACGTCTTGTCTTCTATGAAATGCCAATGAAAGGACTGGGCCATTTCAAATCCCCTGAGTTTTTAAGTCTTCATCAAATATCTGTTTTCAAGCATTGAGACAAAACATTACTTTTTTCTATTCCACACTTGAGTTATTCACATTCACATTGTTTATAGACATACACAAAACTTACAGATATGTACAGCAAAGCAGAGACTGAGATGAGAATAATTCAAATAAAAAGGTTTTGATTGCATGTCTCGCACCTCCAAATGATTATTAACAAGGATGTTTTATTTATTATGCAGTAATGATTAGATTGACGTTATACTTTGCTCAGAAGAATTGACTGGAGATTCCCACCCACCCACCTCTGGATATTTTTGTGTGCCATTAGTGAGAATTTGTTCAGGCTTGTCCTTCTCATCTTTTGCAATTCATTTGTATTCATTAAATTCCAGCAGAGCAGCACTGTGTAGATGTGTATGACATTTTGTGGGAATGTGTAATTGACTGAACAAAGCATATATTTCCTTTTCCCCTCCTGAAAAATGTTGTAATTATGTCTAGCTGCGTACTTTGTTTCCACCCATATTTCAATTTTTTTCAAGTTTGCTGAATGTCTTTGTAGCCTATTATGAGAACAAGCCTAGAAGTCAAAACCCAGAAACATGAATCTGTTTTTTAGTCAATATAGTCACACTATATTATGGAAATGTAGCAAACTTACAGTTTTTTTTTATTAATCTTGCTAATTGCTTTGGTGATTAATAAAAAGGTTGGTGTTCCTAAAGATTGCAGTTAAATTATACCTCTAGCCTTAGTAAACTCTGGTGGGAGTGCTTCCTTTTATGAATCTTTCTGTTTTGGCCTTGTAGGAGACATGGCTGCAGAAAATGTGGAATTGGAGGTTTAATATGTAGGTGCAAAACAAAATGTATGAATTGGTCTTCTCTGAAACGAATAGGAATACATCTGGATTTTAATTAATAGATTCTTCCCACAGAGCTGCACCCTGCATAATATTTTGTGTGCAATTCTTGTACTCAAAGGGGAAACGAACTGGTTCAGAGATGCTATCGTATTTGATATCTATGTTGTAAAACATTTCAACATTATTTTTATTAAATGGGAAACATTAATACAGTATATGAAATCTTATTTAATTCGCAATTTTCAAAAAGGCCATCACTTTTCAGATATAAATTGTGAATTAAATGTCAGATGCCATACATTCCTCTTGGGGTCAGCACAGGGAAGTTACTGGTGCAGTTGTTTGGTTGTCTTCTAAACTTCAAGACAGCTGATTCCCATAAATTCCCCCAGCTTACATACACAAGCGCAGGGAGGCTAACAGCATGCTGCGCTTTTTATACATGTTCAAATTAGCTAGCGTTTCCAGAGATAAATGCATGTTTTGATGAGCTTTGTTTTAATGGGAATTACTTGTGGATCAAATCTGTAAAGCAGAAGCCTATAACATTGAATATATGCAGTGGTTATTACTGAAAATGCTCTGCTATGAGCTGGAAACTGTCTCAGGGTGGGGTTGCTGCTATTTTTAAGTGAGAGTGGTCTGTTTCCCACAGTTTCTGAGAAATGGGGAATGCCAGGGAGGGCCTCTACAGAGAAAAACGAGGTCAGCATTCAGATGGGGAAGAAATCTACAGATCCAGTCAGGGGAACCGTAATTACGGCTGTAATTAATTAAATAACATTTCTGTGGGAAAATTTGAAACAAGGGTGAGTTTTTTTGTTTAGTTTTTTAATGACAAATTGCCAACACCAGCTCTGAGCAGAAGAAAGAAGACCACATTGTTGGTTGTTCTATATTCAAAAATCTGTATTCAGATTTACTTAATACTAGGGAGGCATGAAAAACTCTTAGCTTTTTTATTTTCTGTCTCAGACGTTTCACTTTTCTAGTTACCTCTTCTGACAGGTTTCTATACACAGATGGTTTATTCCCCACGGTGTTTCATTCAGCAAACCACTACATTGCTTGCAGCACAATTTATAAAGCATTGTCAATGTCAAGATATTACACGCAAGTAACTATCAAGATATTTGAAGGGAGAAGCCTGACTTCTGTTTGGGATCTCATGTAGTCCACAGGAGAATGGAAAGGCTGAGATACACCATCAAAGTAGAGGTTCAAAACACTGATTGTTTTATGTTTCCATGAGGAATTCTAAACTTACACAATATTCCATTTATTATAAACTCCATGTTGTAGCCTACGAGAAAAGGCTCTGAATCCAACTTACATTATAGAGTAGGCAAATAGGGAATTTGTTGTTCCATCTTAGGACAAGGCTTGCCCTTTCATGCTAATCAGTAGCTTTATTGACACACACCAGTGTTTATCAGTTGTCACCTGTTTTTATTAGTGTGTGTGTCAGTGTCTTCTCCCCAATGCTTTGTAGCTACAATAAAAAGTGAGGGAATGACTAACATTCTCAGAACTGTTCTAATTATGGTGACACAACTAAGGGTGCTAATTAGGGAAAACCCACCAGACTGTGAACAGCAACTTCCATGAAGTGAATACATCTCAGCTGCAACAGCAATATCACATTGGCAACTGTCATTGGAGAGCAGGTGGGATGGCAATAGGTCATCCTGCAATATGAGGATCTACAGCACAAACACACCTTAAAACACACACCCTGGCCATTAAATTAGGGCCTGATACCTTGCAATGGCCTCATATCACAAGCTGGGTGTGTCATGCAATATAATGTAATGCCTTTAGTGCTTCCAAGTTGGCTGAGTAGCCCAGTTGTAAGCAGTCCACCATGAACCCAGAGAGATAAAGATCTAACCCTTTATGATAGCCTGTACACATTTCATTGGATATGTCTTTGCTGCCTACATCTCTCCTGCATTAGTATGGGAGATGTTGTGTTGCTATGAATTCTGTGCAAGTGGTGATTTCCGTGTGTTAAGGTGTTTAGTGTTCATCATGCTGTATGGCTGGCCAGGGAAATAGGATATGCTCCTGTTGTACAGAATTGTAACCCTAAGACAATCCTAGTCTGGAACGGCACAGACTAGATATCCTGGAGCCTTTCAGAATCACTACTGTTGAAAGTTTTGCTGTGGCTGATTTGCAGTCAGAAATGGTAAAACCCAGTGATCTATATATACAGCTTTGGAAAAAAATAAGAGACCACTGCAATTTTTTCTTAAAACTGCCTCTCTACATGTATGGTAGCCGTTCCATTCAATTCATATTTTTATTTGGAATTTGGGAGAAATGTCAGTAGTTTATAGAATAAAACAAAAATGTATAATTTTTTAATTTATTTATTTTCCTGAAAATCTGTGCTGCAGCAGTGTAGTTTGTATGTGATGTGATCGCTGTGTCATTGTGAAAAATGGGCCTTCCCTTGAGTAAAATTTATATTTTAGAAACAAAATGAGGAAGAACAACCCCAGCCAAGATAGGAGACAGTGTTTTTTCAAAGAGGGGGGCAGTGATGTGTAGTAGTGAATGGTGATATAGCATCAGTGCAGTGATGGTTGCACACAATAGGATGATAGCCTTTATGTTGGCCTGCGGTGTGTGATGATGGCACATTGAAAACATTGTGTGAAATGTTGTGTTGATTCTGCCTTCTAGCTTCATGCAATTCATCTTATGGAATGAGTTACCAGTCCATGAATGTTGAAGTACTTTCTACAAATACAAAACAATTGTAGAAGGAATGCAGGCTTGATGTCTTTCTATTGCATTACATGCTCAAAGAATGTAGTAATACATTATCTCAGTAAAATGACATTAGATTATTTTAAAAGCACCCCACACACACAGTTTAATTTATTTCTATACAACAATAAATGTTGGACATTGAAGCTCTTAGTTGTATTTCACTACACAACACTACATTCGTAAGTACTAATGGGTAGACATAAGTCTTTCTTTCCTTGACCAGATTTTGTTCATTATCAGTTTTGTATTTATTTTATAAATACATTACTGCCTCTCTAGAGATATTTGAATGGTCGTTTTCAAAGCCTTTTTCAAATGCAAACATTTCTCAAGATTTTCTGAAAGAAACTCAAGCAATTGAAAGGTGATGATCTAGAAAATAAAAACATAATAGTGAAAAAAGATGTACATTTAACTTTGGAGCAAATGTGGCACTGGAGATCAGGCTGTCATCTTGACAGTGTTTGGCTGCTAATAATCAGTGTCATTTGCTAGGACTTTCTTTCTACTGTCAGCTAGAGTCCAATAATGGAAGAAGCAAATGTCTATGGTACTACATACATTGAATTAAATTAACCAAAGAAAATACATTCAATGATATGTTAGTCTCATAATCACACATACTATACAAATTATTTTACAGTACAGTATATATACAGTTAGGTCCATATATATTTGGACTGTGACACAGTTGTCATCATTTTGGCTCTGTACGCCACCACAATGGATTTGAAAGGAAACAATCAAGATGTGCTTGAAGTGTAGACTTTCATCTTTAATTTGAGGGTAGTTACATCCAAATTGGGTGACCGGTGCAGGAATAACACCCATTTTTATATGTGGTCCCCCTAATTGTAAGGGCCTAAAAGTAATTGAACAAACTAACATAATCATGAATTCAAATGTGAATTTCAATACTTGGTTACAAATCCTTTGCAGTCAATGACTGCCTGCAGTCTGGAACCCATAGACATCACCAGATGCTGGGTTTCTTCCCTGGTGATGCTCTACCAGGCCTGCACTGCATCTTTAGTTCCTGCTTGTTCTTGGGGTGTTTCGCCTTCAGTTTTGCCTTCAGCAAGTGAAATGCTGCTCAATTGGATTCAGGTCAGGTGATTGACTTGGCCATTGCAGAACATTCCACATTCAAAAAGTCTTGGGTTGCTTTCGCAGTATGGTTCAGGTCATTGTCCATCTGCACTCTGAAGCACCGTCCAATGAGTTTTGAAGCATTTGGCTGAATCTGAACAGATAATATAGCCCTAAACACTTCAGAATTCATCCTGCTGCTTTTGTCAGTAGTCACATCATCAATAAATACAAGGGAACCAGTTCCCTTGGCAGCCTTACATGCACATGCCATAACATGCTTCACAGATGAGGTGGTATGCTTCGGATCATGAGCAGTTCCTTCCCTTCTCCATACTCTTCTCTTCCCATCATTCTGAAAGTTGATCTTTGTCTCATCTGTCCATATGATGTTGTTCCTGAACTGTACAGGGTTCTTTAGATGTTTTTTGTCAATCTCTAATCTGGTCTTCCTGTTTCCTGTTTACAAACGAGAGGAGGCCATTCAACCCATCGTGCTTGTTTTGTGTCCATTAATAACTAAGTGATCCAAGGATTTTTCAGCTTCAACCACATTGCTGGGGAGTTTGTTCCAGATTTTGACAACTCTGTGTGAAGAAGTGTCTCCTGTTTTCCATCTTGAATGCCTTGAAGCCCAATTTCCATTTGTGTCCCCGGGTGCGTGTGTCCCTGCTGATCTGGAAAAGCTCCTCTGATTTGATGTGGTCGATGCCTTTCATGATTTTGAAGACTTGAATCCCCACTTGAAGTCCCCACGTAGTCTCCTCTGTCCCAGGGTGAAAAGGTTCAGTTCCCTCAGTCTCTCAGTAGGACATTCCCTTCAGACCTGGAATAAGTCTGGTTGCTCTCCTCTGAACTGCCTCTAGAGCAGCGATATCTTTCTTGAAGTGTGGAGCCCAGAACTGTCCACAGTATCCAGATGAGCTCTAACTAGTGCATTGTACAGTCTGAACATTACTGCCCTTGTTCTCAATTCTATACTTTTGACAATATATCCTAACATTTTGTTTGTGTTTTTAATTGCTTCCCCACATTGTTTGGATGGAGAAAGTGAGGAGTCCACATAGACTCCTAGGTCTTTCTCATGTGTTACTTCATCCAGTTCTGTTCCTCCCATAATGTAATTATAGTGGACATTTTTGTTACCTGCATGTAATACCTTGCACTTGTCCACATTGAATTTCATCTGCCATGTGTCGGCCCACAACTGAATATTATCTAAGTCCCTTTGAATAGCCTGTGCTGCCGAGACTGTATCTGCTGAGACACCTATTTTAGTATCATCTGCAAATTTTACAAGTTTGCTAACTATCCCAGAGTCCAGATCATTAATATAGATTAGAAAAAGGCCCTAGTACTGATCCCTGTGGAACTCCACTCACAACCTCACTCCATTTGGAAGCAACTCCTCTAATTGACACCCTCTGTTTCCTATACATCAACACCATTATAATCCATTAATATCTTAAAACTGATACAAAAAAATTGGACCTGAATACTGTTTCTTAGTCATTTCATTTTCTGGTCGACACAGTAGAACTGATTATGTTCTGACCTGTAAGGGTTTGAAATAGGTCTTTAAGCATTAGTTAATGGCACAGAGAGCAAACCCCAGCATCTGTTTTTATTAGTCTGAGTTTGTTACAATGTGTAGATTCAGATTTTTACTGAAGGGGAGGAACATTCAAAAGAAACTAGTCGTAAAAAACATTTTCAGCTGGAGGAATTACATTTCTTGTCATAAATCAGATTTAATTAATGTGCTGAAATCAGATTTCCAGTAAGCTGTACAGAGTACTGTTAAATGAGTTACATCTGCTTCTTCATGATTATAGGATTGTGCCTTTCGCTCTACAGTCAAATGCTTCTGCAATTGCCTTGTATTTGGGTTCACTGTATTCTTATTCTTATTCTCTTAAGACAGCAAAACTTCTATCCAGAACTGCACACAGTGTGTCATTTTGGTTTTCCCTGTCGATGGGAGTGGTGGAATTGTGGACGGGGTAGATCCTACAAATGTATATGAATAGAGCAGTCTGCTGAAATGACTAAATTCTATGAATTATCCTGTGATTCCATAATATGTGTAATTAACATTGATTAATACATGTACCCTTAGGGAATCTTATTAATAGCTGAATTTATAGCCTATGTTTTTAATATATGCTAAGGAGTTATATAATGTAACATACAGAGTGCAAGTACATTCCAACTGTCTACAGTATACTGTATACACCGATCAGCCATAACATTATGACCACCTGCCTAATATTGTGTAGGTCCCCCTTTTGCCGCCAAAACAGCCCTGACCCGTTGAGGCACGGACTCCACTAGACCTCTGAAGGTGTGCTGTGGTATCTGGCACCAAGACGTTAGCAGCAGATCCTTTAAGTCTTTTAAGTTGCGAGGTGGGGCCTCCATGGATCGGACTTGTTTGTCCAGCACATCCCACAGATGCTCGATTGGATTGAGATCTGGGGAATTTGGAGGCCAAGTCAACACCTTGAACTTGTGATTCATCAGACCAGGCCACCTTCTTCCATTGCTCCGTGGTCCAGTTCTGATGCTCACGTGCCCATTGTAGGCGCTTTCGGCAGTGGACAGGGGTCAGCATGGGCACCCTGACTGGTCTGCGGCTACGCAGCCCCATACGCAACAAACTGCGATGCACTGTGTGTTCTGACACCTTTCTATCAGAACCAGCATTGACTTTTTCAGCAATTTGAGCTACAGTAGCTCTTCTGTTGGATCGGACCACACGGGCCAGCCTTTGCTCCCCACGTGCATCAATGAGCCTTGGCCGCCCATGACCCTGTTGCTGGTTCACCGCTTTGCCTTCCTTGGACCACTTTTGATAGGTACTGACCACTGCAGACCGGGAACACCCCACAAGAGCTGCAGTTTTGGAGATGCTCTGACCCAGTCGTCTAGCCATCACAATTTGACCCTATCCAAAGTCGCTCAGATCCTCACGCTTGCCCATTTTTCCTGCTTCTAACACATCAACTTTGAGGACAAAATGTTCACTTGCTGCCTAATATATCCCACCCACTGACAGGTGCCATGATAATGAGATTATCAGTGTTATTCACTTCACCTGTCAGTGGTCATAATGTTATGGCTGATCGGTGTATATTATATATGTATTTATCAATCCACATAATATACTTACTGTATGCTTACTAAATTATTTGACCTATTAACACTCTATCATGACAATTACACAATACAATTTGGTCCACATACATAATTTGCCATGGGGCACTCTTTAACAGTTTAACACAGCTGTATAGCATGTCTGTCCATGAATGCAACTCATTATACATATGTGTGTGTGTTCATATATACGTTTGTATATATGTGTGTATATATTAGATATGCAAGCTTTCCCTATTCATTCTAGCTGATATCTTGTTGTTAATGCTGTGTTTTTAGCCAGCCTTGCTGACTACATTGTTGATGCTTTCATCCACAGGATATAGATGACTGTAGCATCTCCTTTCTTTTTGGAAACCGGTGTCAGCAATTTATTTTTCGAACTAACCTTCAAACGCTCTGTGATGGCCGGCAACAGGTGCATTCCACTGGGGTTCATTATTTCTACTGCGTTCAAACTGCTGCTGCACACAGTTATTTATTTGTCTGCTATTTATCCCTGGGACATCATTTAACAAATGTGACAATGTAGTGAAATGAAATGAGGATTAATAGTACAGCAAAAGCCATATGTATCTCACACTGCTGAGGAACTGGAGTATTGAGAAGATAAATGTTTCCTTTTTAGACCAAGAATTGATTGCTGACAGTTTCATATATTGTAGGATACCATACCAAAATAATCCTTATATATGAAGCTTTGACTGATCTATAGATATCATATGTTACGTTGAATGTTTCAGAATATATACAAATTATCAGTTGAAACTATAATCAGATTAAATTACCTGTTTAGTGTATTAGTGTAAATGCTCTGTTTATGCACTTAAAAAATATGAGTCTTTCTTTTTCTTTTTTTGGTGCCACAAGCTCTTCACATTTTGGTCAATCACCTGTCTCTGTGTGCTTTCTTTTCCAAGGCTATTTTAGATTTACTATGTTTATTTTTGTATGTGTAAGGGTTGTGCATCTGCTGGCTTACACATTGAATGTCTTGTGTATCGTGCTTTTGAACTCAGCAGAAATGTGATTACTGTTGCTTACAATTGCCTGCAGTGCAATTGCCATTCTTTAGAGAATCTGCCAAGAAAATATAGAATGCTTCTTGTTGGTATTGCCTTCTTTTCAGAAGCTTTTCATATCAATAAATGTTGTAGTCCTAGACCAACAGTCTATTAATCTC